>NC_142147.1:8641153-8956730 GCF_024610735.1 Ursus americanus
TCTGCCCTTCTGTCTGGAGCCCTCCAGCCTGGTACCGACCCTGGGGAGGCGACAGAGACCCTGTCCCTAGGAGAGGGACAAGACTTCAGGCCAAGGGAGCCCAAGCCAGATTTATGGTGCCCTCGCAGGAGAAAGCCCCCAGGGAGTGTTTATAATTCAGTGCATGGAGGAGCATGAGAGATTTGTAGTCAGGCAGTTGTGATGTAAACTCCAGCTCTGGCCAGTTATGTGACCTTTGGGCCACCGGTTAACCTCTCTGAGCGTCCGTTTCTTTAGTCATACAATGAAGGGTAATGATGGTACCCACCATCAGTAAGTGACGTCTCCCTGGGAGAATCCAAACGAGGACACCCGATCCTGGTGCAGAATGAGTGCTTCATAAAGGGCCCCGGTGGCGACGATATTTGTGGTCCTCTGTAATAACTCGGACAGCGTGCACCTGGGCCGCACTTCCCACTCCCCCATTTGGTGGGGGGTCTGTGGCTGCTGTCTGCCCCCGCAGAGCCTGGAGCCAAATTGCGTTGCTTAGGCCAGTGCTGAGGGAGACATCCCAGGAAGCGGGAGGGAGATCAACAGGGTCAGTGCCCTGACGGAGATGGGGACAGTGCGCAGGGGCTCTTGGGAGCCACTATGGCTGTGACTCAAGCCACAGACTGACGAGGGCCACAGGAGAGAGGTCAGCGGGTGGGAAGAGGCCACTTTGAGATAAACGGGGGCAGAAGTCTTGTGGGTCGCCCAGAGGCTTGGAAGGCAGGCGTCTGGACCTATTTCGTGCCCTTTCAATGCAAAAAGCCTTCAAGGGCAAGGACTGATCCTACACAGGGGAAGGGAGAGGCTGAGGCGGACCAGCCTGCTTCTCTTCCCCTGCGGAGCCAGAGAGAGGCGGGCGAGGGCAGGGTCACTGCTTTGGGAGTCTGCAGGCTAGATTCTCACCCTCCTTCCTACCAGCTCTGAGGCCTGAGCTGGGTCCCCTCGTGGGGAGGACATCGCCTGGCCTCTTGCCTGCCTCTCCATTTTTAAACTGCAAACTGGGCGCTCCCTTGAGCTGCGGCTCTTTCTTATTTACCTTCGAGTAACTCACCTGTCAGCGGAGGGCCCTGTCTTTGTAACAGGCACCTTAACTAGATCGGGTCCTATATTCACATCTTGGAGCCGGCGTGGGTGGGCAACCCAGCTGTCCCGAGATTTCTGCAAGTTTTAGGTGCCAACAGTTTCACGGTCACTGCTGGTTCAGACACTCTGCCCCCCCACCTCCCGTCTCACTTCATCTCTCCTCCATGACTGTGTCCTTTCTTGTCCTCGGACCAGCCCCAGAGTGGACCCAAACTCTTTCCATGTCCCTTGCAAACGCCACTCACACCAGTCTTTCCTTGCTACAGCCGACTTTGCTGGTTGGCGGTTTCAGGAGGAGGAAGGTGACGATAGACACTGACCGGTTCAAATACATATTAGTCACCCTTACCTGGAAAAGCCCCTTGGCCCTTGCCCCTTTCGCTCAGTATCCTTCTATGCGAGTTCCTGCCATGCCAGCCCTACTGCTTCTCTGCAGCTCCCCCTTCATCCCTGCTAAACCCACATGCAGAGCGAATTCACTTCATTGTCGTTTTCCGAGCAGGCACGTCAAGCCTTCACCTCCACACACAAGGTGCCCCGGCAAGATGTTTTTCCAAATTTTCTCTTTAAAGAGGACTTTGGAACTAACTGGTAAATAGCTTCCCCTACCCCTCAATTAACTTGCCTGCCAGGGCGTCCCCTCTCTGGATCTGTCTTCCCTCCTTTGTCCACGGGGATCACCGTACCCACCTTTCCATCCCACGCCCCTGCTGTTTTGGATCAAGACAGAATCACGCACAAGGAAACAAAAGGGCCACACGAATGTTCGAATCCTCCTTGGAATAAATATGTCATGATGCTCAAAATGGTGCTATGAAAACGTCAGCAGAATTCTGGTGTCTTCGGTTTGGATCTCCAAATAGGCAGTTTCTGACCTTGCTGACAAAATAGCTCTTTGCTAGCCCCCCTCTGACACGTGCCAAATGCTGGAAGGGCGACCACTCTGCAGTTCCCTGTTCGAGAAGAGAAAAGATGTCCGTCTCCTCTCATTTGGTCCCTCTGTGGGGAGAGGGTCTGTTTTATTCTCTCTCTCACTCTCTCTCTCTCTCTCTCTTTTTTTTTTTTTTGCCATATGCAAATCTTCCTCTTGGCTTCCCTCACAGCTTGATACGTGATTGGTTCTTGCTTTCAACATCAGTAGCAAGGCATATATTTTTCTACTTCTGCGTGATCCTGTGTCTAAGTTCTCGGGCACTCAGAGAAAACAATATAGCTCTCCTGCAGGAGGTGGACTGTGTAAATATATATTAGTTTGGGGAGAAGGAATGAGGAATGATAAAATATTCAGAAAGCGGTCTGTTCTTGAGGGATGTTACTCTGCACAGCCAGGGAGCAGATTAATGACACCGTTTGTGAGGAAGGGAGACCAGCCCCATAAAATATGTATTAGTGGGGATGGTGGTGGGATGGGCGGGGGGGTGTGGGGTTGCATGTGCAGGCCCCGGCCTCAGAATCCGGTGCCCAGCCTCGGTCTCCCTCATCAGAGCTCCCAACAGCGGGCTCCAGGGCCTTGGAGGGTGAAGGCTCCAACGTGGGGGGTGCTGGCCATACCCAGGCAACCATAGGGGACCGGATGGGGTCCTGTGGTAGGAGTACTAGGTGAAGAGTTGGGAGGCCTGGCCCTGCCGCTAACCTGCTGTGTGGCCTAAGGCAAGGCACTTAATGTCTCTGAGTCTTTGTTTCTTCTACGATCAAAAAAAGACTAGAGGGTTCCTAAGAGGGCTTCAGTGGCAGGAGAGGGGGTGGGGGTTTTCCTGGAAAGGAAGCAAGATGGCAAAATTGTACTGGCTAGGTCTCACCGTCAGGAGAGACTGTAGAGGGCTTGAAGAAATTCTCTGAAAAGCCAGCTGGGGATTGGCAGGGGGCGGGCAAGACCTCTAAGGACCCTGCTTGAGTAACAAGGGATGGCCCCCAAATTGTCCTCTAAAGTGGACAGAGCTGGGGCCCATGGGTGGCTCAGTCAGTTGAGGGTCTGCCTTTGGCTCAGGTCATGATCCCAGGGTTCTGGGATCGAGCCCCGCATGGGGTCCTGTGCTCAGTGTCTGGGCTTCTCCCTCTCCTTCTGCCCCTCCCCCATGTTCTCTCTCACTCATGCTCTCTCTCTCTCTTTCTGTCTCACATGTGCTCTCTCTCAAATAAATAAATGAATAAATAAATAAACTCTTAAAAAAACATACAGTAGACAGTGCCATTACTGTTAGGGTTTTATTCGAACAGGAGTGCAGGTTTGGGACCAGAGCTGAATTGTGTGGAGGCATGGCAGAAGGGGGAGAGGCTCAGGGTGGCTAACACAGTTTGGCCCGTCCTCTAAGTCAAGAGTGGGTAAATACTGACACTCCGTCGGCCTGCCTGAGGAGCCTGTGTGTCTTGGAGATCCCTTGGGCTGCTTCTACGTCGGACCCTGCAGGTTCCTTTGTCCCATTTCTACCCACCCCCCGTTCAAGTCCTTCTCCAAGCTGAACTCTCCCGGATTTAGCTTTTATTACGAAGGGTGGCCTCTTGTTCCTCTCCGGGTCTTCACAGAGCAGTAGTAAAAAGTTGGTACAACCTATCCCGTGTGCTAGGCATTGTGCTACAAGTATGATCTCCTTTCATCCTAGAACAATACTACCATTGTCCCATTCTACAAATGAGAAGGCTGAGGCTCAGAGAAGTCAAGGAGCTAGTCCAAGGTAACACAGCAGCGAGTCTGATCCAGAGGCCAAGGTTTCAACCGCTGTGCTATATTGCCCTATGGGTCTAGCTCCGCTCTCCCAGTTACACTGAAGCTTCTCAGGGGAGGGTTCTGGTCCCACTGGCCCCCGTGAGGCAGAGCCCAGGCCTGGCTGCAGGGGCTTGGCAGCCCCCAGGAATTGACTGATCCCCCCCGCCCCCCACTAGGCCTTCCCAGCCTCTCTTTGGTAGAGTTCTTGTCAAGTCACAGGTCTGGGCAAATCTCATGGGACATCTGCTTAGGGGCATGGAGGCTCTGACGTCTCAGATTTCGAGGACACCTGGTGTGTTTGTCAGCAAGGGCTCCCCATGACAGGCTCTTGTCTGAGCACCCCATGCTGCCTCATCTGTGGTTTCCAGCAGCACATGGATGAACCTGGAGCCCAGCTTGTGAGCCTCTGGATCAGTGATGGGGTTCCTAGCTCAGAGCCCAAGAGTTCACGCAGCCCCCACGGGACTGCTGGGGAACTGCTCAGACTTTAACTGGGTCACAACAAGTGGCCACCTATGGGACAAAAGACATCATCGATAAAACTGAGAGTAAATATTTGTATGCCTGTAATCGAAAAAAGGTCCTACCTGCACTACCAAATATAAGAAAGAAGGCAAACAACCCAACAGAAAGTGGGCAAAGGGTCGGGACAGGCAGTGCCCAGGAGAGGTGACTTACAGAGCCGATGAAGCAGGGCACGAGGCAAAATACTTATGTGTGGGCGTCTAAGCACGCAGCCTGGCTGGGCGCCGGCGTGCAGTCAAGGTACCAGGAGACACTGCACCCGCTTCTGGTCCGGGGAATGCATGGCACAGGAACAACGTGGGAGAGCTCTGACGGACCCTCCCTGGCTCTCCACTCAGACCTGGCTTCCATCCCAGGGTCCCTCCCGCCCCAGCTTCCCCAGGGAATCTTCGCTCACCAGGTTATGTCTTCCTCAGGAGCTGAGGCCAAAAGGTGTGAGAGTTGGTCGTCAGGTTCTGAGAATACGTTCCCTGCAGATCCTTCCTTATACCCAAGATCAGAATAGGAGGTGCCCTCTCCCCATTTTCCCCTGTTCTGGGAGCCCGAAGTCCAGTCCCTTGCAGCTCTAATCTGACTCGGGACAGTCATCAGAGCAGGGACGGATGAGACATGTCATCTGACATCGTCCGGGGTGTTCGGCAGGACAGGCAGGAGCTTCCTCCCAGACCTCCTCCTCCCCCGCGGTGACCTTGGAAGGGGGATGGATCTCTCTGTCTTGTGCTGTTAGAGGAAGTCCAAAGTGCTGAGAGGGTGCCAGGGGCTTCTGGCTTTTCGAGCAGCCGGAGACAGCCCGAGAGAAGGGCTCATTTTAGCTCTCCAAGGTGGATGAGGCTGGACCTCGGTCCCATTGAGCAGGCAGGAGAGGGCCCCACCCTGCATGAGGTGAGGACCTCCGGAGCAAGATGAAGCTGCCTCTGCAACGGAAAATTTCCCTTGGACTTTGCTGTAGGGGGTGCTGGCGGCGGTCGTAGAGCTGGTGGAACTTGGAGAGGCACAAAACCCCATCCTTCTCCCACAGATGTAACAGGTGCAGCCCGTGCTCCTTCCAAATCGCCCCCCCACCCCACTGCGCCTGTTCAGGCTGACCCTATGGCTTCCGACGGCACCATCTGTGGCTCTTTCTGGATGCTTTCTGTGGCTGCTGGGACTTATGCAGCGGAAGTGCAGGGGAGTCTATCCCTGGGACCATACTACAACCCAAAACTGATGCTTTTCTCACCCCGCTGGCGGGACACCTGGGGCGTGCTCTACTCAGTCCCCAGAAGGAGTGAGCCTGGGCTGCCCACAGGTGACCAGCTTCTGCCCCTCCCATCCCCACTCCCCTACAGGTGCTTCCCAGGACCGTCCCCTAAATGAACTCCCTGTTTCAAATTCTGGTTTCAGGGTCTGCTTCTGGGAAGTCCCACTTAAGACAATAGTTGTAGCAGAACTAAAAAAATATGGGTTGGGGGTGTAATCCATAGAAACTATTCACAGACGTTCCCAAAGCAAGAGAGCCTCATTGTTTCACCTCACTCTGGGACACTAGCAAATCCAGCCAACTTCTCCTGGGTGCATAGCCTTTTTTTTTTTTTTTAATAAAAAAACGTGGTTTCCCCCGTTGATAAACCACTTGTAATTTTCACACCATAAAACATAGAATTATGGCTTGGATTTCAGTTTACTAGCTGGTTCCCCATGACTTTGACAGTACTAGTGTGTTTTTGACTCTGTAATATCTATATTGGTAAGGTGGGGGGCATTCCCCTGAAGCTATATTTGCTCATGCCCTCCCCCAGTCCATATCAACCTGTCCCCAGGGGGAGCCCCTGTCACCTCTTCCCACCCCAAGCCCAAAGGAGGGCTAACCTCATCTGTGGAGAGTGACTGTCTCAGGTTTGGGCCAGTATGAGGTGACTAAGGGTCCAGGGTGATGAAGGGGTTGGTCTGAAGATCTTTCCCAGATGGACCGTTGGTAAGTCTAGGACCTTGCACATGAATTGTATGCTGGCACACAATTGAGGGGAGAATCTCATGGGAGAGAGGGGGGACAAGCCTTGAGATGCTCCATGGGGGTCCAGAGTGGGAGGAGAGGAGGGGGTTACCACCAGATTTGACCCCTGGGCCTCTAGAAGTTTTGGGATAGTTGTTCAGGGTGCTGGGCTGGAGAGCGAGGGGTCACCACCCAGAGGGCTAAGTCATGTGACTTTCTCTAGGAGAGCTGGGGGCTGGTTCTGAGAAGGTGAGCAGGCAGGGGGGCTGGGAAGGTCCCCCGGTCCCCTCTGATAGGGACTGTGCTTACCTTCCCCAACCACACATCTGTGTCTGCACCGGGCTCCTGTGATGAGGAATGAATTTAGTAGAGTGTCACCTGCAGGATACCGCCGGCAATCTCTCTTGTGATAACGACAGAATCACGTGACACTGTATAAGCTGGTTGCCAGTAGCTTATCTGGAAGATGATCCCAGGAAACACAAGCAAAAGGGCAGGAGAGTGAGATGGGGGAGGGCAGCAACGTGACAAAGGGAAGGGCATGCTCTCAAGCGAGGTACGACTGGGGACAACTGGGACTTACCCTGCTGGGGGGCACTGGGGGCCTGTGCAGAGCGTGCACTTCAGGTTATCCCACCTCCCGAGCAAGAGGGAGATAGGGTGTTTACACCCCACCTCCCCTCTGACACAGGTCGAGAGCTGCTCTGGGGCTCTGGTGATTTCCCAGAACTGCTGGTTTGGGGCTGGAGTGGACATGTGGCACTCTGGCCATCAGAGAAAACCCTCGGGGAGAGCAACCTGGTTGCTAACAGTGGGAAAGACCCAGAGGATATGGGCGGGGAAGCGACAGCCTCCACTACACTCTGGCCCCAAACCTCTCCACTGCTTCAACACAAGCAGCCCTGAGCTTTGAGGCTCTGGCCATCTTGCTAGGCTCCCCCTGACCCCGCAGCCCGTGTTCAGAGCGGCCCCCTGTCATTTCTGCTCTCACACATCACATCTCCTCTCCATGCCCCCCACTTCTCCTCTTGCACCATCAGCCCCAACCCGTCCTCCTCCAGCCAGCAGCTCAGCCTTTAGCGCCTCAGAGGCCTCCGGGAGCCCTGACTGTGGCACTCACTTTGTCCCCACCCAGGTGGGGTCCGGGTGGTGTTCTCTTCCCCGGCTTGGGTTGGTTGGTATAGCTTGTTTCCTGAAAGAGCTGGCCGTGCCACATAGTAGGTGCTCACGGAGTGCGTCGTGCTTTTGCTGATGACACGGGGATGGCAGTGGGGACGATGATGGGGCCGCCAGTGAGCAGCTCACGGGTCCCACTTTGGAGCTCGCTGGCTCTGTTTCTCGCGACAGGTCACGTCTCTCTGAGTCCGTTCTGTAACAGACTCTTTCGCTAGTTGTTTTAAGGGGTTCCCTTTTCCTCCTGGGAACCCAGCAAACCCACCCACAGTCCCCTGCAGCCTCGGTGGTTAGGATGAGCTGTGTGGCTGAGCAATGGAATATGGCAGAAGGGACGCTCCCACCTCCGGGCTTGTGCTATAAACCCTCCCAGGCACCATCCTTCACTAAAGATGGGAGGAGGCTGGCCACGGGCACCGCTGAGGAAGAGCTGCCCAGGAGCGCCCCACTGACGGACATCCCCATGGGGCTCCCGTGTGGGTAGGAAATCAAGTGTTACTGTGGCAGGCCACTGAAGTTTAAAGATAATGACATCAGTCTGTCTACCTCTCAAATTGGGAATAATATCAGTATCAGTGGGCTGTTGCCAGCATGAATAATATAACCCGGTTAGAAGATACTGTATTAGTTTCCTAGGGCTGCCATCACAAAGGACCACAGGCCGGATGGCTTAAAGAAACAGAAATTTCTTCTCTCTTAGTTCTAGAGGCCAGAAGTGCGAGACGAAGGTGTGGACAGGGTTGGTTTCTTCTGAGGCCTCTCTCCTTGGCTTGGGGATGTCTGCTTTCTCCCTGTGTCTTCACCTCGTCTGGCCCCTGGGTGTCTGCGTTCAAATTTCCCCTTTTATAAGGACACTGTCATTTGGATAAGGGCCCACCCTCATGACCTCATTTTAACTTACCTCTTTCAAGACCCTACTTCCAAATAGGGTCACTTCCTGTGGTCCTGGGGGTTAGGACTTCAAACTATGAATTTGGGGCATACGATCCGGCCCATAGCAGAAGCGCAGGAAGTGTTCCTTCCCTTCTTGTCCAGGAAATTCCGAGACACTCCAGCAATGAAGAATGACGTCCACAGCATATCCAACTTGCCCTGAAATGTGGGTGTCCAGGAATATGGCACGGGCCCTTCATCCAGAGTCTCATAGTCTGATGGAACTGCATCGAAGACTCTGGGACTCTGTGAGATGAAATCTGACAAGGGGGAGACCTCCCGGGAAGCAGGTGCCCAAGCTGGGTTTGGGCGGGGAGAAAGGCAGCAAGACAGACCAGGCAGCAGCAGACTTGGCCTTGACCGTCTGCACTTGACCTCGTCTGTCCTTCAGCAGGGCGTTAAGAGACCAAGTCACAGTCGTGACATCAACCGTAAACAATTTCTTGAGCACTTGGGAAGTGTCAGCCACTTCGCTAAGCACTCACCGCGAGTCATGTCACTGGGTTCTCTCCAAGTGGGTTCTCTGGTTATCTCCACTTAGAGGCCGCTTGCTCAAGTTCACGCAACCAGGGAGCGGCAAGAATGGTGGGTGGGGCCGGCAGCCCTGGGTTGGTTTGATGAAAGATACCGATGTTGCTTCTTTCATCAGGTGCGGGACGCACCAGCCACGCTGGCCCCTGGCATGCCTCCCGCCCCGCGCCTGTGGGGACAAGAGAGCCTTCGGGACAAGAAAGCCCCCTCCAGCCTCCTTCGGTGTCACCCTGAAGTCTGGCCAGCGGCTGGGAGCTTTCATTCGAGTAGAACTGAGCCGGGGACTTCTGCAGCACTTCATTTGCATGGATGCCAGCAAGCTGAAATGTGCAGCAACCTTGGAACACTTTCAAAGGCAGGAATAATTCCTCTGAAATAGGTCTTCCGCAAGCTTTATCTTGTCCTTTCTTTTTTTGTTAATCTTGGAGCCCCTTAGCATGTCAAAGCAATTTTTCTAATGTCACATCTCTTCGACATTAGCATGAAAGGGCTTTAAGAGATGATTTGAAAAAGAATAAATGTTGAATGAGCATTTATAACAGAGTCGCTTATGCGGCGTTTACGTTTTGACTCTGTGTCTGCCGTGTGGGCTGCAGAAGCAGGCTGATTTGAAAGTCAATGGTGCCTAAACAGGCGATGGTACAACTCTGTTTACACTCAGCTGTTTGCTCTGCACATTAATTTACAGAAAGAGAAGATTTCATTAGGCCGATTTGTCTCGGGGAATGAGATTAAGCGGAGTGCGTGCGCCCCACACGGAGGTGGGATTCCCGGCAGACGTTGACCCTGGTGACAGGAGGCCACGGGGCAAAGGTCAGGGAAGCCCATCCTCGGTGCTGATGGCTTTCTGCACACCTCTTAGTAAGTTGACTAGTGGTGTCCTGTCCTTCCTTCAGGAAGCTGGCCTGGCCCAGAGGGCAGAGGGCAGCGGTGAGAGAGCCCCGTCTGTGAACCAGGCACCGTGGGTGGGACTGCAGGCTCTGCCACCCCCTGGGACCCAGGGCGACGATTTTAATCTGTTTCCTCGTCTGAACCATGGCCCTAATATCTGTCCGCATGTCACAGGGCTGATAGGAGAGCGGAATGGTGATGGAAAGTGTCTCCAGAGACGCTGGGCACCCAGGACGTGCTCCATTGATGCTGGCTGATTTTAACATTTGTATTGGTTTTTTTTTTTTTTTTTTTTTTTTCCGGTCTGTACAACTTGGTCAGAGTTCCAGACAAATGACCCGGGTTTGTGCCAAGTATGGATTTTTCCACCTTTGCATCTGGAAGAAGCTCATTGTGTGGGTTCCGACCACAGGCAGGTTGGTGGGTGGGAGTGGGTTCTGGAGTGATGGGTGTTTCAAAGATTGCTTCAGGCCCTTTGTGTGTGCACGTGTGTGTGTGTGTGTGTGTGTGTGTGTGTGTGTGTGATTGAGAGAGAAAGAAAATGAGAGCGGGAGAGAGGTCAGCTCAATCCACCTTGATGCTCCCCCAAGCTTGAGCCCCGGCCCCAGCTCTTCTCAGCCCTGGGTCAGCCTCCGTCTCTCCTCTTCCCTGCAAGTCTCTCTCTACATCTGTGCTCCTTCAGACTGTAAGCTCGTCAAGGGCAGGAGATGCCTCTTACTCATTTTCATCAAAATCTGGCCTTCGGTTAATGTACAATGAATCAAGACTTAATCAAGCCTGTGGCACTTTTTTGAGTTCTGTTTCTCAAAGCCGCCTCACCCGTGTTCCAAGGCAGCCTGAAGTGGGGTTCCAATCTGTGCCGGCTCCGAGGGCAGTCCTGGCTGTAGCTGGGGGTGGGGGACCGGAGCCCTTCCCCTGGACAGGCTTGCCCCTGGCCCCAGTCTCTTTGGGGCACAGAAGCAAGCCCGCCCCCTGCAACCTGCCCCAAATGAGCTCATGCCCCTCCTTTCACAGGCAGGGGAAGCGGAGCTCTAGAGAGGGGGTTTCACTTGCCCTGTGGTCATAGGAGCCGGCTGGCTGAGCTCGGCCCAGCATCCGGGTCCGGTGGGGCTGGCCCAGCGCCCCTGGCATCCTGCCAGGCCTCCCATCTCCCCCGTGGGGCTGGATTCTTTCTGGAATAGTCTGTAAAGCCAGCCAGAGGCCAGGTGGCTCAGCCACGCTCCTGCTCTCATCCTGCATTCCCTCTGCGCCTCCTGCTACCCTGTGCCCCATCTCCGAGTCCTGCCCTCCATCTGGCAGCCCCCCAACTGCTCTCCTGGCCCCACGGGCCTGATCCTTGGGCCTTAAATACATCTCTCGCTCTCCGTCCCTGTTTTCTTTCCTTTCTATTTTTTTTTAAATTTTACTTTTTAAAAAAGATTTTATTTATTTATTTGTGAAAGAGAGAGAGTAGAATAAACTGGAGGGAGAGGGAAGCTGAGGTAGGCTCTGCACTGAGCACAGAGCCCGACGCGGGGCTCAACCCACGACCCTGAGATCAATCGTGACCTGAGCCCAAACCAAGAGTCAGTTGCTTAACTGACTGAGCCACGCAGGTGCCCCCTCCTCACCCCAACCCCGTCCCCGTTTTCTTGATTTTTACTGAACAGTGAGAGCTACATTGCTTCTTGCGGGTTTGCTGTGTGCTGGGTGCTGGCCGAGGCCCCATTCCTGCATGGCAGACACTATCGCCCCCCATCGTGCAGAAGCAGGCACAGCGTCACACAGCTCGGCAACGGAGGCAGGATTTGAACCCAGGTTCCGGGGTCTGGCCAACTCTAGGGACTCCCTAGTTGCCGGGTGGCCAGGCTGCTTTCACACAAGTATCTCCTACACTTCCTCTGATCCCTGAGCCTCCTGAGGGTGGGCTCTACCCTGCTTGCTCTCCTTCCCCTGGGCCTTCTGAGCTCAAGGTGGAGGATGTCACAAAGGCCTTCCTTCTGGACTCACTGGCTTGAGTTGAGAGGTGATTACGTCCCCCTCCCCTCATCTCCCGAAGGACCTGATCCCAGCCCTGAGACACTACACACAATGTGCCTATAAGGAGAGCCCAGGACCATAGGACAAATGCCACTCAATGTCCTACCAAGTCTGGCACAGCTGGGGCAACCAGCTCTGTCACTGACCAGCTGTGTGACACTGGGCAGGTTGCTTAACCTCTCTGAGCCTCTGTTTCCTGCTTCAAATGGGGATCATAATAAACAAGTTGCTCCTCATCTCTGGGTCTTCATTTCCTCTTCTATAAAACTGAGGTTGGATGGTCTATTTCTAAAGTCCTGTTTCGCTGAGCGGGTCTTAGACCCCTGGTGCTAGGAGTGGGATTTACCCCGCTCTTCGCTCTTCGAGAGACCTAAGAAGGGAAAACAGTCCCACCATGGCTCCCAACCTGCAAGAAAGCCCCAGCAGTCCTAGAGCAATCTACAGCTGGGGTGAAACCTCCTTGTTCTGTTGAAAAAGAGGCAAAGGTTGCCAATCAGAGGCTGCTTGAGTACGTAATCAGAAATTTTAGCTTGGGAGGAGAGGTTGGGGTGGGGGTGGTGGAGAGGAAGGGAGAGAGAGAGTGAGAGAGAGAGAGAGAGAGAGAGAGAGAGAGACAGGGGAGAAGAAAGCCCACTTCAAGGCCAGTTCCCCTCCCCTGGCTGGAAACCTGTGTGTGCGAGCGGATGAAGGGAACAGAGCAGAAGCAAAGGCTGGCCTTCTGATGGAGCGTGTGGTGCCCACTTTGAACGATGGCCTTTGTGCCTGCCTATTCAGGGCGGCCTCAGGACAATGGGGGGCAGACACGCAGGGGAGGACAATGACAGGGACATCCTGCCTGCTGCTTTGCATTCCCTTTGAAGTGGCTCTGCCCTGGGCCCCCGCAGGCTCCAAAAAGAATGCTTTTGTTGCCCGCTCCAAAGATGCTGTAAGATGCTGAGCAAAAGTAACCGGAGGGGATCTGCTCGATTAAAAAAGAAAATTAAAGATAAGAAACAAATCAAGCCGGCCACGTGGGGGCTGGCGGCAGCTTTGAACCCTGAGAAGAGAAGGGACATCGTGATCCAATCCTATCTCCCCTCTGGGGAAGTGACTGACTTCTGGGGGGTCACGCTCAATGGAAACTGGGGGCAAGGGTGGGGAGTCCTAGCTTGCTGGGGTCTCCTAGAAGTTCTCCAGAGCCGGAGCTGGGACTCTGAAAGCCCACTCCAGTGCTGGCGCTTGGGCAGAAAAATGCGGGAGGCAAAACCGCAAGAACTGTACTGTTTACTGAATTCGGTGGGTGCCAGGGGCTAAGTGCTTGCTTTAGTGCCTGTGTGACCACCTCAAAAATGCTTCGCTCTGGATCACGTGATGAACGTGGGCACGCAAGGTAACTCTACATCCTAGAGGTGGAGGTCGGCATCAGAACTACCTGAATCAGGAGACTACACTGTCGGGTTGTGGGGAGTAGGTGGAGCAGGTTGAGCACTGCCAAGTTCCAGAGGGTGCCATTTTTACCATCGTCATGGTAACTCCTGCAGTTGTGCAGTGTACCACTTGTACATCTGTACATGGTGCCCCTGCCAGGGATGGTGAAATGATACATGAAGGGTCCTCATCAGGAATCCACACCTGCAAATATTGTTAACAATATCAACATCAAGAATTCATGTATTCGCGTAAGGATTGTTAGAAACAGCTTTTTTCTTGGTGGCAAGAATGGAATTCGACATAGGGGGTTGGTTGGTAAGGTTGGATGGCCCCACTGCCTGTGAAAAAGATGTAAGCCCTGGGAAGCCCAGCAGTCCAACACTGGCTCAGCATAGTGTCTCGCTCATTGTAAGTGCTCAGTAATTGTTATGATTACCCCCATTCTACTGCTGAGGGGGCTGAGGCTCAGAGAGATGAAACAACTTGCCCAAGCACACACAGCTGGCAGTGGTGGTGGAGGATGCTGGGGCGTCTTGGGCCCTGCGGCCGGGGTCTGGCCTGACTCTGAGAAGGTGCCCTCTTTCCACTGTGCATGAAAGGGGTCAGACCATGGCTTTGTGAACCATCCCCTCAGGTCCCATGTGCCAAGGCCCCCAGCTCCACAGTATCAGGTGCCTTGACCTTGAGCCCCAGGTCCATCAGACCTTTTGGACCTGCCCTGAACATCCAGGGAACTCTTCATGCCTGCCATGCCCTGGGCTTGCCCCCAGAGGCGCTTTTTCCACGAAGTACTCAAAGGGACAGAACTGAAGAAGATTTCGGATTGGTGGACAATCATCGCTGTCCCTTTCTATCATCTGCAGGCACCCAGCCCTGCCTCTGGGCTGGCTCTTCTTTGGAGGACTCCTGGGGTGGCAGCTCTCTTCGTCTACACTGGGGAGGGTCTGAAGTGCCTGGGCGTTTGTCCTCTGCTAGTGCGGGTGTGAAAGCTCGGTTGCTCGGACACTTCGGAGTCCCCTGTGGGATCAGATTGAAGCTGCCCCCTTTGGGCTTGCCTGAAAGCACACCTTGCTTGGTCCTGCCCTGCCCTGGCCTGCTTCCCCCATTCCCAAGCCTTCAGGCTTTCCCGGGAGCACTTCCTAAACACACTGTCGGAATCCTCACCTTGGCTCCCGGGGATGCTGTACCCACAGAAAGCCCACTTGGCAGGAGAAGGCCCAGCGTGCAGCTCTGCTCCGTGTCACGTGGGGACCAATTTACCAAAGTGAGGCTTTCCCCTGAGAGAATCCGACTGGCACAGGTGCCTGGGGCCGGTGCCCTGACTGCCCTCTCTGACGCTCTCAGGGTGGCCCTCCTGCTAGTCCAGCTAGTGAGGGGCTGAATTAGGACTCGAACGCGGGTGTTTTGTCACAAGTCTATGGCCTAAAAACAAACATTACTCCTTCCGCCAGCAAACGCCCACAGCACATTTACTGTCTGCAGGCCCTGTACCTGGGACCTTTCTGACTAGCTCCTGTTCCAAGTTCCTTCCCACTGCCCCGCAGGTGAGCAATAGGCCAAGGGAGATACAGAGGCCATGTCAGGGACAGAGACTGTGAGCTGACAGGAAGCAGAGGGCCTGAGAGCCCAAGAAGGGTCATGAGAGCCCAGGGATCAGTCCTTTTTCTGACTGTCTGTCTGCCTGCCAGTGTCTCTGGGTAACCAGTCCCTTTCAGACTCCTTGGACACCCTGGCTGCCCCGGCTTGCTGGCCTCCTGGATAGGCGTCCCAGCCTCCATCCCTGGGGCTGTGTCTTTGGACTTCGCCAGGGTTCCAAGAAGTCCTCAGTGGTTCTCAAAGCAAAGGTCTGGTTACCCTCAGCTCCTGGGCACTTAGCAGCCCACTTAGCAGGTGAGCACAGGCGGGTGGCCTGTGATTCCTCATCACCCTCCCCTTCCCGCCCCCCAGGCTTGTGGTGGGTGAAGCTCCTACTTCAGGCAGCTCCTGGCACTCCGAGGGGCTCTAGCCCAGTACCTGAGTGGCCTACTAGCCTGAGAGCAAGAGCCTGAGTAGAGCAAGGGCCTGGGTAGAGCAAGAGCCTGAGAGGGACCTTCGTTTACTGGATCCAGTGTGTGCAACAAGCTACGTAATGTGCCAAGCACTGAATGGGGAGAAAAGACGCACAGTGCCAGCTTTCTGCTCTCTGGAGCACGGGGCTCAGCGTACTGGCCTGGCAGGCTCCAAGCAGCCAGGAGTGACTGGATGCCAGTAGCCAGTGGGCTGAGTCAGACAGACAGGATCTCAGCAGAAGGAGAGGAAGCCTGTTCTCAGGAGATCAGGAGGGCTTCCTGGAGGAGGGAGCATGAACTGCGTTTTCCTGGAGCCACAGGGCTGTAGAGAGAATCAGGCCACTATTCCTACCTTTTTGCGGGTTGTTGCCCAAGCCTGACCTCGTGTTTGGCCTGTCTTATTTCCCATAAGCCTGCGAAGGTGATCTTGCTTGATTCTAGATGACAAAACTGAGGCACAGAGAGGTTGCAGAGCCACACAGCTGGTGACTGGTAGGGCCCAGCTTGGAGCTGTCTGTTTTGGGGGCACACAGATCCTGCAAAGGAGTAAGTCACTGTCATTCAAGGCCAAATGTTCTCCAGTAGGAGGGAGGCACCCTGTGGGTATGGGATGAGGACTGGAAGAGGTGGGGACGAAACTTTAAAAAATTGGGCTTTTGCAGGATGAGGAGTTTGTTCCAGGCAGAGGAGGGCATCCTGTGCGAAAAGATCACATGCTAAATCTTGAGGGTGAGAGAAAGCCCATCAGGAGGAGCTGAGGGGCCGGGAGAGATGAACCTGGGGACAGCATTTAGCACGGAGTAGGCACTCGATCATTGTTTATCGGATGAACGAATGAATGCGTGAATGAACTGTATCCCCATAGTAGGAGTTCAATAATTTGTTGA
Organism: Ursus americanus; assembly: GCF_024610735.1. Classification (NCBI taxonomy): domain Eukaryota; kingdom Metazoa; phylum Chordata; class Mammalia; order Carnivora; family Ursidae; genus Ursus; species Ursus americanus. Next base: position 8,657,360 of record NC_142147.1, read on the forward strand.
ATGAATGAATGAATAAATGAATGAATGAATGAACTGAATTTCCTTCGCCTGGCTCCCACCAGGCACGACATAACTACTTGCTGAGTTAACGACTGCATTAAAAGCGGTGACGTCACGGAACTCACAGGGGGCGCTGAGCGCCCCGCCCGCCGCCGGCCGGCCGTTGCTCTGGGGTGGCCGGCCGTTGCTCTGGGGTCCCCGGCCGTTGCTCTGGGGTCCCCGCCCCCACCGGTGCGCGCCCTAACGCGGAGCAGATGGCGGGCGGCGGGCGGGGCGGAGCGCCCTAGCGGCGGCAGCCGGGCCTGATTAGGGCCCCTCCCGCTGGCGGCCGCGGGCGCTTTGAAGTGAGCCGCGGCCGGGCCGCTCCGGCCGCCCGGCCGTCCCCGCCGCCAGGCCGTCGGTCCGGGGCCGGCGGCGGGGCTGGCGGCGCGTGTTTATCCAGGTGCGGGCTGGGGGCTGGGCGCGGGGATCCTCTTTCCTCCTGGCCCATCTGGGACTTCAAAGCGCGGCGCTGGGCTCAAAGGCGGCCTCGGGGTGGGGGTGGGGGCGGGGCGGGCGCGCGGGCTTCCTGCGCTCAGCCGGGCCCCAGGCCAGCGGCGGGGGGCGGGGAGGGGGGCGGCGGCTCGCACCGCGGTCCCCCACCCCAGCCCCACCCCCCATCCCCGAGAGCGCTTTCTGGAGCGCCTACTGTGTGCCGGGCGCAGTGCCGCGCTGCGACCGTGCGCTTTCCTGACCTCTCGTCGCCTCTAGAGACAGGCGAGGCTAGGATCCCCGTTTTACAGGTGAGGGAGCCCACACCTCTAGGGCCACCTGACTCCCGGGCCTCTCTGCAGCCCTGCCTTCAGAAGCAGCCTTCTTCCAGCGCTTTCTGAGGCTCGGCCCTGCCAGGTGTGAGCACAGTGGTTATAGTTTATTATAAAAGCAGTGGCTGGCGGGTCTTGAGCCCCTACCGCGTGCCAGGCGTGTGCCAGTGCTTCCTTTGCCCGCACCACGCGGTGAGGTGGGCGTGGCCGTTCCCCCTCACTTCAGAGAGGTCAAGAAACTTGCCCAGAGCCGCACAGCTAATGAATGCCAGAAGCAAGATTTGAACCTAAGGCCAGCTGGCCCCAGAGTTCTCCTTCTTTCCATCAGGTGCTACCCTACTGCCTCCAAGGAGCCCTCCCTGCTGGCCCCAGCTCAGGGTTCTTTCCGTCGGGCAGAACGGCCAATTGAAGTTAGCTGTCTACACCCTTGATACATCTCGTCTTTCATGGCGCTGCTCAGGCACCACCAGCAGCAGCAATGGCATCATCAGAATCTTGTTAGAAATTCAGAACCTCAGGCCCCTCCCCAGGCCTGCAGAATGAAAGCTGTATTTTAAAAGATCCCTGGTGAGTTGGATAGGCATTGAAGTTTAAGGAGCACTGAACTGTAAGAACATTTTGGCTGCAAGTCTGCTATTGTCACTGTATGGGAACCTGTCTTTGGGAAGCTGTGCCTCCCTTTGTGGACTGGGACCAACTCAAGGCAAGAGCAGAGCCTTCTCCATCAGATATGCTTTCAGAGCAGTGGCGGTGCCTCCCCCAACAGACTGGGATCTCCGCGAGGACAGGCATTGGCCCTCCCCAACCAGACTGGGAATTTAGCAGAAGCGGAGATGGTTCTTGGTCCCAGGCCAGGAGCTTGCCTGAAGCTTGTGGTGCCACCCCCGCCTAACTAGGAGTCTCCAGGATCCCCTATGAAACTTGGCTCTCTGGGGTCAGGAGCCACCTGCAAGGAGAGGGAGCTGGTGTCCACGTTTTCCAAGAGGAGGGAGAAGCCCAGGGTGGAGGCTTGCCTTCACTCCAGGATCCTCATGACCTCCTTTCTGGCCCAGGGTGTGCCTGCTAGAGGGTTCTGGAGGGGTGGGAGTGGGGAGAGGGCAGATGCCACAGTGGGACCATGTGTGCCGCCTGACACCAGGCCTCTCTGGGCAAACATTTGTCCTTGTGTGTCACCAAGGGACCATTCAGGCGGCAGGAAGCCCACGGGCGGGTGCAGGAGTAAGCCTGCGGGCAGCGGGAGGGTATTTTTAGAATTTTGACTGACGGCCCCTTCTTAAGCTGTCGCTGTCTCTGCTCTGGCCCCCAGCCCCTTTTGGCCTGGACAGAAAAGAAAGCGCATTGTCATTTTGTTAAGAAGAGGGTCCTGGCAGCCCTTCTATGGTCCCTCGCCAACTGGACAGGTTATTTCTCGCTGTGTCTGGGGGCCATGCTCCCCCGCTGGCACTCCCAGCGGGCCCCGCAGCCTGACCCTTCACACATCTGGCAGTGATAAATGGCTTCAGCGTCGCTGCCATCACCTTGCACCCTCTGATCCCGCTCACTTTGTTCTCCCTTTAAAGCCAGTGGGCGGGTGGCGGGCGGAGGAGGGGGGCTCTCTCTCTTCTTCCCCTTCTCCATCAGCCGTCTCCTGGATACTTGCAGGCCTGTGCTCTGATACCACTTGAAAGGGACCGCAACAGTCAGTTATCTGGTCTGGGAAGTCTGGCCGTGAGTTGTCTTTGCTGACTCGTGGAGTACGTGGGGTGGGAGTGCATGCCTCTGTATGGATGTATGCGTGCACATGAGTACGGCACGCATGCCTCTGTATGCTTGTGTGTTTGTGTGTTTGTGTGTGTCTGTGTGTAGATTTGAGGATGTGCTAGTATGTGTGCCTTTTCATTACTAGCACTTTATAATGTCCTTTGATCTCCAGTAGGTCAAGACCACCCCATCCCCACCCCCCACACCCACAGCCTATGCTCATTTATAAATTTTTCTTGACCCAGTAGTTCCAACCTTAGGAATATACCCCACAAATTTGTGCATAAATGTGGATCAACAGACAAGCACCAGAATGCTTCTTGTGATATTTCCAAGCTGGAAACTTACCTAGATGCCTGTGAAGAGTAGAATGGAGAACTATATGGTGAGAGAGTCATACATTGGGACATCACCCAGCAATGAGAATAAACGATCGATGACTCAGGTAACTCAGGTAACAGTAGGGATGAATTGCACAATCCTGATGTTGAGCGGAAGAAACCAGACACAGAAAAGTACATGCAATATGATACTATGTATAGAAAGTTGAAAACCAGGCAAAGCTTGTTGATTAAGATAGAGGACTGCAGAGTGGGGTACACTTAAAGGTGGTAGTGACTGCAGGGAGGTAAAAGGGCAGTTTCTGGGGCAATGTTCTGTTTCTTGATCTGGGTCTTGGTGACCCGGGTATGTTCACTTTGTAAGACTTTATTGAGCTGTACACTTCTAATTTGTGGACTTTTTTCAGTGTATGCTAGGAATTTTAGAATCAGCTTAGGGAGTTCAGTGAAAAATGCTGTTGGGTTCTTGGTTGGCATTGCATTATATCATAGATTAATTTGGGAAGATTTGTCCTCTTTATGACATCTTTTCCTCCATGAACATGGTATATCTCCACTTATCCGGATCAAGTTTTACATCTCCCCAGTAAAATTTTATGGTTTTCTCCAGAGTCCTGTGAATGTCTGGTTGGGTTTATTCCAAGGTGCCTTGTGTATTGTTACTGTGAAGAGGATATATATTTTCTTTTCTCTTATGCTTTCAAATCTTTTAAAAAAATTGTGGTAAAATATGTATAACATAAAGTTTACCATTTTAACCATTTTAAAGTACACAGCTGGTGGCAGTAAGTGCATTCACATTGCTGAGCAACCATCCCCACATCCATCCCCAGAACATTTGCATCTTCCCAAATTGAAACTCTGTGCTCTGTAAACATGATCCCTATTCTCCTCTCCCCCCAGCCCCTGGAAACCACTACTCTATTTTCTGTCTCTACAAATTTGCCTCTTATATATACCTCATATAAATGAAATCAGACAATATTTGTCCTTTTGTGACTGACTTATTTCACTTAGCATAATATCTTCAAGATTGATTCATGTTGGGGGGCACCTTGTTGGCTCAGTTGGTTAAGCATCTTCCTTCAGCTTGGGTCATGGTCCCAGGGTCCTGGAATCGAGCCCCACGTGGGGCTCTCTGCTCAGCAGGGAGTCTGTTTCTCCTTCTCCCTCTGCTCCTAAACCCCTCGTGCTCTCTCTCTCTCTCTCTCTTTGTCTCAAATAAATAAAAATGTTAAAATCTAATCTAAAAAATAAAAATCGAAAAAAACAAAGATGGATTCATGTTATAGCAGGTGCTAGAATCTCGTCCTTTTTAAGGCTGAATAATTTTATTGTCTGGATGGACCACAGTTTATCCATTCACCCATCGCTGGCCATTTGGGTTATTTCCACCTTTTGGCTGTTGTGAGTAATGGTGCTGTAAATGCTGGTGTGCAAATACCCATTTGAGTCCCTGTTTTCAGTTCTTTTGGGTTTATACCCAGTGCAATTACTGGATCCTATGGTAATTCTATGTTTAATTTCTTTTTTTTTTTTTAAGATTTCATTTATTTATTTGAGAGAGAGCAGGAGAGCACCAACAGGGGGAGAGAGAGAAGCAGACTCCCCGCTGAGTGGGGAGCCTGCCATGGGGCTCGATCCCAGGACCCTGAGATCACGACCTGAGCCGAAATCAAGAGTTGGATGCTTAACCGACTGAATCACCCAGGCGCCCCTCTATGTTTCATTTCTTGAGCCTACCGTTTTCCACAGTGGCTGTGCTATTCCACTTCTAAGTTAGTTTTGCTGGTGTGTAGGAGAGCGGTTGGGTTTTTGAAAGGTGATCTTGCGGTTTTGTGCACATCCTTGAGTGTGTGCATACATAGAATGTGTGTGTGTGTTTGTGTGTATAGCAGTCACACTAACAAGAGCACGACCTTCAGACAACTTGGAATGTTCTGGCTGCGTAGCACAGAAACCCTCCCTCAAGCTGGCTTCAAGAGCCAGGAGCTTTATTATTTCACCCACCTAGGAGTCTAGAACTAGGGTGGGCTCTGCCCATGATGATCAGCAGCTCAGTGATATCATTCATCTGTCTTTCTGCCCTCCCACCCTCAATGCCAGATGACTGCTTTGGGGGTCACGGGCTTCTTTGGCCATGTCCAGCAAGACAGAACAGGCTACCCCCTAAGCACGGACTATGGCTCTCTTCCTTTGCAAGCACATGACTCCAGGAGCCCCAAGGCGGGCCTCTGAAGGAAGTTGCAGGTGTGAGCCAGTAGGAACAAGGCCCAGAAGCCAGGAGTGGGGCAGAGCTGCACGAGAAGGCGGAAGGCACGCAGGGGGTCTAGGAAGGTACCCGCGCTGTCCCTGTGGTGGTGATGGTAAACCCAGAGTCCTCTGTCTGCATGCTCAGGCCAGCTGCTTCCACCTGCACAAAGGCAGCCGCAGGTCCTGGATCCCTTCCAAAGGTGATGATATCTGGCCCTCGAAAGGAGCTGTGTCTTCCCGAACATCTCATTTCATCAGTGAGGGGACTTTTCATAAAAGCCCCAGCCCTCTTGCCTCAGGTCTCATTGACCACAATTGTATCACAGGCTCATCCTGAAATTAGGGAAGTGAGCTTACCATGGCTGGTTCGACTAACAGATCTGGAGACAACACCTTCTGGGGGGTTGTGGCGACATGCGGGGTGGACACCTGTTGAGACAGAGGTGGGAAGAAAGCAACTGAGACTCTGAGCCTTTCCTTCCCTTTGTTCCGTCCTGACCTCTAAGAACCACAGTTGCTCTTCGGGTGGGGGGAGGGGGGAGTGTGTGTGTATAGTCAGGGAAGACTTCCTGTAGACAGGGGAACTCAGCATTATGAGAGCGAGAGAAAGAGCATATTCTTGGACGGAGGGGAATTGTGGGCAAAGGGGGCGATCAGCGGTATCTCTACGTCCGGCAGAGAAAATGCTGGTTACACCCGATGTGTCTTTTATCTGTACATTTCTTGAATTAGAGGAATGAGCTTTTAAGTGCAACTCAAGGCTGAATCTGATGATTCTTCCATTCAATCAACAGATGCATTTTGAGGACCTACGCTATGCCAGTCTTCTGCCAAGCACAGGTGACCCAGCAACAAGCAAAGTCAAGCCCGTGCCCTCGGGACACTCCACTAAAGAGGAAAAGGTCACCCGCTTGACCTTCTGCTGTGGCACGTGTCGCGGTCTAGCCAGCTCAGATGGTTCGGCCGTGTCTGTCTCCCACACAGCTGATGGTCCTTGACAGCACAGGACCTGGGTGACTCTGGACCCCAGGGGTCAGCGCCAAAGTCATGTCATTTTAAAGTGGATCTGTCAGCCGTTCCCCCCCACAGCCAAGAAGCTCCCACTCGGGGTGCAGAATTTTCACGGCGTCTCCTTGCCAGGCGGCAAGACACAGAGCAAACGAGATAGCGAATCTGACTTTACAGTCATCCCTTAGTCTTGTCTGATGGTAAGTAGATTAAAAAACATGGGGTGTAGTGGATGCCGTGCTGTGCTGCCAGAGCGCCTGCAGGACGGCGGCTCGATCCCTCAGCCTCAGAGTGCGTTCGCTGGTGGCTCCAGGGAGTCCCTCCCCTTGACGGGGGAGCACTCTTGCCCCTGTTTACGCTCCCTTGCTGGGGCTGGTCCAAATACACAGTGAGCACAGGCCCAGCTGCTGCACAAAGGCCAGACCCTGCCATGTCTGGGACAACTCCAGAGGGCCTTTGGGATTGCAAAGCTCCCCTTGGGGTTGGCAGAAGCCTCTGCTCAGGTGCACGGCAGCTCCGCTTCTCCCTCCGCCCAACCTCGTCAGCCTCAGGGTGGGGGTTCTGGGGCGATTCCTGACAGCACCCCATGCACGGATCTCCACTTCATAGTGCGGTTCCTGGGACCCAATCTAAGAGAGACTGTACTAAGTTTATTTTTTTTTATTTTTTTTATTTTTTAAAAAGATTTTATTTATTCATTTGACAGAGATAGAGACAGCCAGCGAGAGAGCGAACACAAGCAGGGGGAGTGGGAGAGGAAGAAGCAGGCTCCCAGCGGGGGAGCCTGATGTGGGGCTCAATCCCAGATCCCAGAACGCCGGGATCACGCCCTGAGCCGAAGGCAGACGCTTAACGACTGAGCCACCCAGGCGCCCCAAGAGACTGTACTAAGTTTAAATGAAAGAACTATTTTAGGGTTTTCAAATTTCCCATTACGTATGCACGTACGTATGAACACACGCATGAACACATGCACACACGTTTGGGGAGGGTTTAAAATATTACAGAGGGAGGAGGAGGTATTGTTAATTTACATGATGACACACCAAACTAGGGGTCTTCAGTTCTTTCTTTTTCTACATTAGGCTGATAAATGCACAGCTCCCATGTAAAAACACTGTAGGGGCACCTAGGTGGCTCAGGTGGTTAAACGTCTGCCTTCAGCTCAGGTCATGATCCTGGGGTCCTGGGATTGAGCCTCAGGTCAGGGTCCCTGCCCAGCGGGGAGTCTGCTTCTCCCTCTTCCTCTGCCTCTCCCCCCCGCTGTGCTTGCGCTCTCTCGCGCATTCTCTCTCTTTCAAATAAATAAATAAAATCTATAAAAAAATAAATAAAAACACTGCCGTTTGAGAGTATGTGGCATTTACTGAGCATTTGCTATGTGCCAGGCACTCTGCTAAGCACTTTGCACGCATTTGCCCATCTTGTCCTCACTATAATCATCTGAGAATATAGTGTTATCATTGACATATTTTACGACAAGGGAAGGGAGGCTCAGAGAGGTTAAGTAACTTGTGGGAGATCACACAGGGTTTGATCAGGGAAGCGGGACTTCTACAAATGACACAGAAAATGGATTTATTATGGGCATCGGACCATGAGCATCATGCAGGCTGTTGCCTCTGCGTCTGGGGCTGAACCCAAAGTCACTCTCCGATAGCCTCCTAGGAGGGAACGTGGAACGTGGATGCCAGCAAGGACGAAGGGGAGGCAGCATCTGTCTCTGGCCTTCAACCTGGGTGCCGTGGATGACCTCTAGGCGAAGCTGGTGGGCCTCACCACGGAGTTGCACACACCCCGGCCCCACGCTGGGAGACGCCGAAGGAGGTCTGGAAGTTGCTGGAGAAGCCCGGTGCGGCCCCTGCCAATGAGGTGAGGCAGTGGATCGGGGGCAGCGTGGGTAAGCTACCGCAGCCCCGCACTAGCCTCGGGAGCGGGAAAAACACGGCTGCTGCTGGACTTCCCCCTTGCTAGTCTCGCACAGAAGGTCAGTTTTGGCCCATGCTACCTCAGAACCATTTGGAAATTCTGGGACCACCGGCTTCCAGCCGAGCCGAGTTGACACGGTGTCTGGGCATCGCAGACGCTAAGAAGGTCAGAGAGCCAGAGTCTGGAGCTGCCTGTCTTGTGCCAAAGCCCACAGAATGCGATTTTCACTTTGTTTGGGCAGAGTGGGTGGGAAGAGGTCGCACCTGATGGAGGTGGGGGGTTCACACCCACAAACGTGATCTAGGGGCGGGTCGGTTCATGTGAGTGGGAGAAGTGACGTGGGGCAGCAGGGAACACTGGAGACTGTAGCGAATTGAAGCGCGCATGCTCCGTCTGCAGGGGGTGGGGCCCCCAGCTCCAGCTCACTGTTGGCCATTTAGGAATGTGGGCATCGGAGGGCCAGATAATCTGATTTTTTTCCATTAAAATTTGGAGTGCGTGCATGCGTGCGTGTGTGTGTGTGTATGAGAGACAGAGAGACCGCCAATTCAAAAGTGTTGGCAACCAATTTGAATTTTTTTTGGCTCGGGGCGCCCAGTTTGTGACCTTTGACCCTAGTAACTTCTAAGGTCCTTCGGATTCCAGAAGATGCTCCCCAACATGCCAGCTGACTCCAAGACTCCCCATTTTCACAGAAGACTGGGAGGCAGCCTGCACCCTCTGGCTCCAGCTCCCACACCAGGATGGTCCTGGAGTCCGGTTACCTTCCTCTCTCCTTGTTTTTAGCCACATCTCCACGGGGAAGATGTCCGGACCAGACTCAGCCAGATAGAAGGGTGTGAGTGGATTCGAAGCAAGGACTCCACTCCTGGTGCTTGCAGCCCTTTTGCCCCTGCACCCATCTGCTATATGAGCACCTTTTTCCCCCCTTTTGCACTAAAGAGGATAGGTGTTATTATCTAGTTTGGAAACATCTTTGCATTTACATCTGCCATTCATAACTGCAAAAATGTTCTCCTGTAAACTGGTGAGCGCTTTTCCCATTTTATTGTCTGGCCTCCCCCACTTTCCTTTCTCCCTCTCCCTTCCAACTCATGCTTGCGAGCTAGAAGCATCCTTCCGTGCTTCTCTCCGTTCTCAGGGAACCATCTGTACACATAACACGCACGCACACACGTGCACAGCACACTGTGTTCGGGTAGAGGGTTTCTCGATCACTGTTTAGATTACGCAAACGAGGGGTTACGTATGCCTCTCCGCATGTCACTTTCCTCCTCCTATGCTGTGGCATTCCCCGGGCCTAGCTGGGATTCATCCTTCGTTCCGGCTGAGCCTAGGGTGTGCCGTGTCACCATTCCGGCTGGCAATTACTACGGATGGACCCTCAGCTCTCGTGTTAAAAGGAGCTAGGCTCTGCCGCAAGGAAGTCCAGAAACCGAAGGACCCGCTCACCACCAGGGTTTATTTCTCGTTCTGTCCCAGGGCAGTGTGGCTGGGCAGCCCCTGGGTGGGGGTGTTCTCCGAACAGGGACTCAGAGATTGGGCTCCTTCCATGGCCAGTCATGGGGTCTCTGCAGTCAACGGCAGAAGCAGGGAGACAGAGGAGGGGATCACGCAGTGGGCTTTATGGCTACACATCACTTTCCCCCCTCAGTCCATCAGCCAGGACCCAGTCACGTGGTCCCAACCAAAATGCCAGCGAGGCTGGAAAACAAGGTCTTCCCTGTGTGCCAGTCTCTGCCATGCTTTCTTTTGAGTTTTGTGGTTTTTTTTTTTTTGCCATTATGAATAATAATTCAATGAACATCTTTTGTCATTTGTCCTTAGGGCATGTCTTCATTTCTATCAGATAGATTTCTAGGGTAAGGATCGCGGGGTCGAAGGACATAGATATCTCTTTTTTAATGCAGCATTTTAATGTAACTCCGGAAGTTTTAATTCTTGCAGCCAAGCTCTCTTCCTAAAAAGATGGTAATAATTTACATTTTCAGTAACAACATATGAACATAGCTTTTCCCCAAATCCCCACCAGCAATTGTCTTATTGTTCTTTTAAATTTCCTCTGTGATATCTCATTGTCAGCTTAATTTGTATTTCCCCCACCACTAATGAGTGCGAGCATCTTTTCATTTGTTTGTGGCCATTTGGCTTCATTCTTTTGTGAATTGCCTATTCATGTCCTTTGCCATAATTTCTTTTGGGTTGTTTGCCCTTTTCTCTTCAATTTGTAAGAGCTCTTTGTATATTATAGCTGGTGACCCTTTGTCCTCTGCATCTCAAATATTTTTCCAAATTTATTGTTTCTCTATTAACTTTGCCTATGGTAACTTTTGCCTTATGAGAGATTAATATTTTTATAGACAGTCACATGTGTCTGTCTTTTTAATTTCTATATCCTGGGCTTGGGTTCTTGGAAGGTCTCTCCTTACTAGGGTCCTTTAAGATGCTGCTCACCCTTCATGGGCTGTGAACTGGAAGAGGCGTCCCTCCTCCCCTCTCCTGGGGATTTGCAGCCACCCTTGCTACTTCTGGCCATGTGAATGCCGAGTGCCCAGCCTTGATTCCTACAAAACTTTTCAGGCCTTTGGTAGCTGAGCAATCCGGGTCACACAGATGGAGGTCAGGGAGGGGCCCTGGGCTTGGAATCTGAACGGCTGGTTACTAGAACTGGTTTCGAGTTGCCTGTGTGGCCTTGGCTGAATCACTAGGCCTCCGTGGCCCTCAATTGCCCCACCTGTGACATGGGGCATACCCCTTGCCCTGCTGACTTCCCAGGCTGTCGTGAATCTCAGATGATAAAATGGAGCTGTGGGCTCTGTAGGCTTTGAAACACAGATGTTGAGTTGCAACGGTAATGTTGATGTGGGGAACAAAGGAAAAAGTAAAAATTAAATTTCCTTACAATTTACAGCTCATTGACAAGTCCTCGAGACAGGCAGAGTGACCTTCCTCTAGGAACTCAACTGCCTCGATGTTAATACTTTGCTGAGGGCAAAAGGCAGCCTTAGCTTAACATTGACTCGACCTCCAGGTTCCTATTAAGTCTCCTTGAACATATAAAAATTCCTTTGGAAACTTCCTTTATCTCTATCCCACAAGATATATGTTAGCAATCATCCTCCAAGCATATGGCCCACTGGTACATATCTAAAGGGTCTCATGACTAAGGTTTACTAGGCAGTAGTAAAGGACCTTTCCCTAACAATGGCTAGACCCTCAAGGTCCTGGAAACCTTGCTTCCAAATTCCTTAGGGACTTCCGCTGTCCCTAACCCCCTCCCAACTTGAAAGTGTATAATCAACCATTCCTCATGACCCCAGTGCAGCTCTTTCCTGCCTGTGGGTCCTGTTCTTATGCTTTAATAAAATCACCTTTTGGGGGAGGGGAGGGGCAGAGAGAGAGGGAGAGAGAGACTCTTAAGCAGCCTCCCCACCTAGCACGGAGCTCGTCGTGGGGCTCGGTCTCACAACCCTGAGATCATGACCAGAGCTGAAATCAAGAATTGGACGCGAAACCGTCTGAGCCACCCAGGCGCCCCAGTAAAACCACCCTTTTGCACCGAAGACGTCTCAAGAATTCTTTCTTGATCATTTGCTCCCAAAGGCCAACAGCCCACTTCCGTGTCACAGCTAACCATTTCTGAGTCTTGACAGTGAGGGACTTCACATACATGGTCTCATTGAATCCTCATGAATCCTAAAGCATAGGTATCATAACCCTCTTTTTAGAAATAAAGAAACAGAGACTCCAAGTGGATAAGTTACAAGCCCAAAATGCAGAGCAGATAAGTTGCAAAGCAAAGTGGCCAGAATTTGAGTCGTCTCTCACCCTGGCGTGCGTGTGTTTGTGTATGCATGTTTGCGTGTATGTGTGTGCGTATGTATGTATGTGTGTGCATGTGTGTGAGCGTATTTGTGTGTGTGTGTGTGTGTGTGTGTGTGTGTGTGTGAGATAGGCTGCCAAGGAGAACTTGCAGAGCTTAAAGGCTAATGTGGAAAGCACGGGAGGACCATCTTCCTGACACTCAAAGTTATTGAAACCTGTCAAAATGGACAAGGGTGGCCTCCAAGCAAGACCGGGGCCAGGCATGAGGCCTCTGATATAAAATTGTCCCAGGAGGAAGGGGGCAGGACCAGAGGGCTGGTCATGTGGCGAGGGCATGGAGACCTAACGTGCTGTGAGAGACACTAAGTCACCCCGGGTCTGGGGCTCACGGGCTAAGGTTGCTCTGAGGGGTGGGAGTGGAGGCGGGGGCGTAGCGGGCCTCACATTGGGCTGTGGCCTCAATACCTGATGAGGGGAGAGCCAGGTTGGTAAGAATGCGGTGGCCCATTGCCACAGAAACGGCCATGTCTTCAGCAGAGATGGGCTATCTTCCCAAAGAGGTCAGTCTTGACCAGGATAAGCCCATCACAGTAATGCTTCTCTCCTGGCAGAGATGGGCCTGTTGCCATTCTGGTCACTGCAGCAGGAGGAGAAGTCGGGGGCGGGGCCCTCCTTGGCTTCTAAAATGTGGCTCAAGGTTAAGGATTGTGAAAACAAGTCAAGGAAACCTCACTTAAAAATGGAACTGGGGAGGCTCCTGGGTGGCACAGCGGTTGGGCGTCTGCCTTCGGCTCAGGGCGTGATCCCGGCGTTACGGGATCGAGCCCCACATCGGGCTCCTCTGCTATGAGCCTGCTTCTTCCTCTCCCACTCCCCCTGCTTGTGTTCCCTCTCTCACTGGCTATCTCTATCTCTGTCAAATAAATAAATAAAATCTTAAAAAAAAAAAAAAATGGAACTGGGAGGCCAGTAGGGGGAGCTCTCATGCCCTGTCATTCAGGCCAATTGCGGACCCAACAGGCAGAGAAGGGCCCTGCAGCTCAGTACTGTTCTAGCAACTCCTTTACTCTCCCAACAGGAAGAAGAAAGGTTTTCTCTTGCCCTGACAACAGCCCAGCCAATGAGAAACTGTCACAATTCATCCAATGAAAAGCCACTAGACTTTGAACTCCTAGTTTACTCCAATAGACCTTTAGTTTATAATAGCCCTCCTTACTCCCCACTTTGTTCTCCTTTGAGTGTACCTTTTCTTTGTTCTCTGGACTTGTCTATGGTTTTGCTATCGCTTCCTTATCCCAAATTGCAATTCTCTGCTATTCCTAAATAAGCCCATTTTTGCAGCTTTTTCCAGCTTTGGCTATTATTGTGTGAGGTCGTGATGCTTGGCACAGCTGCAGCCATCCTGTAACCATGAGGAGAAGGTGGCAGAGTAGAACAAGCAGAAACATGGTGCTTGGGAGTGGTGATGCAGTTGAATCAATGAACTGACCAAACCCAGGAGGCCCAACCTCTGGACTCATTTCTCTGTGAGATGATACACTTCTCTTGTTTCAGTCATTTCGATTTGGGTGTTCTGTTAATTGCAGTCAAATGCAGGCTGTCTTTGCACATTTTGTAGGATTAGGACTGTATAGAGTCAAAGTGGAAAGCTGAGGGAGATATGATCTAGTTAAGTGATCAAGCGCTTTAATCTCGGCACCACTTTGCATTCTTTTTTTTTTTTTTTAGATTTTTATTTATTTTAGAGAGCGAGAGAGAGCCTGAATGTGCCAGCAGAGGGAGAGAGAGAATGTCAAGCAGACTCCCGACTGAGCAAGGAGCCTGATGCGGGGCTCAATCTCAAGACCTTGAGATCATGACCTGAGCCAAAATCAAGAGTTGGACACTTAACGGACTGAGCGACCCAGGTGCCCCCCACTTCACACTCTTAAATTATCCAGGACTCCATAGAACTTTTGTTTATGTGGTGTATCTATCTGTAGTTACTATGTTAGAAGTTAAAAATGAGAACTTTAAAAAGATTTATTAATTTTTAGAACATTCTAACTTATGTTAACATAAGTCACTTTTTTTTTTTTAATGAAAAAGAACTAGATTTTCCAAAACAAAGAAGACTTGGTAAGGAGAGTGGCGTTGTTTTTGTTTTTGCGGATCTCCTAATGTCTGGCTTTAATAGAAGGCAGCTGGATTCTCGTATCTGCTTCTGCATTCAATTTGTTCCAATATCACATGTCATGAAGCCTCTGGAAAACTCCACTGTACAAATCCTGGGGGAACAAGAGTGAGTGAGCACATGCCATCTCAGGTTTGTATTAGTTTTCTGTGGCTGCTGTAACAGATGACCATGAACTTGGTGACTCACAGCAGAAATGTATTCTCACAGATCTGGAGGCCACAAGCCTGACATCTGGGAGTTACCAGGGTCATGTTCCTCCCAGAGACTCTAGGGGAGAATCTGTCCCTTGCCTCTTCCAGCTTCTGGTGGCTGGCTGTGTTCCGAGGCTTGTGGCCGGATCATTTCTGTCCCTGTCGCCGTTGTCCTAGCACTTGCCGTGCTGTGCTTGTCTTATGATGACACTTGTCATTGGATTTTGGGCCCACCCAGATCATTACCTCCTCATCTCAAAACCCTTCACTTAGTTACATCTGCAAAAGACTTTTTTTTTTTTTCGAATAAGCTCACAGTTTCTGGGGATGAGGACATGGGCCTATCTTTCTGGGGACCACCACTCAACCCACTACAGTAGTATCATAAAAATAACTCAGCCTGTGGAACCCCAGAGAAAGTCCTGGGGACTCCTGGGATCACACTTTGAAAACCAGGGATCTAGTCCCATGACTTCCACACACACGTAAGTAGACAAACAATGGAAGGAGGACCAGATACACTTAACCTAATAATCCAGTGAAAATAAATTTTCTAGAGAGTCCTAGAGGAAGGATTTCAGAAAAGGAGAATGAGAGGTGTCCAATGTGTGACACAGGACCAGGGCCAGTGGGAGCCGGGAGGTTGGGGAGGAAGATGGCAGGTGAAGGGCTTCTAAGTACGGGAAAGCCTGGTTTGAGGTTGTTTGCTGTGCGGCACCGTGCTATGATCCCCTCTGTCACCCGAAAACTGATCCAGGCTGGTAGTCACCAAGAGCTCGGTGTGAATGATGCTGGCGGAGAGAAGGACGGTCAAGGGAAGCAGCGCCAGGGCTCCTGTCTGAGGCATGGACAAGACAGGACATGGCGGGCAGGATGGCAACATGACCCGTCAGTGATGAGATCAGAGGAGAACATGGAAGGCGCAGGTGATGGAGAAAACCTAAGAGACCCCCCAGAGATTGTGAGAGAGAGAGGGGTTCCCATCCTCGAGGCTGTGCCAGGGAGCAGCCTCGCCGTTTGGGAGATAAAAAGCAGATAAGCTGTGCAACTCAAAGCACAGGTGCTCTTACCAATACCCACCTTATCTGGCTGAGTGGGACCAGGGCCAGGAAAGAGACAGGCCAGACCCCTTCACAGGTGCCACCTCCCCAAGGGGTCCCTGAGGAGCCCCAGAACCCCTTAGGCAAGTGGATCACATTTAAAACAGATTACTCTCTCCCAGTCTATTTTACAAGTGGGAAATCATAAAGAAAATGGTCGATGATCGTCACGCCATACAATTGCAAAAACAACAACAAAAACCCTCTGCAAAAACCCCACAAACCCTTTTTATATCACAAGAATCACCTTAAAAATGGAAGAAAAAAAAAACCCCAAACTGGAAAACATCTGTGACATATGTGAAAGGTGAAAGGTGAATATCTCTAAGAGGCAAAAATAAAGCCAGTACCCTCAGCAGAAAAATAGGCAAAGGACATAAACAGGCAATTTGAAAAGAAGGATAGATGGCTAATACGAGGGGTGCCTGGGTGGCGCAGCGGTTAAGCGTCTGCCTTCGGCTCAGGGCGTGATCCCGGCGTTCTGGGATCGAGCCCCACATCAGGCTCCTGTGCTGGGAGCCTGCTTCTTCCTCTCCCACTCCCCCTGCTTGTGTTCCCTCTCTCGCTGGCTGTCTCTGTCAAATAAATAAATAAAATCTTTAAAAAAAAAAAAAAAGATGGCTAATACGAGGCAAATGTTCAGTCTCACTAAAAAAAAAAAAAAAGAAAGATATGAACAAATGTCTATAATGAGCTATAATTTTTCACCTATCTGTTTGGCCACAACTGGCAATTAAAATAATTGATAGTATCCAGCTTTGGCAAGTGTGGAGGGAAAATTGACCCTTTGCGCTGCTGGAGGGAGAATTAATTGGTACAGTCGGATGGAGGGCAGCTAGAAAATGTGGATCAAAATGCAAAATGTGCCTGCCCTTTGACCCTCAGGTCCCACTTCTGTAAAATGGGGATAATAAGACTCCCCGTTTCAGTTAATCGTGAAAAGGCTCAAATGAGTGAAGCCATAAAAAGCATTTAACACAGTGCCTCGCAGAAAGGGTTTGAGAAATGTTAGCTATTATTAGCAACTTATCCTAGGATAGAAGCTCCCACGTGCAGAATGGTGTGTGTACGGGAGATGTTCCCTGTAGCGTCGTTTTCAACAGCCAAACCCTGGAAACACGTGGATGGTGCGTCGAGAGAAGGAAGGAGGCTAATTCCAGGAGGGCACTGCAGGATGAACCGGAAAACAGCCGAAGGTCCTTGGCTAACACTGTTCTTTTGGTCTGGACGCTGGTCACAGATGGGTTCGCTTTGTGAAATTTATGAAGCTGTATCCTTGCGATGTGGGCCCTTTTCTGTATGTGTGTTCTATTTCAAGCACCTGCCAGTACTCACGTATGAGGTCATCTAAATAAATACGGACACATCCATGTATGGAAACAAGTCTAAGGGGACATTTACGCCATTATATTTAAAGTTGTTTCTGGGTGGGGGAACTACGAGTCATTTTTATTTCCCTTTGTGTGTGTATCAATATTTTCTGCTTGTCTTCCATGAGTAGGCTTTACCTTTGTAATTAAGGAAAAACATGTCCGGCGTTAGGACTCTGTTGTAAGAGTCAGAAACCCAACTCGATCTTAAATATGATGGAAAAAAATGTAATTAATTGGCGCGTAACTGAAAAATTTGACAATGGATTTGGTTTCGGGCCTGGAACCATGCTCAAATGAGGTCGTGGGGAAATTGTCCCACCCTGTTTCTCAGCCCTCTTGGAGTTCATTGGCCAACAGGAAAGGTGAGAGCCGGGGGCGTGTATCCATAGGTCCAAGTGACCAAAGCTTCTGTATGGGGCAGAAGAGGGAGAGGCCCCGAGGGCTTCTCAGAGGAGGAAGCCATGAGGTGAGCCTTGAATGACGGATGAGCAGGATTTTCATGGGCCATTGGGGGAGACAAGAATTTCTCTGTAGAGTGTGAATCTCCACAAAGTACTGGGTGTATTGCAGCTTGAGGAATAGCTCAGTCGGTTGGGGTATGAAGCTCATTATTAGAGACGAGAGTGAAAATGTTGGCTGGGATTTGAGAGAAAGGAGCCTCAGTCCTAGGGCATTAGTCAACATTCTTTAGGTTTATAGTTGCAGAAACCCTATTCAAACGGAGTCAACCAGAAGTGTGGGTTTCAGTTACAGCTGGATCTAGGTGCTCAAATTATATTTGTTATCAGGACAGAGACTCTCTGATTCTCTTTATCTTGTCTCCAGTTTCCTCTGTTGTCTCCCTCCTAGCAGCATCAGGCCCCCATCCTACTTAGCAACTCCAAGGAAAATAGTATCTTTTTCCCACTAATTCCCGCAAAAGCTCCAGGATGGGTGATTGTTAGTTTACCTTCATTCCTGTGCTCATTCCTACACCAGTCACTGTGGCTGGGGGGCATAGTGTCTTAAGGATTCAGGCCTGGTTAGGCGGCCACTCTTGGAACCAGGCGCTGGTTCACACAAGTGACTTCACACCAGGCACAAGGAACTGTAATCGGATGAAGAGAGCCTGCTTTCTGGGTCGGCACAAAAGCAGCTGTCCAATAAAGGCATGACACTCGCCTTCGGAGGGGATGCGGCAAGCTGCCCAGAAGAAAGGCAGCCTTCAATGGGTAGGGTGCACGAGGACCGCGAGTCAAGTTCATCCTTACGTCTCCTCTTCCCCACGAGGGCCAGAAGCTCGCTAAGGTTGGGTGCCCATTCTTGTCCCCCCCCCGTGTATTCTCCAACACCATGGGATGTTTAGTACGTGTGCGTTGATTGCATCTCATGGCGTCCATGTAGTGACCTCTGTCTTCACCAAATCTCTTTACGTTGCAAGTGACACTCTGTTCAAATCGACAGAAACAAAAGTGGGGAATCTGTGACCTCTCACATAATTAAAAGTCCGCGGGAGTGTTGTGCTTCGGGTACGGCTGAATCCCATTGTTTATAAGGATGTCATCAGGTCTGTCTCTTGCTCTCTGTCACCCTCCACCTTTCAAAAATACCTTTCTCAATTTGGCCTTATTCTCAGGCCGACTGTCCCAATGCGGCGGTACACCTGGTCCCCGGCAGCTCCACCCAGGCTGACATCCTACTGGTTTAATAAGCAAATACCCGTTTCCCAATAATTCTAATCCGAGTCCTGCAACAGAAGCTTATTGGCCCAGCATCTGTCACATGACCAGCTCTGAGCCAATCACCGTGGCCAGGGGAAGTACACTCTGATTGGCCAGCCTAGATCTTCTAAAACTACAGGTCGCTGGGCTGTTTCATCCAAGAAAATCGAAATTACGGGAATAACGGTTGTTGTTCAAGTCAACCTACGAGGTCTCCACCTACATGGGCACCAGCCCTTTGGGTTCCCCTGGCTTTGGGAGCCAGTAGCTCTGAGCCCATAATTAACAAACACCCTTATCAGAAGGACCCTCGGCTCCCACCTCCAGAGACTCACCCTGAGTGGGGCGGTTTGGGAAGGAGCAGGGGAAACTGGCCATCCCTCCCTCTGGGGCTGCCGGGGCCGAGTTTCTGGCTGAGCTTCCCTTGGAAGACTGGATCACAAAGCTGGGGAATGGATGTTTCAGATGGAAATGCAGACACACAGTTAATTACAGCGTCCTGCTCGGCGCCACGCTAATTAGGGCGGTTCTCTGATGGGGGCCAAGATTTAATGCTCTCTCTTTTATAGTGCGTGGTGGCAAGTGGGCGGCCCCGTCCTCTCCCCTCCCTCTGATGCATCCTGTCTGGCTGGCCAGGGGCTGGGTGGAGAGGGCCGCCAGGCTGGCTGGCAGGCAGGCAAACGAGAAATGCTGTCCATGCTCCATTTCAGGGACCTAGCTGCCCTCCCAAGGCAGAGGACGGGACAAGTAAGGGGGAGGGGTAGTGTGAGGGCAGAGGTGTTAATCCTGACTCCTTCTGGGAGGTGGGGGGTGCATGGGAGTATCCCGCTTCAAAGAGAAGTATTAGGACTATCTTGGCTCTGGGGCCTTCCAGGAAGTGGGAAACGGCTCCCAGAAAGCACCGGAGACCTTGTTGGCTAGGAGCTCAATCAGGTCCCGATGTCTGGCTTCATGACCTCCGCTGCTGCAAATACAATGGGGAGGGCAGATCTACTGAAAAAAAAAAAATTAAAAACACCATAGAATTTCTTTTGAAACCTATAGAATTTCTCTCTACTATCCACCATACAGAATTGTCCACTTCGTTATTAGAGAACTCATTGGATTTCAGTGCTGGCAGGGACATAAAAATCATTTCACATTATACGAGAAGAAATTGAGGCCAAGATAGAAGTGATCTTCCCAAGAGCCCAGAGTGTGCTAGATTGGCACAGGTGATAGCTGGTGACGAGATCTTACCTCAAGTGCCAGGGCTGAATGATTGGACAGCTGGAGACTATGATGAGATGATTCTGAGCCCTGTATCTTGCTCAGTGGGGAACAGACTCTTGATTGATTAGTGATGCCTACCGTGGGCACTGGAGAGGAGATAGTGGACCGAGTGCCAAGTTTTTGCCACCCCAATCTAGATGTCAGAGGGATGCTCTGAGCTAGGCCCTGAACGTAGGCCATCTTGGAGGGTTCTGGACAGATAGAGAAGCTAAAAGTCAGAACAGGTTTGCTGAGAGAGACGTGAAATCCACAAAGCTCCTCAATGAATTCCCATCAAGTTGCTGTGAGGGATTTGTGGTCAGAATTGCAAAATGGGAATTTCCAAGGTTTTTCACTTTTAAGGAGTATTCTGCTAAAGCTTGGGTTATGTCTCTACAGCCCCACCTGCCCCCCAGAGCTGTGAGTCTCTTACAACTGTCCCTTTCTTTAAGGGGATATGGGTCAGTGATCCAGGTGGTGGATCTCAAGACCCTAGGAAGGGCTGGGTCTTGTGTAGGGAGACGCGTCTAGGATACTGGTCATGGAATTCAGAAGCTTGAGTTGAAGGGCCGGTGCTGAAGGCCTGAGGGTCAGGACACCTAGGTTCTTCCCTCGTCTCTGCTGTCACAGCTGTTCCCAGAACAAGCCTCTTTCCCTGCTGGGCCTCGTCCACACAATGAATGAGGGCACGGTGTGCTCACGGATTCCTTCAAGCTCTCACACTTGACCAAATGGCCTACTTTTTCTGGTGTGTGTGGTAAAATACACATAACATAAAATGTACCATTACAACCATTTTTCAATGTACAGTTCTGGGGTATTCGATACATTCACATGGTCGTGCCACCATCCCCACCAAGCATCTCCAGAACTTTCTCATCTTACCCAACGGAAACTCTGTTCCCATTACACACTAGCTCCCCATTCTCTCCTCCCGCTCCCCATCTCCCAGAAACCACCATTCTTTCTGTCTCCATGAATCTGACTATTCTCAGTGCCTCGTATGAGCAGAAACCTCAAGTATTTGTCCTTTTGTGACTCACTAATTTCACTTAGCATAGTGTCTGTGTTTTTGAGTTTCATCCATGTCATGGCAGGTGTCAGAATTTCTTTTTTTAAGGCTGACCAATATTCCCTCGTATGTATGGTTCCCATTTTGTTTATCTGTCCGTCTGCAGAAGGACCCTCGGGTCCCTTGCACATTTTGCTATTGTAAATACTACTGCTAAAAATACGGGGTGTCCAAACGTCCTTTGGAGTCTCTGCATTCACTTCTCTTGGAGACATACCCAGAGGTAGGAGTGCTGGAGCGCAGGGGAACTCTGTGTTTAAGTTTTGAGGAATTTTCATACCATCTTTCAAAGCAGCTGTGCCATGTTACATTGCCAACAGCAATGCACGAGGGTTCCGATTTCACCACATCCCCACCGCGCTTGTTTTATTTTTTTGTTTATGTTTATGTTTTCGGTAACAGCCATCCTAATGATATTGAGCGGTATGTCGTTGTGGTTTTGACTGGCATTTCTCTAATGAGTAGAGACGTGGAGCATCTTTTTGCGTGCTTATTGGCTCTTTGCGTATCTTCTTCTGAGAAATGTCTGTGTATGCCCTTTATTCGTTTTTAAATTGGATTGTTTAAGAAAAATAAATTGGATTGTTTACTTCTTTTTTTTTTTTAAGGTTTTATTTATTTATTCGACAGAGATAGAGACAGCCAGCGAGAGAGGGAACACAAGCAGGGGGAGTGGGAGAGGAAGAAGCAGGCTCCTAGCGGAGGAGCCTGATGTGGGGCTCGATCCCACAACGCCGGGATCACGCCCTGAGCCGAAGGCAGACGCTTAACCGCTGTGCCACCCAGGCGCCCCTGGATTGTTTACTTCTAGCTTGGTTTTGGTCTCCTCGTAGGACCGTGAATGACAGGTACTAAGGAAGGGTAATTTTGTCCAGCTTTACTGAGGTATAATTGACGGAAAAATGCAAGTATGGAAAGTCTACAACAGGATGATTTGATATATGTATACATTGTGAAAGGATCGCCACCATCAAGGTAATGAATACATCCATCCGCTCACATGGTTACCTTTGTGTGTGTGTGTGCGTGTGTGTGTGTGTGTGTGTGTGTGCATGTGCGTGCATGTAGGAGAATGCTTAAGATCTCCTTCCCTAGCAAATTTCAAGTATTTGATACAATTTAACCAACTAGAGTCACCACACTACACATTCGATCTTCAGAACTTGTTCCTCTTACAACCAAAAGTTTCTACCCTCTTACAACATTCGTGTTTCCTTTATCCATTCATCCATCGACTGACACTTAGGTTGCTTCCATGTCTTGGCTACTGTGAGTAATGCTTCAGTGAACATGGAAATGCAGCTGTCTCTTCAAGACAGCGGTTTCGCTTCCTTTGGGTAGGTACGCAGACGTGGGATCGCGGGATCATAGGGCAGTTCTATTCGTATTGCTCGAGGAAGCTCCGTACTGTTTTCCATGGGGCTGCACCCATTTACATTCCCACCGGCGGTGCCCACGGGTGAGGAAGGGTAACGTCTGATGGAGGAAGGAATGCAGACGACAAGGCCCAAGGTGGAAACGTGTCCTGCAGTCCCCACCCCCTGCCTTATCTGAGGTTTTAGTTACTCTCAGGGAACCGTGATCTGGAAGCAGACGATCCTCCTTCTGACATGTCATCGGAAGGTCCATGGTAGCCCACGTTAGGTCACGATGCCTACGTCATTCCCCTCACGTCATCTCATCGGCAGGCATTTTATCATCTCACATCATCACAAGAAGGGTGAGAAGAGCACAGCACAATAGATGTTTAGAGAGAGTCCACAATCACGTGACTTGTATTACAGCATACTGTTACGGTTGTTCTGTTTTATCATTATTGTTGTTAATCTCTTACTGTGCCTAATTTATACATGAAACTTTATCATAGACAGTATGCATAGGAAAAAGCAACCTATAAGGCTCGGTACTATCTACGGGTTCAGGCATCCACTGGGGGTCTTGGAACATATTCCCCGTGAATAAGGGGCGACTCTTGGACAAAGTCTGCCTTCTCTCTTTCTGGTGTCTTTCTCCAGTGGTCTCTTCGTTCTGTCTGCCGTAGTGTTGGCTTCCTCCCTGGGCTTCCGGTGGTCTTCCCCTCTCCGACCCAACTGCAATTCCTCCAGGCCCTGCTCTCATGCCTCCAGGACAGATGGAGCAGCACTTGGGTGAAGGGCTTCACACCACACCCTGCAGAGCGAGTCTCTTTCCCGGACCGTCCAACTTAAATCTGGGGCCTGGCTCTCACTGGACTCATCTAGAAGAGGGGGTGGAGACTCAGGAGCCCCTGCTCCTCGCATGAGGCTGCTCTGGCCACAAGGGGTGGAGCTCCTCGCGTTACTTCAGTAAAATTGCATGAGACTCGAAGAACAGGGACGGTCACGTATACCGAGCGTCCTGGGACTGGAAGGTGTTCAGAGCGCCAGACGGCTGTCCCATGGGGCTGTCTCTCTGTCCCTCAGCGTGGAGCACAGGCTCCTCAGCTCAGAGGAAACACTGTGAAGGTGACTCTCCTGCTGCCAGTTGACGCCCTACTGTGCTCTGCTGGGTGTCTCTCCACCCAATTTCTGTTGACTCAAGGCCTCTGCTCTCAAGGGCCTCATGACTCTTCCTCTCTCACAGCCTCACAGCGTCTGCTCCTGCTCCTAATAGACTTCCCCTCATGCCTCCCAGTCCAGAGGACGGGCCCAGATCAACTCCGTGTACAAGACGTCCACTGGATCCCTACGGCCCCGTCTTGCTCTGTGCCCAGCCGGAGTGGCCCCAGCAGTGGCTTGCGCTGCTCCCGCAGGTGGAAAGCCCTGGCCGCCATCTCTGTCATGGCGTCTCTTAGCGCTGCTGGCTGTCTCAGCTTCCCTGGCTGGGGGAAGGAGCAGCCCCAGCCTTTGGGATGGATCCGATGGAGCCCATGGAGGCTCTGACAAATGTCCGGAGGGACCAAATAACGCCTGGAAGAAGAGTAACCACCCTGTGAGGAAAACCTGGACAAGTGAGTCAGAAGGTAGAGTTTTCACACGGTTCTCCCTGAGACTCCTCCAGATGCAGGGCTTCCAAGGGTCCTCTGTGGAGGTGGTCACCTCTCCACAGAGCTGGCCAACCCACTGGATTTCTCCAGAAGCCGGGATCAGCGAGGTCATGCTCACATTTGAATTTTGCTTTCCTTCTGTCTCTCTGGGCTCCCTGGGAAGCAGTGCCCAAGATGGAGCTTAGCACGCCCGAAGTTTGCTGGCGTGCTCTTGGGGTCACTGTGTGTGGACAGGCAGGATGGAATCAGCACTGGGCAGAGGGAGAAGTGAGTTGTGATGCAGTCTCAGTGGGAGTCCTGAGGCCCGAGGGGCTCTTCAGAGTAGTCCTGAGTTGGGGTGAGTGAGGGATAGGGCTTCTCTGCCCCTGTGCTACTAGCCATCGATGGGCTGGTTCAGGAAGGGGCAGTCACGTGGGGGCCAGGTGACTTCAGGAGAGCAATTCCAAAGAGGGCTGGTGGCGGGGGGGGGGGGGCGGGAGCGCACCTGACAGCAGCACTCCCTGGAGCTGGGGGATAAGTTCCCCACTTTTGAAGGGGGATCCACTCCCCTCTCTACCCTGCCTCACTTTCCCTTTCCCCTTATTCTTGCTTGCCTGGGATTGTATTTCCTGTATTATAGCAGGTAAGTTTTGACCCAGGCTCTGCTTTCTGGGGAGTCTGGGTTAAGACACCTACTAAACCACCACCAGTCCTTCTGGGGAGATCTTCGTGTTGAGATGTACCATGGACTATCGGCTAGCCTATGATTTAGCTTTCCTAGGTCAGGGAATCGACTCTACCAATTGTCTCTGGTCAGAGGCGGGATGACACAGATGTCAGCCACCTGGGCTCCAGGGACAGTCTGTCCCCTTTTCCCTCAGCGGGGACTGTGAGCTCGGCAGTCTCCAGGACTGACATGTCCTGGACAACCAGGCGCCCTCTATTTAATGGGCCTTGACTAGGCAGGACACAGGCAGAGCAGGGTGATAAACGTGGTTTCCGTCAGGGGAGCTCAAGGTCCCAAGTGGGGTCACCAATCTGTTCCTCTCAGAGCCATTGCAGGGGGAACCCCACACAGAGGGCGAGGCAGACACTCTTGGCTGCCCCCATCAGCCATTCCCACCTACGCTTGCAGTCTCGGGGTGAACTGTGACAGTTCTCACCCCATTATGGCGGCCCATGATGATTGGTTTGAGTGTGGGCCCGGGACTCAGCTTGGCCAGCGGGTCTGAAGGGAAGTCTCAGAAGTAAGATTTGGAAAAGGATTTCCTCAACAATGGAAATTCCTCTTTTTGCCGAACTGTATGTGATTGACTGAAACCGCAAGTATGATGTGGCCGTGGGGGGTGGGGAGACATGGCAGGTGTGGTGAGGGGGGCGGCATCTCTGACGACGTCTTTGAGCCCCAGAACTGACCTGGCTCCACTCTGGGCTGACATGTTACCATCCTTATTAGCGTGGCAGCCAAGAGTGAGGTCTCTGAAGCCTGACTATCTACCCCTCATTCGCTGTGTGACCCTGGGCAGGATGCTTCACCTCTCTTGCCTCAGTTTCCTCATCTGTAAAATGGACATAAAAGAAGATCCCCCTCGTAAGGCTGCTGTGAGGTGTACACGTGTCTACATGTGTGAAGAGATTAGAACAGGGTCTGGTCCTCAGGAAATGGTGTATCAGTGTTGCCTGCTACTGAGGCCCCCTTTAAAGATAGATCGAAGTTAACAGGTAGACAGAATTGGGTCAATCACAAGCCTTGGTTCGTGACATGCCGCTCGTAGACTTGCTAATATGACGGACACCTGTGAACCCATCACTCACCTCAAAACTCAAGAGCTAGAATATCACCCATGGTAGTTACTCCCCTACGTGTTTCTCTTGAACTGGCCCCCTAATCACCCCACTCCTGAGCCCCCCAGCTGAATACTGCCCTGAATTTCATGTTTATTATTCCTCCGTGTGTGTGTGTGTGTGTGTGTGTGTGTGTGGTTTTGTCAGATAGAAATGTATGCCCAAACAACATGTTATTTTGTTTTGAGCATTATAAAAAGGGTACACGCTGCGTGGTCTTCTGGGAGTTTTTCTTTCCGCATAGACACTTTTATTTGGGGTTTCTGTTCCTCACAGCCAAAGGAATCCAATCCCCAAGCACCTTCCTAAAGGGAGAAAGAAAAGCCCACTTTCGACAGACAAGAAACAAAAGTTAGATCTTTTCTTCTTTCTCGATTTTTGCACTTAATTTGGCTGTGGGGGTGTACTAGCCCTCATAGGGGTCCTTCCAGAGAACCTTTCTTCTGAACTAGTGTGTGAGGGGGTTTCTATTCGGCCGGTCTGGCTGCCTGCTGGACACAGGGTCCAGGTGCGAGGCACCAAGAGATGTGACAGCTCCGAGCCCTGGTCCCCGTGGAGAGGCTGCAGCCCCCGTGGAATTTTTCTGATGCTTTGAATCCCCACTGGGAATCATTTTCCCTTTTCCATCCCAAATATGGGCTAGGGCCCTGGAAGGCGTGGGAGAACTAATTTGAGGCAAGCGTAAACACTTCCATGCCAGTGGAACCCTGGCCAGCAGGAATTCCAAGCCATCGGAGAAGCCTGCCAGCCTCTTGCTGGACTTTGGCTGGGACCCTCTGCTGTAGCTACTTTTAGCTGGGAACATTTTTTCCCAGACTTTGGAAGGCCACACTTGAAGGGTTATGATTTATTCAACCAAGACCCCAAACTGACCAGGGGCATTTCTACATCAAGTTGGCCACTTCCATGCCTGCCTCCCCAATTTCCCCTTTCTGGGTGGTGGAACCTACTTGTTAAGACCCAGAGCTCAGGAGGAAAGTAAACCTGGGTTCTACCCCTGGGTCTACCTCTTCTTGACTTGGAGCCAATGACCTAACATGTCTGACTTTGTCTGTCTCCTCATCTGGGAAATAGAAATAATATAATCCCTGTCTTAGGTGTGGTGAGGATTAAGAGAGGTAATAATGTATATGAACGTCTGTGCACAAGACAGTGTTTGTACCAGTCAGTGAGGTTATGTTGCAGTAACAAACATCCCCCAAAGCTCAGTGGCTTAACACAACGGAAGTTAATTTTCCACTTTTTTTTAAAGATTTTATTTATTTATTTGAGAGAGACAGAGAGCGTGTTTGTGCACCAGTGAGGGGAGGGGCAGAGGGAGAAGCAGACTCCCCGCTGATCAGGGAGCCGGGCAGGGCTCAATCCCAGGACCCTGGGGTCATGACCTGAGCTGAAGGCAAATACTTAACCGACTGAGCCACCCAGGAGCCCCTAGTTTTCACTCTTATAACGTTTGCTGTAGGTCTATGCTACTCCCCAGGGCAGTTTCCCCCCCACCCGTGTGTGAGACACTATCCAGATCAAATTCTGGTTCCACCATTTCAGCAAGAAGCCCCTGTGTTCACTGTGGCCGAGGAAGAGATTAGCTAAAGAATTGGGAAGAGCCCTTTTGCTCTCAATTAATTGGACAGAACCAGTCACACGGCTTCGTCTAGCAGCGAGGGTGTTGCGATCGGGTTTTCTATGGGTCCAGGGAGGAAATGTGAGCCAGATATTGGGGAGAACTTAATGTCTCCCACGGTCTTCAATAAACATTAGTTTCCTGCCTTTATTATCTACCCTCAAAGAGTTAGACCCTGTTCACGGTGACAAGGCGTAGGTAGATGAAAAGATAAACATATTTTCTTAGTTCCTTAGAAGCATGCAGTCCATCGCATTTTGTAGAAGGCTGTTCAGCCTCATTTCCATAGTCTCCTGGGGAGGATCTTTCCTGCCAGCGCACGAGAAGGAAGATGGAGAATGGAGTGCGGGGGACCTGTGCAGGGACTGGACGGGCAAGTGTCGGAACCATCTGGCTTCGTAGAGGGGATCCAGTTGCACTCTGTCTCCCAGGAGGCCAGAACAGGAGGCTTGTAAGTCAGTAGCTCTTTGTGGACAGACAGAAGGACAGACCCTGGGCCCAGCATCAAGCTGATGCTAACTGTGCCACGGTGACTCCTGTAGTTATTAGCATCCTGACTGTACAGACAAGGAAACGGAGGCTCGGGGAGGTGAACTCTCCTGCCAAAGACAAGCAGCAATGGCACGAGCTGCCTCCGGGCAGAGGGAGGTGGAGGCCGGAGGCCGCAAAGTCCACATCAAGCCCTGGGTGTGGGCTGGGCTCAGGGGCCCTCTCCTGCCGGCCTGGTCCGGCCCTGCATGCCTACAACATCACAGACAGGACGGGAGTGGGGAAGTGACACCCCCACCATACTTCAGTCCCCCCAAGGATCCCATTTCCCAGAAGCGTGATCCGTAATATGTCGTCGTGACCATTTTGAGGAGTCTGATAAGATGGCAGAAAAATCAAGACCAGAAGGCACAGGGAGAAGGCAGTCAAACGGGGGATACCCTTTTTTTCTGTGTTTACCAACCGATGCACCAACGAGGCAGGCCTCCTAGCCCGCTCTGCCCTGGCTCTCCCCAGGCTCCCCCTCCTGATGTTAAACTACAGCCTGCTCCCTAGTGTGTGTGTGACCTGCTCCCCAAACCCAGAAGTCGGTTTTGCCAGGAACTGAGGTTTGGAATGGTCAAACCTGGGCAGGCTGCCTGGAGGGAGGGGCCGGGGCGAGATCCCCAGCTCTGGGTGCACACAAGCTGAGGTCTGCACGGTGTGACATGCTGCAGGGGGGTATCCCATAGTTGATGCGAGGCCCCTCCAGATGCCGCCCTGTGCTTCATCTTTCCGTCTGTGTCTCCCCCTGGCTTTGGCCTGAGTTTGGCTAATGGGAGGCACTACCAGGGTAGCAGCAGTCAAGCTGTTCATTCACCCCTGCTTCTCCCCCTGCCAGGCCACACAGCCCCTACCTGGTGGCCTCTCCCCACGGCGCCTGTTCTGGGCTCTGGTACCTGCTCTGGGTCCTAGTCCTTTGAGGCTCTAGTGGAGGTAACTAACTGCTCACCACTGGTGATCCCTCATCTCAGGCTGCCTGGCCACCTCTCCCCGTTCCCCTTCCCGTGTAGACGGCCCCATCAGAAATGCCCCCCACCGTCCCTTTGGAAGATGTCATCTGTTCCCTGCCAGGACCTGGACTGATAGAAACAGAAGGGTGGGACATCCACCCATTGGACCTGGTCCTTCCCAGAGGCCGCCGTTCCCAGGTCCCGCTGTCGTCCTGCCGTCCCAGCCTTTCCGACGGCCTGGCCCCTCCGCGTGCCAGGCCTGTGCCGAGCTCCCGCCAGCCTTGTTTATTTATTGAACAACATGCAAGCACAGTTTCCTTTTGTGTTTAATGTGTCAGCGTTTCAGCGGATTCTGACTTCAAGGCTTGGATTTTGTTGACAATAATGAGATCACCCAGACAATTATCGTTTGATTTTTCAGTTTGCCAGAGAGGGGAAGATTAAAGAAAAGTTAAGAAGCTTTGGCTGTTTCCTGTTATCCGTTTGCTGGGAGGGGTGGGGGTGGGGCGGAGGGTCGGGAAGAAGAGAAAATCTAACTGCTTCAAAATGTCCACATCGGGAGACACTCGGCTGTCTGCAGCCGGCAGGCCTCGCACGTAGGCGGCGGCGCCCACGTGGAACGATCCGAGGGGCACCGGAAGCTCTCCTCTGGCCAGGTCACGGCTCCACTCGGACCGCGGGATCTGCAAGTCTGTCAGCTCCCATATCCGTTCCTGCGGCTTCAGTCCTGGAGTGAGACATGG
The DNA here is from genome assembly GCF_024610735.1 of Ursus americanus. NCBI lineage: Eukaryota > Metazoa > Chordata > Mammalia > Carnivora > Ursidae > Ursus > Ursus americanus. The sequence continues at coordinate 8,686,795 of NC_142147.1, forward strand.
GACACTGGAACTCAACTAATATTCGTAATTGTTGTTATCATGATGGATAGAATGTTTTGGTTCAACCACTAACTTGTTGATGCGGGGTTGGCTTTATTTCCCTGGCTTCAGTTTCCCCTTGTGCAGTGAGGAATGAATGAGACCATCCAAACCGGCCTTGGCCCTGACTCCCACCACACATCCCTCCCCCTTGATCTGTGTGGCCAGATTTTTCAGGTGGGGAGTCCCCCTGGGAAAGGGTGCTGAAGGCCCCAGTAGGTACTGGAACCTTCTTTGCTACCATCATGCGACCCTAATGAGACCTCAGCCCCAGGAGGATAGCACATCCCAGGGGATCCCCAGAGGGGCAACAGTGCCAGGTAGGGCAGGGCAGGCTGGAGAGTCCGCTCCTTCCTTCCATCCTCCATGTGGGGTTCCTGGGCAGGGGGGGGGCTCCTGTGAACGAACCCTGCTGGCTGACAGGATATGGCTTCTATGCTCAGAAAGACCATCTAGGAAGTGACTCTACCTCTGGAAATGTTCTCATGGCTTCTTCTACACCTTACACGCCTTTCTGGAACAGCACGGAGACCCTCACCCTCAGTGGGTTCGGCCTTTCCCTCTACCCATCACCTTCCCTCTCCTTCCCTTCTCGCTCTGCCTGCCCCGGCGGCACTGCCTCCCCACCCCTTCCTGTGCATGACCCCATTACCCTCTGCTTCTGTGAGGTTGTCACTTCTGGTCTCAAACAACCTGCTAGGCATAGCATGCTGGAAGGTGATCATTGGGACAAAGCCATTTGTCACTGAAAAATTTAAAAAAGGAGAGAAAGAATAGGGGGGTGAAGGGGACTCAGGAACTTTAAGCAAAAAGAATGCTAGACAAGTGGGGAAACTGAGGCTCAGAGAGAGGATGGAACCTGTGTCTCCCAGCCTGGCTCTAGACTGCAGCCCTTCATCTAAGGCTTACACCCCCCACGGCAAGATCAAGCAAGCACAGGCAGTTTACTGAGTTTTGCATAAAGCTTTTTCTCCGGAGAGTTAGTCCTTCCTATTTTTGGTGTTTAAATGTCCATCCTTTTTTTTTTTCTTTTCTTTTAAGTAGGCTTCATGCCCAGCATGGAACCCAATGTGGGGCTTGAACTCATGACCCTGAGATCAAGAGCTGAGCTGAGATCAAGAGTCAGACGCCTAGCTGACTGAGCCACCCAGGCGCCCGGAAGTGTCCATTCTTTTATGAAATTTTGGTGATAATGAATAATTGATGATTTCCTTTTTATTTTATTCATGTATTTATTTTTACTTACCTTTTTCCTGATTTCCTTTTTTAATATCTTTGCTTGGCATAAGACACAGATTTTAAAAACTGGCAATATCAAATTGATAAGCCAAATCTGGGTGACATTTGACCGTTGCATGAGAGCCAATGTCTGGGAACATGTGCCTTCCAGCACACCAAGAAGGTACAGACCGGCATTTGCTGAACTCCTCTCCTGACGGGGAGCTCCCTACCTCCCCTGGAATGTAATTCTGAGGAGCACAGGCTTAGGGAAGCCAACACTCACAGCCGCCATGGGCCCAGGCCTGACCCCACGGTGGGAGGGAGTTCCCCGTCAGCACCCCCCACATTGGTTCCTGAGGCCTTCCGTTGCTGGGGGTCAGAGAAAACAGGATGAGACTTCTCCTGGCCAATCAGTGATGATGGGTCATGTTGCACTTTCTTGGCTCTTGTCTGAATTTTTACTATGAATGGAGTATCTTTTATGGCCGTCTCCAATACATCGTTTCTGCATCAAAAAAGTATTAAGCCTGCAAACCTTTGTCATCCAATTTGAAAAAGTCGTAATTGCTCACGGCGCGAAGTTGGAACACACAGGGAAGGGCAACGAGAGTGTCTCCTTCCCATGAGAAAGTGATGGCCAGCGTTCTGGGTCTTTCCTTTCCATCCTTAGGACCACGTGGAAATGGAGGACACAGTGGGCTCTTCCATGGAAGGCCGTAGAGCACAGATGTCGAATGCCTTTGCTTTGGGAGGACACCCTTGGGGAGGGTAGAAACTAAGTCTTTTCCCTGTTGGGGTTCCTCTCTCTTCCACAAAACCACCCATCCCCTCTCACCTCCCCAGACACCGGGGCCAGCCCAGTCGGAGCCCCCCCCCCCCATAGATGTTTGTGGAGCTGAATGAAAAGGCAGCAGGCAGAGCCGGCCTCTGCGAGGTGGGCTGCCACTCCCCGGCCCCCGGCAGAGCTCCGTCTGACGCACTTTGACAGACAGGGGTTTGTTTCCTCTCGTTTAGTTCAAAACAGAGTTAAGACTCCTAATCATCTCAAATGACCTGATATGGTTTCCCAAGCAACCTGGGCAGACCCTGGGGGGTCTGGAGGGCACGCAGGGGCCCTGGGCCTCTGGGGCTGGAGGCCTGCCCGCCCCTGCTCTGCCTGACACAGATTCCAGAAGGACGGCAGATGCCTGATGCCGAAGGGCTGGGGAGAGTGAGTGTGTGTGTGTGTGTGCATGCCTGGGTGTGGAGTAGGGGGCTGGGCAGGGAGCAGGGGTCTCACTTGGGCCTGGGGCATTGTCTGCCGGGGCAGGGAGGAGGAAGTGGCCTGGGGTGGTCAGGGACAGCCATGAGTGAGAAGAATGGGGTTATTCTTCCAGAAAGCTGAGCGCTCGGAGCCGGGGTAACTCCTGGGGCAGGGGGTCCCCGGCTACTGTTTGCCCAGGGCAGGGCGGCCTGTGGATTCGTGCCAAAGTATGCCTGGGGAGGGGGGGTACCCCATAAGAGTGGCCAGTCCCAAAGTGGAGGGAGACTTGGTGCTGGCCCACCATGCAGTTCTGGGATCTTCCAGTCATCAACAGTGTGGGGAAACCAAGGCCCAGAGAGGAGCAAGGACTCTCCTGAGCTCCCTGATTGAGTTCGTGGCAGAGCTGGGACTTAATCCTCATGACTCTGGGGCCTGGGGTTTGAGTCCCAGGTTGGTTGCTTAGTAGGGGTGTTGAACCCTGAGGGCTCAGTTTCTCCATCTGAACAATGGAGATAAATAGAGGCCCCACAGAGCTGGTGCAGGCTCCGGGCTAACGGGCTAAGGTGTGCGAGGACACTTTGCAGCTGCTGTTTACAGCTGACTCTTAGATCTAGTCTCCGCGCTCCCGCTGGACCCTCAAGGCCCCTCACGACCACCCCTCCTCTTGGCTCCTCCGTTCAGGTTCTTGGGGACCCTTGCTCTTTCTCGGTTCTCCATGCTTGGTCCCCTGGTTCCCAAGGGAGGATGAACCTGGGTTCTCTTTGCCTCCTGCATTCTTTGTGGTTTTCCTTTCTGAACAGAGGGCTGGCACCAAGGCCTTTCTTCCCGTTCTGGGCATGGCAGATCAGCTGAGGAGAGAGGGAGCCCAGCTTCCCAGGAATCTGGGTGACGTGTCACCTGGGTTAGTGGCTGCTGAGAACGGGGGAGATCCCTGCAAGGAGACCAGCGTCTCTGTGCGCCAACCATGTGCCTGATATGGTATAGTAATTTCAAGGCCCACAAAAGGCCTGTGATGTTAATGTTATTTATCACCATTTTACAGAGGAGGAAACTGAGGTCCAATTTGCTAGAACCACTTTCCTTTGGATGTTCTGCGTCTGAGTAGGGTCCGTCCTTCAGGCCAGGAACTAGGGCTCTGTCCTGTTTCTCAACATGACTGGGCACTTCAGGGGCAGGGTTGGATGCCCTCTGGCATGGGGGCTGAGCAGGGGGTAGAGGGGGGCAGGAGGCCAGGGCATTTCCTTGGTACTTCTTCTTCTTTTTTTTTTTTTTTTAAAGATTTTATTTATTTATTCGACAGAGATAGAGACAGCCAGTGAGAGAGGGAACACAAGCAGGGGGAGTGGGAGAGGAAGAAGCAGGCTCCTAGCGGAGGAGCCTGACGTGGGGCTCGATCCCATAATGCCGGGATCACGCCCTGAGCCGAAGGCAGACGCTTAACCGCTGTGCCACCCAGGCGCCCCTCCTTGGTACTTCTTCTAGACTTCTTGGCACGTGGAGGCATGCGGCCGGGGAAAGTGATGGCACGCCATTGCTGGGGCATTGCACTGCTGTTTCCGTGGCAGCTCTGCCCTCTAACGGGGTGGCCCCCAGTTTCCTTATGGAGCCTGGGCCTTGAAATCACCCTTCCGGTCTTTCCTACCTCCCTGCCCGGTCCGTGAGGTCAGAGGAAACACAAACCGTTCTAGCCTCACTCTCGAGAAGTTGAGGCCTCAGAGAGCTCTGGGGCTTCTCTGACCTGCGAGCTCCCAGAAGACCTTGGCTCTGTATACTCACCCGTCCCCCTAGAGGGATAGGTTCCAACTGAGCGAGACATAGGTTCTCACAGCCAGAGGCCTCGGGTCCTGGGGAATTGTCAGGCCAGGCCACGTCCACAAGGGGCTTGTGCCTAGCAAGGCACCCACAGCGGCCTGTCATCTGCTATCACCTGGATACTTGGCTTTCTTGGACCTCTCTCTGGGAGGTCATGGAGATGCTGTCAGGTCTAAGGCACAGAGACCCTAACAAGTAGTGATGTCGACCACTGGGTCATTTATTATCTCACAGAGGAGAAGCTCAGGGACAGGGTAGCCTGTCGGTTCTACAGTCTCTTGGGCATTCACTTCTGTCCCTTTGTTCCCTCCACTGTTCCTAGTGTCAGCATGACCGCTTGGTTTGGCCATCCTCATGGCCTCAAGATGGCTGCAGGAACGCATGCTCCTGGGGCACCATCCAGTGGGGAGAAGATGGTTAGTTCTCTCTCATGTGTCTCTCTTTGAAGGCACTAGACCCTCTGCTGGAAGCAGCCCCAGCTCACCCCTTGCCTCTCACTGGGCAGAACTGACGCTATGCTGGTTCTACGCCAGAGACTGGTGAGAGGCGTTTTGACCGGTCAGGACTCATCCCGGGGATGGAGTCCAGACTCCCTCTAAAACCTATCACCTTGGGCCTGAGCAAAATGTGAATGAGGTGGCAGAGGGGATGCTGGGAACAGGCAATCAGACACATCTCCCTTGCTCTCCACGTAAACACGTGTTTGTATATATACACACGCGCTTACACGTCTGTTCCGTTTTTAAAGCACCTACATTTACATTGTGTTAAAATTCGGATGCTGGGGCCGCCGCTGAGATTGCGTCCAGCTGGTCGGGTCTCACCTGGGCTTCAGCAGACTTGGCGGCGGCCCCAGGAGATTCCCACACGCAGCTCGCTCGGGCTGAGGACGGACCAGAGAGTTCCTGGGGCTGGTTTACACTCCCACGGCCACCACAGCCAGCTCTCAGGATTAGCTGCGTTTTGGCCCATCTGCGAACCACCGAGAAACAGTCCCTCCCTGCTGTTTTGGTTGGCATTTCCCTGGTTACCCCAGAGGATGGGCATCTTTGGAATGCTGATTACCCCTCCATGATTTCTTCCCCATACTCTTTTTTTTTAATTTATATTTTTTATTTACATTCCGTTAATTAACATATAATGTATTATTGGTTTCAGAGGTAGAGGTCAGTGGTTCATCAGTCTCATATAACACCCAGTGCTCATTACGTGCGTGCCCCCCTCAATGTCCATCACCCAGTGACCCCATCCCCACCCCTCCCCTCCTGCAATCCTCAGTTTGTTTCTTATGATTGAGAGTCTCTTACGGTTTGTCTCCCTCTCTGATTTCATCTTGTTTTATTTTTTCCTCTCTTCCTCTATGCTCCTCTGTTTTGTTCCTTAAATTCCACATAGGAGTGAAGTCCTATGTCTATAGAAGCAATGTCCGCAGTAGCCAAACTACGGAAAGAGCCCAGATGTCCATCGACAGCTGAGTGGATAAAGAAGATGTGGTGTATGTATGGTGATACACACGCACACACACACACACACACACACACTGAAATATTACTCAGCCGCAAAAAAAATGAAATGGCAAATCTTGCCATTTGCAACGACGTGGATGGAACTAGAGGGTATCCTGCCAAGCAAAGTAAGTCGATCAGAGAAAGACAAATATCCTATGATTTCCTCTGCACACTCTCGCCCATCTCACCCCTCACAGAGCCAGAGCCCGTCCATCATCCCGTCTCACTGGGTCTCCCAGAGGCCTCGGGGGCAGATAGCAAGGAGGGGCCCATTTCCCGTTTTGGACCCCTGGACATCCAGACCCAGGGAGGACGAGACCCAGGGGACAAGAGGCAGAAGTGAGCTCACACCGGGCTCTTTATACTCAGATCCACCTCTGTTTTCAGGACGCTGATAGTTCCCTAAAAATTTCAGGTAAGGAGGTCTTGTTGGCATCTCCCACGTAGCCCCAGGCGTAGAAGACAGGGAAGAGGCCGGTCACTGAGGGGCACGGTCTAAGGTCTCACTTCCGCAGCTCTGCTCCCTGAGGGCCCGGGCTGGGTCTTCCAAACCTCCTTTTAGCCTCTGCCCCGCGCAGGCCAGGCCACAGGCTGGATTCATGGATTCCGCTCATACTGCTGGTTTGTCTGGCCCACGGAGAGATTTGTATTTTATTTTTCGTGTTTTATTAAGGTATGCTTTTTTAGAAGGTATAATTTTATTGCACAACTGACATATAGTAAAATGCACCTTTTTTTTTTAAGATTTTATTATTTATTTGACAGAGAGAGACAGCCAGCGAGAGAGGGAACACAGCAGGGGGAGTGGGAGAGGAAGAAGCAGGCTCCCAGCGGAGGAGCCTGATGTGGGGCTCGATCCCAGAACTCCAGGATCACGCCCTGAGCGGAAGGCAGACGCTTAATGACTGCGCCACCCAGGCGCCCCTAAAATGCACCCTTTTTGGTATTCAGTCCTGTGAATTTTGACGAACCATCACCACAAGCAACATACAGATGATCTCCATCATTCCTCAAAACACCCCACATGCCCTTCTTAGTCTATCCCTGCCCCCATTCCCCAGCCCCCCACAACCACTGCTCTGTTTTCTGTCCCTATGGTTTTGCCTTTTCCAGAATGTCATAGAAATGGAACCCTGAGCTAAGGTGTCTTTTGATTCCGAGCTCTATAATTTAGCAGAATGCGTGTGAGATTTGGCAATTCTGTTGCACGTGTAGGTGATTCACGCATTTGCTGCTGACTAGAGCTGCCTTACATGGATATACCACGATTAGTTTATCCGTTACTCAGTTGCGGGACCCTTGGATTATGTTCAGCTTTTGGTGATTACGAATAAAGCCGTCATAAACATACACTTACAGACTTTTGTGGGAACATACATTTTTACTTCTCCTGGATAATACCAAGGAGTGGGGTTGCCGGGTTGGATAGGAAGGGTATGTTTAACTTTATAAGAAACTGCCAGACCGTTTCCAGGGTAGCGGTCCCATAGTGGATTCCCACCAGCAATGCAAGAGTGTTTTGTTGCTCTGCGTATTTGTCAGCACTTGGTATTATCAGTTTTTTTATTTTTATGAATTTAGTCACTCTAATAGGCACAGGGTGTTATCTTAGTGTGGTTTTAATTTGCATTTCCCTAATGACTAATGATGTTGAACATCTTTTCATGTGCTTATGTGCCATCTGTATACCTTCTTTGGTGATGTGTCCAAATCTTTTGTTTAGTTTTTTAAATTTTTTAAATTTTTTTATTTTTTAAAGATTTTATTTATTTATTTGACAGAGATAGAGACAGCCAGCGAGAGAGGGAACACAAGCAGGGGGAGTGGGAGAGAAAGAAGCAGGCTCATAGCGGAGGAGCCCGATGTGGGGCTCGATCCTGTAACGCCGGGATCACGCCCTGAGCCGAAGGCAGACGCCTAACCGCTGTGCCACCCAGGCGCCCCTGGTTTGTTTTTAATTAGGTTTTGAGGGTCATTTATATGTTCTGGATACAATATAAAGTGGTTTTAAAAATCAGAATCTGTTTATAATATTGAAAGAGATGTCAAGAGATTTCATGTAAAAGTTGGGTTTCTGGTTAAAAAAAGAAAAAGGGAAGATCTGACAAGGTTGAGCCCAGTATCCCATGTGGCAGTAGTGACTGAGGCTGGGTAGCCCCTGCCTGTTTATGTGCCAGCCTGGCTCCTGCAGGCATTGGAGTTTGAGACCCTCTGAATAATGTGTTTAATGTTTGTCCTGTGATGTGGGTTGTCCACATAGACAGCGCCCCCTAGGGCTGAGTTCAGGTGTTGCACCGTTTTTCTTGTCATCTTCCCAATGACCTCTCCTTGTCTGGGACTGAATCCCTAAAACGCGCTTTTTCAAAAGACCACAAGACCCCTCCTTATGCTCCTTGGTTCCTTGGTGCTCCCCAACTGGCCAGCATGTGTTGCCACTCACGTGGTAGTTTATGTGGTTGGCGCCCCCTGGAGTTGTGCAGTGCACAACCCACACTGCCGTACATGCTAGGGGAGTCCTTTTTCCCTCCTTAGCCCAGGGCTCTGGTGTTTATTGTTTGCTCACCAGGTGGGAGGATGCTATGCAGCAGAGACCAGAACCTGAAGTTGTCTCAAGACACCCTACTTTCTCGGCCTTTGGTTTTAAATTTATAAATTCAGTGTGAGGATTATACGGAAACAGTGGTCTTCAAACTTGTGCTAGAATCACTTGGAAGGCTCGTTAAAACATGGATTGCCAAGCTCTACCCTCAGAGCTGCCGATTCAGTAGGTCTTAGGGCAAGGGGCCCAAGAATGTGCATTTCTAACAAATTCCCAGGTGATGCAAATGCTACTGGTCCAGGACCCAGCTTTGGGAACCACTGTTCTAGATCATTCCAGAAGGAAAGACAGAGAGAAGAGTGATTCTCAGTGGGGGAGGTTGATTTCGGGAGAGGAAGTAATGAGAAGAAAACGAAATTCCCTGAGAGAGGAAAGGGGTGTGTGGGATTCTCGGGTCCCATGCCCAGGGGAGGCTGGAGGCCTTAGAGCTGTGGCCTCGGGGTGGGGGAGGGGGCCTGCAGGGTTGTCCAGCTCTGCCTTGGGGTGGAGACCCATCAGCAGTGGCCAGGAGCACATTCCTAGTCAGGCTGCCGGGAGAGGGCTTGGAGTCTTGTTTAATCTGATTCTAGAAAAGTAAAATAGGCATTTTATTTTACACATCTAGATCATGGAGTAAAATTCATCCCTGCTATCCATGATTCTTGTTGTAAGCACCTCTGCCTTTACAGCTGCAGGGGTTTTAGCCAAAGATGAGATAATTCCGTCTTTCCTGAACATGCAGAAGCCGATGGAAAGAAATCAGCGGATGATGAAAATCACTTTGTAAATAACCTGCAAATTGGAATAGTGAAATAGGTGGTTAAATGACTGCTTGTTCTCCCTATCACTAAAGATGTTTAATAATAATAATGGCTACAGGGGTGATAAAAGCAGTAGCCAGGTGCCGAGGGTCTACGGTATCGGGCACGATGGGCAAGGATCTCCAAGTACACTATGTATTTTGACTCTCCCCAGAGCCCTGTGAGGTAGGCATTTATCGCTCCCACTTTATAAAGGAGAAACTGAAGGTCATAAAAGCACTTTTATCATAAAAGCACATGAAAGCACAAAGTGCTTTGCCTAAAAGCACACAGCCAGGGGCAAAGGCAGGATTCGAACCCAGATCTCTTTTACTATTTACGTTGTGGATCATAGGGCTGTAAGAAGAGCTAATCTCTCAAATCACCATAAGCTAACATGGTATGCCACAGGAAGGCTACGGGTGACAGCAAAGGGCAAAGGCCGAGGGTGGACTGGACCTCAGAAAGCTTCTCTGCCAGCTCCTTGGGACCATCTGGTCGGTGTGTCTATTTCTCTCTGCGCGTCAGTTTCATTCTTCTTTCCTTTAGAACACTTGGTCATCGGGCTTGCCTGTGGTCCCATTTTGGTCATTCCCCAACACAGTTTAACAGACGGAATCCCAATCCCCACTCCCCAGGAGGAAGGATCTGATGGGCCCAGCTTGGGTCAGGTGTCCCCCACTGGTCCAACTGGCTGTCTCAACAGAGGGCATGTGGCGGGGAAGGGGGTAGGAGGTCTAGCCCTGGGCAGAACAGGTGTCCTCCGAGCAGGTGGCCCCCATGTTGTATAGGAAAACCCAAGGCTTTGAGAAGCAATCACCCAGCTCACGATGAACCCAGAATGAAACTGCTAAGCTGGGTTTTGAGCCAGGCAGACCTGGGTGCAACTCTCGGCCCAAATATGTAACCTCGGACACCTCCTTGAGCCCCCAAAGCCTTGTAAAATGTAGAAATTGTAACCCATCTCTCAGGATTGTTGTGAAGAGTAGATAATGTCTAGCTCCTGGCACATAACGGAACTTCAGTGTTAATATCAAGCATCCCTATGTATAGGAAGGCATGCTGTTGCTCTTTCTTTTCCAAAATAGCGATATTGACCATAATATCAACATAGGAGAGGATAGACCATTGCTAATTCCCTTTGTCTTATAATTCTTACTTCTGAAATCTATCGTTAACCTCTGGGTGACCTCAGGCTGGTTATTAGAATGCTACAGGACCTCAGGTTTCTCATCTGCAAAATGGGCACAATAATTTCCCCACCGCCCCCTATAATCTCCAATAGTAGGGCAGAGGTTTTGGTGGGCCCATGCATACACTAGAAGGAACTTCAGGAGACTCAATAGTTTACAGCAACAGTTTTTTTTTTTTGTTTGTTTGTTTGTTTTGTTTTGTTTTAAGATATCCGAATAGAGTTGGAAACTCCTATGCTCCAAGGATCAGGAAAAACCTTCAGAAAACTGGGTATTTCGTTTGCTTTATAGAAGCCCAGTATTGCCAGATAATCTGATTTTTCAGGAGAAGTTAGAAGGGAAATACTCAATTTCTTTAAGACACACTTAAATACCTGATCTGTTTTAAAAATCGTTTAACCGTTGAATTAGTATTCATATCAAAACCATCATGAGGGTCAAATAAGTCACACCCTGGGGCTGCCAGTTTGAGACCCCTCCTCAGAGGCAGGCTGGGCGGTTTGGGGGGGCCTTATGGTGAAAGCTGTCCCCTACTCAAGCTTGGGTCCAAGCCTCTGGCCAGGCTGCAGACACAGCCTCCCCCCAGCCTCCTCCCCGCCTGGGGCCAGGGATGACTTCAGCTGGAAGACAAAGGGGCCTTCATGTTCAAAGGCCGGCATGAGGGTTCGTCCTCAGTCCTCCACAAACAAACAGGGCGGCTTTGATCTGGATGGGGGTGGAGGCAGCAGGTCCAATTAGGAGATCAGCCGGTGCCTGGGCTAAAGAATGTTTGTAATAAAATAAAAGATCTAAGTGGTGGTAATGAAGGATAATAGAAAAATGGTGTCACTCAGAATTCCCCCTGAGCTGCCCCATTTGAAGTGGATTAACTGACTGGTGCAGGGGGGCCAGTCCGCAAGCCTCTCCCAGCCTTCGCCCTCACCCCCACTCTGGGTGCACACAGAAGGGCCACCAGGAGACCCAGCATGACCCTATTTTCAGAAGCATGCCCTTCTTCACCTTTGCAGACATTGCCACTGTTGCCCAGGGGTCAACACCCTCCTTCATTCAAGACATGTGAGTCCAGACCTTCCCCAGTGACCTTCCTGCGGGGGAAGGAGCTCCTGCTGTCCTGGCCTTTGCTCCTCTTACCCTGCTGTGGGTTGCTTCACTCTCTGGAGCTGATCCATGGAGTTTGGTCCTGCGAGATAGCCGGGCTTCGACTATTTCTTGCTAGAAACTTCTGTTCCTTAACGGCAGACGCACTTGCAGATTGGGGATGGCTATTCTTCCTCAGTGCTGCTGACATCCACCATACTCAGTATGGAGGAAGGTGCATGGAAAAGACTGAGCTAAAGTCAGTGGTTTGATATGTGAGCTTCTACAAACAGAGACACAGGGTGGGTATCACCAACCTTTACGTTCATCATCAGGGCTGCTTGGTATGGTTGCTCAGATTGTGCACTGCACAACCCTATAGGCTGCCATTTATAGTTTAGGGAGCAACTATTTCCATAATTCCGTTTTTATGCGTGATAATGCTCAAGGCAGCCATTTTGGTTCTCCGATGAGGAAATTGAGGCTGAGAAGACAGCATGGTATTCTCTAGGCAAGATAAGTAAGTGGGAATGTGGGTCCTGCTGGCCCATGAAGCCCGCGTGTTACCACATCAGGATATGACACTGAAGGTGACAGCCCGGAATAGGTATTTCCTAGGCACTCTCCATGGGCTATATCTTTATTAACTCCTTGAATCCTTATGCCTCTTGATGAGGCGGTAGAGTGATTATCATCTCCATTTTACAAATGAGGAAGCTGAGGCAGAGGGTGGCCCAAGGACATTTAGTAAGAAGAGTTGTGGGTATTTGGTTTTTTGTGTTTGGTTTTTTTTTTTTTTTTTTGGTTATTTATTTATTTATTGAGACAGAGAGAAAGGGAGAAAGAGAGAACCCCAAGTGGGCTCCGTGCTGAGCCGTGGGGCTCTATCTTGTGACCCTGAGATCATGACCTGAGCCCAAAATCAAGAGTCAGACGCTTAACTGACTGAGCCGCCCAGGAGCCCCAGAGTTGTGGGTATTTGAAGGCAAGGAGTTGGGTGCTCAAAGCCCGTGATATTGCCTGTTATACCCTCTTGTCATCATCATTGCCCCGTTTTTACTTACTTGTGGTTCCTTTCCCCTTCTAAATTGGTGGTCGCTTTCATCTGAGAAAGCCTGGGGGGAGAATATGAATGCCGTCCCTCACCACACTGGTCCCCGGCACGTGGCAGGGATCCCCGGGCAGAAATCACCCTGAGCAGAGGTGATGGGGTCTTCCTCCTTCCTGGCACCCACATCACCCAGCACACCTCTCCCAGCTCCATGCCGAGGCAGCAGAAATCACCCCCGCTCTCCCTTCCTCCCTGCAAGGGGGTCCTGCTTCTGGGGAAACTGCCCGAGGACAGTCAGGATTTGTCTTCCAGGTACACAATAAGGAACAGTTCTTTCCATCACATGGAATTCCTTTGGCTTTTATTTTTTCTGTTTCCAATTAGTAGTTTCAGCCAATTTGGTATGACTTGACATTGGCTGTGACCAGTGAGTAGACGTCAGGGGGACATTAGCCTGGTTGCTGTGCATGCAGTGACTTCTTAAGAAGACAGGGAGGCTCCCAGGGAGGCCGCAGGCTCCCAGCCTCCTGGTGGTTCCAAGCGAGACAGATCCTAGGCAGGTAGCCCTAACGCTGTGACCTGGAGTTAGCTCCTGAAACGGAGGAGGTCACCAAGCCTGCAAGGTCGGGCCAGCTCCCCTCTGAGCAAGGACAAGCAAATCCAGAATACCACTCTGCAGGCCCCTTGAGAGCCCCCCATGTGTATTTTTCACCTCACTGGCCACAGACTTAAAATCCATCAATCTTTTGGACCGTTTGAGTTAGAGTCACGAAGTCATGCCTCTGCCCCTCTAACGGGCCAACCACACTGCCGAATACAAATCCTAGTGGGGCCCAAAGCACATGGCAGAGGGTCCCTGCCCTCTGTAGAATTCTGAGGGCCTTAAGGCTCCTTTGTTGGCAAAGGTCCGCTGGCATTCCCACCCGCCCTGGGGAGGGCGATCCGCTTTGCTCAGTCTGCTGATTCAAGGGTTAATCTCATCCAGCAACACCTTCACAGACTCACCCTGGATAGTGTTTGACCAAAGAGTCAAACTGACCCATGATGTTCACAGTCGCCACGTCCCACAGAAGCCAACTCCCTGAAGACGAGGTGGAGTTCTGCCCCTCTGCCCATGGGCTTGGCACCCTGGGGGAAGTGTATGCGCCGTAGAAAGACATATGCCACTCTCTGGGCCACAGCAGGGGCTTTTCAGGGTAACGCTGACTCTACTCCAGTCTCCCCATCCTGGCTGATGAACACTCGGTACCCCCTAAACCACACATCACACACACCGCTCCGGCCCACCACCTCCAAATTTTCTCCCTTGATGTCACCACCCATCCTGGGTCCCAGCTCCCTGTACCTCATGGCTGACCCCTGGTCACCAGGGCTGCTGGGGTGGGTGGCCTTCAAAATGCTCGCCTTTGTCATACCCCTCGCGTGAGAGTGAGTTGTGGGTGTGTGACAGAGATGGGTGTGCTGTGCGCACGAGGAGGGATGTGAGTATGCGTGGCTCCTGGAAAAAAACCCCAGGCAGTGGACACAGAATTGTGGGGCGGGGGTGGGGGGCACGGGCCGGGCAGTGTCGGCTAGCTGAGGAATAAAACCAATCCTCGTTAGGGGAGCGAGTGCTGCACGCGCTTTGGACCCAGCCCACTCCGTGCACACATCCCCGGGCGGCTTGCACGGGGGCTGCTCTGCTCTCAGCTCTCCTGGGAGGGGCGAGAGGGTGTGCAAGCTCACCAGGGGTCCTCCTGCCAGTCCCCGTCCTGCCCGCAGGCGAAGCCAGGGCCCCGCTCCCTTGAACCATTTCTAGCTGTGTGCCCCCCTTCGGAGCAGAATTTCTCTCGTCTGTACAGGAAGGGGTGTCAGGCTGGAGGTGGTTCGCCCGCATCAGTCTTCCCTGCTCACTTCTGCCCCCGGCCTTGGCAAAACCAGAAAAGTAAGGACAATGCCGTGGGTTGTTCGTAAGTCTAAATGCATTCTGTTTAATGGGCTTGCCTTTCTTCTGAGATGACGTCCTTCTTCTTTTTGATATTTAATTGCCCTTTTAAAAATCCAGTGCTAGGCGCTGAGTGTGTGGGCACGTGCGCACAGGCACATATGTTTACATACTTAATATTAAAAAAAGGCGGGGCGCCTGGGTGGCTCAGTCGTTAAGTGTCTGCCTTCTGCTCAGGGCGTGATCCCGGAGTCCTGGGATCGGGCCCCACATCAGGCTCCTCCGCTGGGAGCCTGCTTCTTCCTCTCCCACTCCCCCTGCATGTGTTCCCTCTCTCGCTGGCTGTCTCTGTCTTGCTGTAAAATAAATAAATAAAATCTTAAAAAAAAAAAAAAAAGAAAAAGGCAGTGTGTGTTAAAAAGCATGGCTGGAGAATGCCTGGGGGTCCCTAAGACCCTTTCAGGGGGTCTACAAGGTCAGGACTATTTTCATAATAATAAGATGTTATGTGCCCTTTTCGCACTGGAGGTGCAAGAGTAATGATGGGTAGACCTGCTAATGTTCGAGCATGAAGACATACGCACAGTTAAGACAAAACACAGAAAGAGACGGGATCGCCGAGGAATGTTCTCAAAGCTGGAAAATGTATGAATGCGTTGATTTCCCTTGATACAGCCAGTTCAGTATCCTCGGCCACCAAATGCACCCAGCCTTTCTCCCGCAGACTGAAATATAACAGTCGTCCTAAGGAGAAGCATTTGTGCAGTACTTTGAGTTGTGAGCTGACCTCACTGAACACCACTTTTACTTAAAAAAAAAAAAAAACAAAAACACCTCGTGGAGAAATTATGGTTTATCAGACTTGAGTGCTGGCAGACATCTCCTTGCAAATGAATGAATGAATGAATGAAACATGCCTGTCACGTCAAGGAAAATAATGGGGAGTGTGTGTTGTCAATGATAAAATTCAAGCTTTCAAGATACTGGCGATAACTACCTGGAACAGAACGAGTGTCCGATAAATGCCGTCCTTCCCTTTCCCTCCCAGCCCTGTCTCCCTCCTCCCTTCCTTCTCTTCTTGGTGGAGATTAGCTCTTTGGCCCTGGGTGTCAGGCCTCTGAGAATATCCTGTGAGCTGCGGGGGGAGCTGTCAGTCAGGGCACAGGGTAAACTGTGGAAGAATCGCAAGCCCAAGTACAGCGACTTAGGACAGAAGGCTGGTTCTCTCCCATAAAATGCCAAGAAAGGGAGTCGTCTGGGAGTGGAGGGCAATCGGACTCCATCCAGTGGGTCAGGGGCCCAAGCAACTTCCACCTGCTTCTCTGCTCCCCCCTTGGCTGAAGCTGGCCCTGGGCCCCATGTCTGTGCTCCAGCCCGCCACAAGCAGGGAGGACAGGGTGAAGGGCAGGCCCACGGCTCCTCTGCTCACATCCCCATCACGCACGGCCACGCTGAGCTGCAGGGGAAGCCAGACCACGCAGCCGCTAGCCATGTGGCCGTTCTATTTCTAAATAGGGGCAGAGATGCTGGGGCACCGGTCCCCATTTCTGCCATCATGGGAGTGATGCAGGGGCAGGAGAGGAAAATATGGCACCTCTGGGATCCCAACTTCAAAGAAACGCTCAGGGGACAGTCCAGAGATGCTTACGCTGCCTCATTACCCTGGCATCGCTGCCTCTCCCCACCTTGTCAGGCTGTGCACCTGATGTGGGCCACGTGCCCTCGTGTCTACCCCAGACATCTGAACCTCTTAGATCTAGAAGGGACCTTCGAGATGCCCCCTTATCCTATGAGAGGGGAGTGGAGCCCCCCCAGAGAGGGAAGACTCTGACCCAATGGCACACGGGGAGTCAGGGGTGGCCCCAGACACAACTCTCCTCCCCCTGGCCCACAGCACCCAGCCTGCTTGCCCCTGGATGCACCGGGTGACCCCCTACCTGAGCTGACCACCCAACTCCTTCTCCCGTGTTACCTGGGAAAGCACTGGCGGACTTTACATAGGAAAGAAATTAAGCAAACTTGTAACGCACAGAAGAACAAACAGAAGGAATAGAAGGAGATAGAGGAAGGAAGCCCATCCGGGGAGGGGTTATTCCCTCCCTTCTCATTTATCTGTTGCTCAAGAGCCTTGTGGCAGGAGGGGCAAAAATCCCACTCAAGCCTGCTTACACAAGGAAGGGGGAGTGTATTGGCTTCTCCACTCAACGATTTCATATTTTTAGGGTAGGTCACTTTCAACACTCCACTCCTGGTACCAATTTCTGTATCTCTTGCGGTGGCTTGTGGACAGGTGGTGGCCCCAGGCTCTGACTCACCTGAGCTGTTCGGGCTTTTATTGGAATATACCCGGGGTAGCTCAGAGGATTGGAGAGAGGGCTGAAAACCTGGATCTGGAGGTTATATCTCGGAGACTGTCAGAATGAGGGATCTGTCATGCCTCAAAGTTACAGAGGAGCAAGAGAACTGGGAGAGTGACTGCCTCACTCTGCTGGGCATCGGTTAAGTTCTCCAGTCACTTGAGGGTAGCCCGCCAGCCATGAGACACAGGTGTTGGCTACTGGGAATCAGAGCACACCAGGGGTCAGGTGGATGGGTCCGAAGAGATGTGGGCGGACCCCCCCATCCTCGGTAGGCTCTTTCATATTCGCACAGGAGCCTTGAAGCTGGAAATGATTTTAATGGGGAGGCCAGGTTAGAGAAGGCACAGGGGCGGGCCCAGCAGCCTCTGTTCTCTGGGTCAGTGCTCCTCCACTCCAGCTCCAGGATGTTCCTCTCAGAGCCATTGCAAAGCCCTTGCATATAGGAGATGCAGTGGGCTCAGTTCAAAAGCTGGGTGGGGTTATTTGAAATCCCAGCCTGAGGAATGAGGGATTTTGACCCAAAGGCCCTTTGCACTGTGGCATTTCACCAGCAGGCTCTAAGCTGGGCCAGGCTGCATATATCTACTAGCCTGAGCACAAGCAGTGTTCCCACTGCTCACATATGGGGGGATTAGAGGCAGGCTGGAGTTTCACAGGTGCCAAAAGGCCTCTTGCTCTGGTGTCTTCCCAGTGCCTCCTAAGCACCTACCAGGCTCCAGGCACCAGCCTCAGCGCTGGGAAGGCCTCAGGCCTCACAGATTGGCCAATGACTCCAGCTGCTGCTCAGCGTTGGAAAAGACAGGCAGACCATGTGTGATGGAGTGCTGAGGAAAGAGATGCCACTTCCCACCTGGAGATCAGGGGAGGCCTCAGGGAAGGGGTAGATTTTGAGCTGACCTAGAAAGGATCTGAATTTACCATATTGGAAAAGAGAAATCAAAAGGGCCTGAGTTAGTTCATGGGCTGGAAGAATGTTTTGGAATATTCTAGAATATTTAAATATTTCTTGAGAAACATTCATATGGCACTTACCGTGTACTAGGACAAGTTCAAGAGTTTTCATATTTGTAAAGAGAATGAAGATTCAAGGGATACTGGGGATTTGGGCTGCCTTGCATCTGACCCTATCCTCTTTAGAAGTCATATATCTGTTCTTTCTCCTCTAATGGCTAGGGCGTGGCTGGGCCAATGGGATACTTCCCTCTTCAAAGAAGCAGGGGGAGCCAAAGATTCCCACTCTGCAAAGCAGTGGCCTGAGGATCCAGTGCTCAGAGTCCAGGGAGCCAGTGGTGGTCTGTTCCTCAGCTATGCCTCTTCTGGTGCTGGTCCCAGCTGCCTGACGTTACTTGCTTCCTGACCATTTTCTCAGTCTGATGGTACAGCCCTGTGAGTCCCTCTTCTGTTAGGATTAGTCACGGTTAGATTCTGTTTTAGCGCCCAGAGTCTTGACTGGTTTAGAAGAGGAAGCGAGGTGATGAGTCTGGAGAGAGAGCTGGGAGACTGACTGAGGAGGGTCTTGAGTGCCAAGCTAAGCAAAGGACTTCATCCTTTAGGCCAGTAGTTCTGAATCGGGGATGAGCTTCCAAACCACCTGATGTATTTGTTAGCTTTGGTTGTGGTAATGCTGCGTAACAAGTGATTCTGTGCGGCATTCAACGACAAAGATTTATTTTTCTCACTACGGCTCTGAAAACCCGCTGGGGTGTCTCTGATGAATTTGACTAGAATTGGCTGAGCCAGACTGGGGATTGGGTTCATACCTGTTCTGCGTGACTCTCATTTTGGGACCCAGGCTGAAAGGCTATCTGGGGCCGACTCTGTCATGGCGGACCGTAGAAGTGTGAGGAGGGGTGGAAATGTGAAATGCCTCTGAAGGCCTTGGCTTGGAACTGGCACGGTGTCAGCCCTGCCCGTATTCAAATGTGCAAAATAAATCACGTGGCCAAGTCCAACCTCCTGGGTATTAGAGAGCCTCCTCTGCTCACCATGAATCATGTAACAGCGGACAAGGAAGAATTGGGGACAAAGCATTTCATCTACCCCACCAGGAGTGTTTCCTCAGTCTGAGGCCCTGATTCCAAGCCTTTGAGTGGAATATCTGTATTTGGAGAAAGCTGCGCTGGTCCTTCTCATGTGCACTCCCAGGGGATAAGTCCTCCTGCTCGGGACAACGAGAGGCCGTGGAAGGCTTTGAGTAGAAGCAGGACATCATCAGACCTGCACTTGGAAAACAGCTTTGAGTGACAGATGGACGTGGAGGCTGGGAGATCAGTCAGGGAACGTCTGGTTGCAACTGAGCCAGAAGAGATCGTGAAAGCTTGAGCCTGGTGTTAGGTCTCTCTGCTGTGTCACAAGCCACCATAAAACTCAGTGGCTCAACATAGCCACCATTTAAATGGTCTGTTGTGATTTGGGGGGGTTGCCCGGCTCCGCAGGGTGGTTCTGCTCTGTGTGGTGGTGACGGGGACCTCAGTCGCCTGGGGACTCTCTTATGGTGGACATCCAAAATAGCAGTTGTTGCTGGCTTTCCGCTAGAAGCTCCACTAGGGCTGTCTATGGGCACACATACATGACCTCTCTGTGGGGCTTGGGCTTCCAGCATTGTAGCCGGGTTCTGAGAGAGAATGTTCCAGAAGCAAATGTTCCAAGTGGGAGAAAACAAAAGCTGCTCATCCTCTTAAAGTCCCAGCCCTTGTACAGAATCCTTCCACCGGACTCTGTTGGTTCAGTGGTCACAGGCCAGCCCAGACTCAGCGGGAAAATAAGTAGTCTGCTTCACAGGGAGAGTGGCAAGTAATCATGGCCATTTCCAATCAATCATACCTGGGCAGTGGCAGTATGGAGGGGATGCAGGTGGAAGAGACATTTAGAAAGAATTGTCAGGATTTGACACCTTTTTGGTCATGGAAGGAAGAACCGAGATGCCCAGAAAGCGTTGCCCTGAGGGCTTGTCAGGGTGGCCCCTTCGAACCCTGGAGTCAGCTCTGGGGTTCTCACATGGAGTGGCCCCACTGTCGTGCATTAGATGTGTTCCCTGGGAGGGAAAGAAAGGTGACTGGCATCTTCGCTTGGGACACCTCCAGTCACTCTGGCAAGCATCTGTTAGTCAGATGAGCCGGGCTTCTCACAGAGCCCCCAGATGAAGAGGACACGGGACAGGTAGTTTGAATAGCAGGGAGGTGGGAAAAGAGAAATACCAGATGCTCCTGGAAGAGGAGAGTTGTGGAAGCTAGAGGACGACGTAGCATGGGTAGGTCTGGGAGACGGACAGAGAGTGGCCTGTCATTATCCTGAAGAATGAAGTTCTTGCAGATGCCATCAGAGACAGAATGATTTCCCCTCAAGGGCGGCACTGGCCCTTCCCAGTGGTGCCCATTGATCCAGGGGGCCAGTCCTGATGGCAACACCCCCATCACAGTTTCCGTCTGTCCTTCGAGGCTCAGGGCCATCTGGAGAAGGACGTCTTATGGTTCTCCTCATCAGGAGAAAATCCAAAAATCATCTTCCTGAACATTGAGACCAGGCTTTGGAGAGCAGCCTGGGTGAGAGTATGATACAGATTTTTCTTTTCTTTTTTCATCCTCTGGCTCCCTCACCAAGCCAGCTTTCCTTCAGATCTGTGGCTGCTGGTCTCCATGTCACCTGTGTCACCAAGGACGGCTGCTATCTTGCTTCTCAGATTGTTCAGTCTCTCAGTCCTCTGTCCCTTCTGTCTCCCATTTCCCTTTCCCAGGGGTCAATTTCAAGAGGTCAAGTCTACCCATTTGAAGACATCTCCAAAGACCAGGCTCCGTTCTGCACATGGGAGGAACTGGCCCAGGCAGTAGCTGGGAGACAGCAGTGCCTACCCACGGTTAGTCTGTCTCTTCCTCATATCAGGTGCATAGGGAATAGATAGAAGGAACTCTATGGAGGCAGACAGTTCTAGACTGAGTCCCAAGGCCACCACTTATTGCTTATATGACCCTGGGCACATTAGCGCATGGATTTGAGACTCGCTTTTCCCATCCATAAAGTGGGGCCAATACTTTTTTGACAGGCCCTGAATTTTGCACATTGGAGGGTGGAGTTATAAGGAGATTCTGTCTTCCTCAAGTGAGATAATGACTCCAGCCTCCCCGTTTCCTCTGGGGAACTTGTTCCTTCCCATCCAATATTGTGGTGGGGGTGGGAGTGGAGCTGCCAATCAACTCTGTTGGGCCACAGGGTTGGGCATCTGACTCAGGTTAGACTAACCAAACTCTTTTAGTGATTGGTTCAGAAATGTGCACATGACCCACGCTGGACCAATCAGAGTCCTTCGCCAGGATCTTTCTCTCCTGAGCTGGGGGTAAGAATAATTCTGTTTTCACTCTCAACACAAGGTTGTTAGGTTATGAGTCTGAAGCTGGTCATGAACTGTCCTCCCAGTACCTGGGTTATGTGAGCCCCTAAAGTTCCTTTCTGCTTGGGCTAGTTCTGGGTGGGTGTTGTCACTGCCATTTACAACCAGAAACTGCTAAAGAAAACACTATTTTTTAGTGTTTTCATAATAATAATAATAATAATAATAGCCCCTTTTATCACACGTCTCTTTGCTGGGTTCTGTGCTGAGTCTCTCCACACACTGGATCACGAGTCACCTTGGTCTGTGGTTATCAGCATGCGCGGTGACCCTTTCCATGCACCTCATCTCCTTGAGACTGGGTCTGTCCCAACGCTGTGGAAAGCACCCAGCGCAGTGCCTGTCCTGCACGAGGTGTGGGGCAGCCTGATGCCAGCCCCTCGGTGGGTCACCTTGGACTTGGCAGTCAGTGTGAGGTGCAGAGGGCGGTCAGTGCAGATTCCACCGGCCACATGGGGTGGGTCCTCTGGCCAGAAGTCTTGTGGGGACCGATCTTCGGGAGCTGGCTGCCACTTACAGGTGGGAAGGACCCCACTCCTGTTCACCCTGCGGACCCAAGCCTCAGTGGCTCCTTCCCTATTAGTAGGTTGATAGCTGGTTCCAGAATTCCTTCTGGGTCAGTGAGGAACAGTAAGGAACCGTCTGTTTCCCTGGGGCTGGAGGTAAGGCCCCCCCCAGGGCTCCAGCTGGGCTTTAACGGGGAGGCTGGCAGCTGGCTGGCGGAGGACGAAGTGACACTTACGTGGGCATCGAAGGAATAGCAGGAGCCCGGAGCAGGGAGAGTAGGGAGCAGAACAGCAGAGAGAGGTCCCACCCTCAGGGGCCCGCCTGGGCCTCCATGGAACTGGCCTGATGGTAGTGCTCAAAGGGGCCTGGGTGGGAGGTAAGGGGGAGAGTGGACACCCCGACACTGGCCCTCTAGCTGCCAGCCCAGGTTGCTAATTTTTAAGAACAGAAAAACTGGCATTTTTATTGGCATTAACAATTTTTTTCAAATTGGGGTAATTATTATTTTTAAAGATTTTGTTTTATTTATTTGCCAGAGAGAGAGAGAGAACGAGAGCACAAGCAGGGGGGGCAGCAGAGGGAGAGGGAGAAGCAGACTCCCCGCTGAGCAGGAAGCCCCATGCGGAACTCGATCCCAGGACCCTGGGATCATGACCTGAGCCGAAGGCAGACGCTTAACTGACTGAGCCATCCAGGCATCCCTAAATTGGAATTATTTTTACCTGGAGTTCGAGATATCCAGAATGCTCCACGTGGATGAGAACACTAACTTGAGTGGAAGGGGCGCTGGTTTCGAGAGGGCCCACAGTTCTCCTCTGTGTAAAACCTTTACTTGCTGCTGTTTTGTTCTCCTCGTTCGGGTTCGTAGTGAGGCCAAAGAACATTCCGCAAGCTTGCTAGTCCTCCGTATGTCCTCCCGGACCGTCCGGACGCCCGATAGCGGGCTCTTACAAAGGCAGGTTCATGTTTAGGGGAGGGGTAGGAAGAAGAGGGAGCAGGGGCTCCCGGGCCCCATTCTCAGCCCCTCCTTCCTCTCCACTTTCCTGCTGGGGTCAGCTCCGTTCTCCCAGGGCCTGACCTGCCAGCCCAGGATCACGTGTTATGGCCCGGGCCCTCCCTGGAGACACCCACAGCAATGGATGGAGGAGCCTCGGCCCTTCCCGGCCCCCTGCTCAGGGGCACGGCATCTGAGGATGGAGGGCAGCAGGCAGTGCTGGCTCCGCCTCGCTTCGCACAGTGCGGGAGCTCTGTCACCTTGTGCCGATGCTGCAAACACGAAAGGTCAGCTGTGATGTGCAGCCTCATGGGTTCTTGGAAGTTGGCCTGATGCCAGATGAAAGTGGGAGCCATGGAAGTCTCGATGCAGGAGGGAAGCCCGGCCCCTCCTGAGCGTGGTTTCCATGGTGGTGGTGGGGGGTCATAGAGACAATGATCTTGACGAAAAGCATTAGTGATGCCCAGTGCCTATGGAGAGCCCACCCTGCCTGGAGAGCAGGGCACTGCGTACCATTTTACAGAGGGAGAAAGTGAGACCCAGTAGCTGGCCAAGGTCACCCAGCTGGCCGGTGAGGAAGGCAGAGCCATCTCGGATAGCCTAGAACCCCTCTCCAATTGTTTCTGGCATGTTCATTTCCTAGCTATATGCCCCATTTACAGATGAGAGAACTGAGGGTTGATATGGGAGACAGGAAGCGCTGATGTTCTGCGTGGTCTTTGTTTCTCTCTGGTACGCATGGAAGAAGGAAGATCTGGGCAAAGGAGGAACTTGTTTCTTCACCAGAAGCAAGATTTGTGCTGGGAAGAAGGATCTCAAGGGGACGCCCCAGGCTCAGAATTCCTTGGCTGGGCTCCAGGGCTTTACATATACCTTGGCTTAATTGGTTGGCATGTACAGTTGCACAGTTTATACACTGCACAACTCCAAGTGGTATGTGGCATAAACCTGGGTGAGCCATCTTGCAGCCCATGAGACAGGGTACAGTAGTGGCCACATGTAAGGGCTTGGCTGGGAGGCAGCGGGGGCTCGAGTCTCTTCAGCTTGGTTGAGAAGCTCTGTTATTCTCCGCTTCCTCATCCATAAAGTGGAAATTATCCTCACAGTCCCTTCATTTTCAGGGGGTTTATAAGGATGATGTGAGATAATAAAACGCATAGAGCCCTTCATAAGGGGCCTGGCAACTGTGGGTCCTCAGTACGGTTTTGCTTCTCACACTTGTCTCTTGGCCTGGACTTGAGGGCAGGCAGGAGGCCTATCTGATGGATTTCTGCATCCTTCCTGCCCAGCCCAGCCCTGGCACATTGGAGGAACTTGCTACCCATTTGCCAAGGAACTGGAGGACTAACATTAACGACCATGAGGGTATTTGGGGGACACCGAAGCAGCAGGCACCAGGCTGGCCTCCCTACCCCGATTTTTCCCTTTTGGAGGGAGCCCGGGGCCCAGTCTGCACGATTGCCTTCCCACCAGACACCTTCCCTGTCTCCGGTGCTGGGTTCCCCAGGCTGGGTGCCAGCAGTCAGGCCTGTTTCATAGGGCCCGCAACCGTACTGAACATTTTTACAGTTAGTTGCCAACTTAAAAAAGGGGGAAGATTTCACTTCGAAACCCGGCTTTCCAGCTACTCTTGAAAAATGCAAAGATCTAGCAACTCTGGGCCCTCGGGTGGGAGCCGGTGTGGAGCTGTAGCCGTGCCTTTAGGCTGGGCCTATGACACGGGGCCTCCCTGGTCTAAGCCCGTCCCTTAGATTTCCTGCCCTTCCCCTGGTGAACCTGTGAGCCCCGGTTCTAGGGCGCCCTGTGCTGTCCCCGTGACCTCTCGGAACGCGGCGTGCCATACCAAACGGTGCCAGGGCCTTCCTCTGTGTGGTGGGCATATCTTACTGGGAGAATCTACGGAGGTGTTCCAACTGTGCCAGCCAACGCTCACAAGCAAGCCTCCAGTGTCACCCTCCTGCGGACCTTCTCTTCCTCCCCCTGCCTCCGTCCATCCTGTGAGGTTGCTGCATTGTTTTGGGACGCAAACATACATGCGTTATTAGAACCCCAGATCAAAGGCGGCGTCCCACCGCCTGCCGCTCAATGGTCCCTTTGTGCAGACGGAAGCCGGCCAGAGTCCGAACCCAGGGACAGAGGGAGGGGCTGGGGAGGGGGCGCCCAGCACAAAGATACTTGTCACCCAGAACAGTCTGCAGATCATGACGTTAAAAGAGACGCCAGGTGGAAGATGTACCCCCAGCCGCTGTGGGAAGAGGCAAATGGAGGAGAAAGCACTCATCCCTGTGGTTTTCAGCGGGGAGGGACCACAGTGGCCGGTGGCCAAGCAGCAGCCTCCATCTGTCCCCCTGCCCCGGCTGGGAGTGGAAGAGGCTTGGAGCTATGGGGGAGGGGGGCAGTGACCTCTTGGGCACAGAGTTAGAAGAAACAAAAATGACGTGGGAGGGGTTGGGAGGAGGCCAGGAGAGGCCATGGGGGACAGTGTCATCTCTGGTCAGATGGGTCCCTGTGCTGTCAGTCCTGCCTACAGCAAGCATTTCTAAAGTCCCTACTGTGTGCCAGGTACGCTGTGCTGAGGCCAGCGCAGACCTGACCGACTCAGGGCGAGGCACCGCGTGGAGGGCGGGGTGCCGTGCTGTGACCGCCACACCAGGGAGACCTGGCGTCCGCCGGGTCGGGTCAGGGCTGGGCGCCCTAAGCGGTTCACACACATTGTCTCATTTATCTCCGGGGCTGGTTTGAACAAAGAAGTGCTTTGAGAGTTCAGACGCTGAGCCAGGAATCTGCCAGCTTGGGGGGCGGTGCAGGCGGTGGTGAGCAGGTATGAGTAGGATTACCGAGAAGAGAAGGGGGTTCCCTAGGAGGGAAGCCCGTGAGGACCGAATGGAGGTCAAGAGGTCGAGGTGCTGCTGGATTCTAAGGAGACGCTTGCCAATCCCTAAACTTGGCAGGGCCGCTGGGCTTGATTCTGTTCTCGGTGTACATTCACTCCCCAGGGGATCGCATCCACTGTCGGGCTTTAAATTCCATCTATAAGCTCATGATGCCCAGTGTACCCCTGCAGGCTGCAGCTTGCTTCTGAATCCCAGGCTCATGGATCCACCTGTCGACTTGACCTCGCTGCTTAGCTGTGCAACAGGCCTCTCAAAGTAACGTGCTCAGACTGAGCCCCGGAGCCTCCCTGCTCTGCACACAGCTCCACCTGCAGGCTCCCTCCTTCCCATGGATCAGGTCAAAAAGTCTGGCATCTTCCGTAACTCCTCTTTCTTTCCCACCCCATGTCCACTGTGTTAGCTAACCTCGTTGCCTCTGACTTTCAAATATGGTCACAGCTGACTTCTCACCTCCTTGGCTGCTATCACTCAGGTGTAAGCCACCATCATAACAACGGTGCTGCAGTCACCTTGTTATGGGTCTCCTTTTTTCTGCCAGGTCTCATGCTGCCACCCCCTAATCTGCATTCTGCTCGTAACACGGCAGCCTGGGCCCTCCAGGTCACAGTTCTCTAATGACTTCCATTTCCCTTGAGTAAAGCTGAAGCCCTTGGCAAGGCCCACAAGGTTCTCATTATGAGCCTTGTCACCTTCCAACCTCCTCTTCTCCTCCCCCTTGCACACCCCGTTCCCATTCCCCCATGCTTCAGAGCCACAGCCCACCTTGTTCCCAAAACATTCATATCATGTTCCTGCCTCAGGACCTTTGCACTTGCTCTTCCCTGCCTGGACCTGTTTTCCCTCTGGCTTCCCCATGCATTTCTATGGCTCCCTTTTAAGTTGTTTCCAAGTCTTCACTCAAAGACTACCCTCTGACTCCTCTACTTAAAATTGCAACCCCTCCCTTGGCACTTCTTCTCCCTCTTTCCCACTTGATTTTCCCCCCATAGACACACCATCTATTTCACTGACTTATTTTTGTCTGTTTGGTTAACATAAAAGCCTGGTATTAATTAGGCCTTCAACAGACCTTTCCTAAATGACTTAAGTAATAAAAGAGAAACTCCTTTATTTCTCGGGTTCCTTCTCCCTGACTTCCGTCCCTCCTTCTCTGAGTACTGCTACTTACTCAGTGACGAAGCGAGTTATAAACCCTAGTGGCCACTGAGAACATGGAACTTTCCTGAGCTTTGAATGTGGTCTACCGTCTCCCCTGGGAGCTGGTTAGAAATGCAGATTCTTGGGTCCCACCCCAGACATTTTCACACCATCTCAGGGAATTCATACGCATGTTAAATTCCAAGGAACACTCGGCTAGGCTATTCGACCCTGGCCCAGGCAAGGGGGCCAAGGGTCTGTCAGGGACCGAAGGTCAGATCACACAGGCAGAAGCAACAAGGTTAGGAGCCAGGAACAGGCCGTGTGAGGGACCAAGACAGTCTGCCCGCGTGTCCTTTTCCACCTGCTTTACTATCTCTGCTTCTCTTTGCTCCTAGTCCTGCTTCTTTTTCCTTGTTCCTTAGCCCACCTGGACCCCAAGCAGCTGCTCCAGCCCCTGGAACTATGGAGCCCTTGGGTTTTGGAGATGACCAACAGGCGGACCCCAGACCCTGGGCCTCTCTATTCAAACCCTGCAAAGAGCTTCTGCCTGGGCGGGCTCACGGGTCAGGCACCCAGCCAGCTGTGGCCGAGGAGTGAAGGTGTCGTGGTACCGCCGTGGCAGCAGGCCGCCTTGAAGCTGTGCTCTGTGGGATGGAAGGAGAAGGTGGCCGTGGTGGCAAGGCAATGGAAGAGGAGGGGGAGGGGAGATGGAGGGGGAGGGGGAAGGAGGAGGAGGGGGAGGAGACTGAAGGAAGAGAAGGCCACTGAGGCAGGCAAATTGACCATGAGCTTTCCTACAGTGATGCTCTTCCTCCTTGCCTCAAACTGGGCCATGGAGCCTCACGCGGTGTGGGTGTCTGATTGCTCAGGGGCCTGGAGGTAGACAAATACATCCTGGGACGTGCTAAGTGCACACTGTAGACGTATGTGGGTGCATGTATCTTCCCACACTGGCTCTGGCCTCATTGACTTTCCTTCCTGCCACCGTCTTAGGCTACATCCCTGGATTAGGACTTGGAATCTCAGACTGGAAGGAACCTTAGAAGCCATTTAGTCTGGCATTTTCCATGAACATTTGTTTGCACTCAAACTTCCTAAAATGGTTTCCCCAGTTTGGTGAGTTTGAGAAACACTGCCTCTTGAGGAATCACAAAGCTCAGATACTCACTGAAGGTTCTGACAAGTCCTGCAGCGAAGGAACTTGTCACCCTTCAGCTAAACCAGGGCTGCCCAAAGTTTCCCACAGAGCCCTTTCTTTCACATCACGATAGCGTCTCACAGCTCTGGTGTTCTCCACGGGACCTGCTTAGGGAAACGCTGACTGGCTGGACCCTGCCTTCTATTATATGGACGTGCAGACCGAGTATGGTGATTAGGGCCCAGGTTGACTTCACGTAACTGAAAAACAAAGGCCCAGGAAGGTGGAAGTTTCTTTCTCCCTTTTGTGACAGAAGTCTGGAAGCAGACAGACACCATAACTGGGAGGGCGTCACAGAAGCACGGGACAAGGGCTGAGAGGCAGGGGTCACAGGAGAGAGAGCAAGATCTCACCAAGGGGCCGCATGAGGCCAGGCTGGCTCCCTCCCTCTCTCCTTCCCTCCGGGAAGCCTATGCTCTGAACTTGCTAAAACACCCCAAGGGCGCCTGAGGGGCTCAGTCCTCTGCCTCCAGCTCAGGTCATGATCCTGAATTCCCTGAATCTAGCCCTGCATCAGGCTCCCTGCTCAGCAGGGAATCTGCTTCTCCCTCTGCCCCTTCTCCTGCTCATTCTCTCCCCCCCGCCCAAATAAAAAAAAAAATAATAATAAAAAAACAACACCCCAGACCTGGGAGAAGTTGGCGGCACAAAAATTCAATTCAGTTCAACCAAGACTTAGGCTCGAGTAGCTCTTTTTGGGGCCTCTCTCCTGCAAGACTTGAACAGAATGGCTTGGGGACCTCCCCCCTTGTTCTGGGGGAGCACAGCCTCTTTGACCTCCTCTCCGAGGACTGATGCTGGGGCTGGTGTTCCTCCTGGCTGCGTCCAGCTCCCATCCTTCCCCCCAGTGACCACTTCCCTGCCTGTGGCCTGTCGCCTACGATGATCCATGCTGGCTCATTCTTTCACTCTGTCCTGGGCCACTGAGCCACACACGTGGTTAGGATTTTGCAGAAGTTTGGAGCAACGGAGGGCGATCCCATCCTAGGGCCGAGCCAGGGACAACTGCCCATCGCACATTAGACCTCACTGTCCTGAAAAGTAATTGGCCGCCTCCCTCCTCGCTGGACTGCCCCTTCTTAAGGCCCTGATTTACTGTCCTTCTCCCATACTCGCTGGTCTGCTTGACACACGTTTCTTCCCTTTCCTGGTTGCCATCTCCAAAATTCCTGTGACTTTCTCATGTAGACTAGTTCACCTCTCCCTTCCTCACCCCAGACCGGGTTTCCAGGCTGCTTACTAATGCCAAGTCTCAGTGGGGGTTGCAGAATGAAGCAACCCAGGGACCAAGGGGGACCAGCAGGGTTGGACATTAATTTTCTCTTCACTATATCCCAGAGCATATTCTTGGCAGCGGCCCACCCTTTCATGGCCAACACACCCATACACCTGGGGTGGGGGTGGGGGTGGTGCTATGGCACTGAGTGGGCTCCTCTCATTCTGTCTAGAGCGCCTCCTATGGGCAGTGCTGGGTACTGCACTGGGTACCTGGAGATGGCCAGTCAGGCAAGACTCCCTCCCTTTTAAGGAGCCCAGACTTCAGGCGGAACACTGAGTGCCCTCCTTATAAAATAACGAGTGCCCAGCGCAGAGGCAGGGGAGGGGAGCTGGGCTTATCAGAGTGGTCAGAGCTCTTCAGGCCGGAAGGTTAGGAGGGCTTTCTCTAGGAGGTGGCCTTTGAAAGGAGCCAGAGGGGACGGCTTTAACCTGGGGACAAGCGTGGGGGTGGCCAACCAGGGTGATGTGGTTTTTAAAAGAAAAAAAAACCTCCTGGCTCCACGTCTAACAGATTTCACCTAAACCAGCCTTGCTAAATCTCGAGCCCCATGAAACCCGTTTCTGTTATAATCTCTCTCTCTTATCTCTTCCTTCCCATCCTTTCTCATTCTCTTCCCCCAAAGGATGGGAAATCTTCAAAGAAAAAGATGTGTCACTGTAAGTATTCAGCCCAAGAAGTGGGCCAGATAAATTATTAAAACACATAAAAAGACAGTGAGTCGTGGGGCGGGAAGCCGGTGCAGGCCGAAGAGCCACCCCAGGTGGACGGTGGGCTGGTGGCTCCCAGGGTGCCCGTCCTCGGAGTCCTGGACAGGCTAAGGTTTCACCACAAGCCCCACCGCTCTGGTGTCTCGCCCCAGGGCCAGCTTGGTTGGGGGGGGGGTGGTGTCACGATTCCAACAGCAGCGAAGTCCCCGGCGCCTGCCGGGCTGGGAAGGGCCAGGCTAAAGGTGGAGGGAGGCCTTTGTGTCTGGGCTGGACATTTGGGATTTACTTCCCCCAAGACTCAAACTGGTAACTGCGGAGTTTAAGTTCTTGCTTTTATCTCTTTTTGAACTGTAAAAAGAAATTCCCAAGGGGAAGAGGGGATACTTTTTTCTCATGAAAGAAGAAAGCCATGACCGATTTAAGGAAGTAACCAACTTTTTGAGCACTGTGAGAAAGAACGCTCAGAGTTTTTGCTTTGATTTAGACCCACCCTGGCACCGGTGGGGGGAGTGGGGGGTGAGAGAGGCCTCCGGCAACCCTGACCGAATGCCATTTCCTTTGGAGGGGTTTGCAGGAGAGCTCCTGCTCTCTGAATCAGACACTCGAACCCCCCACCTCCCTCCTACTACTGACTCCCCTTATCCTGCTCTTTTTCATTTGGCTACAGCTTGGGGGGACAGGGAGAAGAGGGGGTCTCACTTTGGCAATATTGACATTTGGGGCCGGATAACTTTTTGTTTTGGAGGGATGTCCTGCTCACTGTAGGGTGTTGAATGGCAACTGTCTAGTTGCTAGTGTCCTCAGGCATGGTCAGATGTGCCGTGGGGGGCAAAGTGCCCTCGGTGAAGAGCCATTGCATAGCTCGTGTTGCCTTCTGACTTCACACCCATTTGCTAAGTGGATTCTTTCTTGTCCGACCCCCTCCCAGTAGAGTGGGAGCTCCATGAGAATCGTCGTGTTCCCCGATGTATACTAAGTGCCTAAAATAGTGTTTGTCACCCAGCCGGCAGGCACTTCGTCAGTATCTGTTTCCAGATGAGGGACTCTCTCTCCTGGTGGGGATGCGAGGTCGAGACTGTGCTGGGGCAGCCTCGGGGAGTGCAAACAGCCTGGCCCATTGGATCCACAAGCTTGGGTTCAGTGCCTCACCAGGTCACTGGCTCGCTGTGTGACCTTGGACAAGTGACTTCACCTCTCTGAGCCTAGCGGTTTCCTTTCTTTGTAAAACAAGTCCAAGCCTGTGTCAGAATGAGGACTAGCCATGACTTAGGAATGATGGCGGGCATATAGCAGTCCTGGGTAAAGAGGGGCACTATAAAATGGACAATGACAATATTTTGGGGAGTCCCAGCACTCCTCAAATGAAACCAGTCTGCTAACTGCATTAAGACACCTGCTTCTAAGATCAGCCTTCATTTTCACCACCGAGGGTGCGTGAAACACGAAGTTTGGACAATGGAAGTGAAGGCATTGTTCAGACATCGTGGAGTAAGACATTGTAAGAGATTTACGACTCTGTAGGCCCCTGCAGTTCCCAATGTCCTTTTGAGATACGTTGATGGTCCAGAGCTGGGATGCCCAATCCAGCAGCCACCAGCTACACGGGGCTATTGATGTCTTGCGATGTGGCGAGTCTGGGTGGGGGTGTGCTCTCTGTGTAAAATACACATCAGATTTCAAACAGTGCAAAACAAAGAATGTAAAATATCTCATTATATGTTGAAATTATGATATCTTTGGCATATGGGGTTAAATAAAATATATTATTAAAGTTAATCTCACCTGTTTATTTTTACTTTTTTCCCCTCTTTTGATGAGTGAGATGGCCTGTATATTTTTCCTTTTAGTGTTCTTACAAGCTTCTAAAATTTTTTCCTTTTATTTTAATTTCCTTATTGAAGTATAATTAACACCCAGTGCTATATTAGTTTCAGGTGTACAATATAGTGATTCAACAATTCTATTCATTACTCAGTGCTCATCTTTGTAAGTGCTACTCTTAATCCGTTTCTTTTTACTTAAGAAAATGTGGCTACTAGAAAATTTAGCTTTACCCATGTTGCTTACATTATCTTTCTTGGGCAATGCTGCTCCAAGGAGCTGGCCAAAAGGGCACACTCGAGCCTCCATTTTACAGACCACAAAACTGAGGCTCACAGGGAACTCAGTTCCAGGGGCAGAGCCCAGCTCCTCACTGCTTTGCACGGGGTTCTCCTTTCCCACGCCCAGGCCTCCCGGTACCAGGCCCAACTTAACAGGCCCATCGTGTCCCCAGCAGAGCAGGCATTCTTCCTGAGAACCACAAAGGTGGGGTGGAACCCCTTGATGTCGCCCTCCCCTCCGCAGAGACTTCCCCAGACAAAACAAACAAGCCCTTGGGTCTGGCGAGCTGCAGCAGGGAGCGGAAACCAAGGAAGATCAAAGCCCCAGCGGTTACCCCCTTCCGGGCCGCGCAGCTGGCAGCGCGCCTCGACTCCGGGAGGGCACCCACGGGCCCGGCATGAGGCATCTGAGCGATTGGCTGGCAACTCGTGGCTTTCGACACTTGTAGCCGCCACGAGTGGGCTGGGCCCACAACTGGCTGGACGCGCGGTGGGGGCTCCTCTTGGACTCCCAAATCAAAACTTAGAGGGGCTGAGTGGAAGCATAGGGCGAGTAATAAGCGAACCCTTTCTGCAAAAGTCTGGTCGAGGTAAGTTCGGGAAGGGGCAGCGCAGCAGGCGCGCAGCAGACCCCAGCGCCCCAACCACGTCTCCTCTCCCGACCTCAGTTACATCACCTGTAAATTGGAGCCATTAAGTCGTGCCCGACCCTCTTCGAGGAAAAATAGAGCGGAGGGAAGGCACAGTACTGTTAGCGAGGGCAGCGGTTGTCCTAAGGAAGACAGGACCCGGGAGGGTGTCTGTCCCAATACGCCTACTGGCCAGAGGCCCTTCCCCCACCCGGGCCTCCGGCCCCTAGTCCCCAGACCTGCCAGCCCCAAGGCCCCGGCGCGGGGCTGAAGACCTCAGCCTGGAGGGGGGCGCTGTGTCGGCCCCGCGGCGCCTGGCCCCACCCCCGGCCCACCCCCGGCCCACCCCCGGCCCGCCCCCTCCGCGGCCCGCCTCGCCTTTGATGCGCCGCGCCCGGCCAATGGGCGCGCGGGGAGGCGCGGGCCGCGGCGGCGGGCTGGGGGCTCGGCGCGCCCGGGCGTCAGTCGGGCCGCGGCGACTGCGGCAGGAGCGCGTCCCGGCGCCGCCTCGGGCTCCGCTCGGCTCGGGGCTGCTCCGGGAGGAGAGCAAGGCTCGGCTCGGCTCGGCGAGCCGCGGGCCCCGAGGGCCGGGCGCATGGCTTAGGGAAGCCCCGCCCGCCGCGCCCCCAGCATGGGGAAACTTCACTCCAAGCCGGGTCAGTGTCCCCGCCCGCGCGCCGGCCCCCTGGCCCCGGCCGCCCTCTCCCCCGCGATTGCTAACTCTCTGCTTCTCCTTTCTTTCCGGCTCCCGCCGCCGCCGCCGCCGCGCGCGATGTGCCTGCAGCCGCCGTGTGCAAGCGCAGGGAGAGCCCGGAAGGTAGGGGCGCGCGGGGCACGGACCGGGGGGGATGGACGGGGAAGGACCGCGGACCGCGGCAGAATGGCCTAGCCCGCGGGATCTTATTACCAGGGCCACCCCCACCCCCAGCTCTGGCCACCAGTCCCACAAACCCGCTCCGGGAGCAGCCTTCGCGCCCCCTTTTCTGTTCCACCTACCCCCTCTTCGCCGTCCCGTGCTCTCTCTTCTGACTCCCCAACCCCTCCTTTTGCGGTCCCCGCCCTCCGCGCTTACTGCGCCCCCTCTTCAGACTCCTAAGCCCTTTCCCCAAAATCCTATACCCCTCTTTTTCCGGCCCTCAGCCCCTTCTCCCGAGATCTGGGCTCTTGCGCCCACTGCGCCCCTCTCCTGACCCTCAGTTTCCCTCTTCCCCTCATCCTGTGCTCACTGCACCCGTCCTCTGACCCTCACCCCTCTCCTCTGCAGTCCTGGCCTCTGGTGTTCTCTCTTTTGATCCCCAGACCCTTTCTCCGGGGTGCTGCTCCCCCTTAGCGCTCCCCTCTGGGTCTCTGCTCCTGGGGCTTCGCTGAACCCCTTTTTCCCGATTACCTGCGTCCCTCTCTCGGATTGTGCCCCGGCGCTCGACCCCCTCCTCGCCCCGCTGCCTCTACCGCGCCCACTCTTTCCCTCCTCTCTCGGGTAACTTTCGGCCCAGGGGCCAGACTCAGGGGCTTCGTGTCTTCCCCGCCCCAGGTGACAGCTTCGCTGTGAGCGCCGCCTGGGCTCGGAAAGGCATCGAGGAGTGGATCGGGAGGCAGCGCTGCCCCGGCGGCAGCTCTGGACCCCGACAGCTGCGGGCGGCGGGCACCGTTGGCAGAGGAACCCGGGTACGATCCCCTCCTACCTTTCAGCCCCAGAGACGGGTCTCCTTACCCACCCACCCCAACTTTTAGCACCCTCTTGGCACAGCTGCCCCTGCCCCACCAACATGACCCGGTACCCCTGTGTCTTGGGGAACCTTAGAGGTGGCTCAGGTGTCAGTCTGCTTTCCAGCTGGGGCTGTCTGGGGAGGGAAAGGTCCCAGGTGAGAAGGTGGTGCAGGTCCAGTCTCTGGGGAAGCTTGTGTGTGCTGGAGGGATTTGGGGGCCTGCTCTGACTTCTACCTTGTTTCTGCGGCCAGCATTCAAAGCTGGATTTGGAGGGGGGGGGAGTACTGGGAAGACAGGGAAGGCATTTAGGGGTGTCTGGGTGGAGGGCGAGACTATGCTGGCCTCCAAATGTGTTCCAAGTGTCTATGGCATTCATCAGTACCATCTGCCCAGGAACCCCAGTAGAAGAAGCTGTGGTCCGGGTAGCAGAGCTTGGGGGGCACAGAGACCTGGTAGACCCCTTCACTTGGCCCACAGGGAGAGAGAGGGTCTCCTGCTGCTGCAGCCAGGGCCCACCCTGAGCCTTCCCCCCAGTAGGTCGTGAGGTTGGAGTTGTTCCTGGGGGAGCAGTCGATGTGACAGGGGAGTGAGTGAGTCCAGCCCCAGCTCTTGGCCTGGGACTGGTGCTCACAGATGTCCTAGGAGCTCTGGAACTCTGCACGGGGCTTTCAGATGGTCTGCGTGGAACTCGAGCAAGCCAAGGATCAAAGGATGAATCAACTTTTTGATGTGACATTTAATTTTTTTTTTTTTTTTTTAACTTAGAGGGGAACAAACTGAGTCTCAGGTCTGGTTAGTTCTTTGGTCTTGTCCATGGGCTAGGGAGGGGCCTGTGGAGTGTTCGGATGTGTGTGTGTGTGTGTGTGTGTGTATTGGGACGGTGGCACCTGGGCTGGTTACAGCTCAGTTGCAGGGGCCGGTGTTGGGAGGTGAGCCTGTGGATAAAGTCCACTCCTGTGCACGTACAGAACGATCTCTGCATCGGGGAGAAGCCCCCTTCCCCTCCTTCCACTGCCTCGCTTAGCTGGGGGGCTTTCTCTTCTGCATTTTTCTTCATCTCTTGGCTGGGTTGGAATTGGAGCTGCTGTCCCCCAGGAAAGGTCAAAACTGGGTGGGTGGGGGGCACTGCAGGTGGGGCCCGTTAGCAATAGAACTACAAACTTCCCTTTCTTCTCCCACCATTTGTATTTTTTGATCTACTTATTTAAAGCCCAGTGAAAATGATCTGATTTAGCCACATGAACAAATGCGTTTGCAGCTCAAGACAGAGGCCAACGGAGTGGATTTCCATTAATCAAGTTTTGGGTTTTTTCAGCCTGTTTATTTTTACAAAGTATTCCTGCAGAATGACATTTATTTGCAGTCCCTTTTTTTTTTTTTTCCTTTCCTCAACTGCCAGGCAGTTTGCTCCATGCTTTAGGGGAAACTTGAAATACAGCGAGGGCTTACTTCAATTGACTTTTATCTTCAAAGCCATAACAAATGTTACCCGCATGTTTTTGGTGGGTCTCCTTGGCATCTAGTCCTGGAGGATGGGAGGGAGGAGGAAGGAAGGAGAGGAAAACAAAAGTCTGTCGTTTTTAATTAAATAGTAGTATTCCCAGCAAGAGGAATGTGAGCCAGTAAAAGTTGCCATTGGGGGAAATGAGGGAGGGTGGGGAGGGGGCCCAGCTTAAGTCTGTGGCTTTGGTGAAGTCATGGAATTTTGTTGCCTGGTTTCTTCCCCCAGCTGAGGGCAGCATGGGGTGGTGCTTGCCCCCTCCCTTCCTCGCCCCCTCTCTCAGAGAAACACTGAGGGGTCATTAATGTTTGTTCAAAGCACTTTTGAAGATGTGAGACACAGAGCCATCAGCGTGACATATGTTGCGTGGTGGAGGGCGGGCCCTGCCATCCAAGATATTAAGGGGAGGGACCCTCTGCTTCCTAGGGAGTTCTGCTTTGGTGACTGGGACCCAGACACCGGGGTTCCTACCAGCCCTAGCCCAGCCACCAAATCTGCAGGGGTAGAGATGGCGAGCCCACCCTGGGAAAGGTCAGGGGAAGCCCAGGGTGTGGGGCTGCACGGTGGGGGTGTGTGCACTGATTTCAGGTGGTACCTGGAGGAATGTTTGTTATCTTAATAGTCAAGCATTTCTGTTACCAGAAAAGATAGTAGCGAGGACCTCAAACCCATGATTTCACGGATATTATCACTTCGGATGAAGCTAAATTGAAAGAGAGTGTTGAAAGTGGATTCTGAGCAAAATATTAAGTACAAGTGGTCAAAATTGTGACTGTGGAAATGGAATGCCCGAAGTTTGGGAGACATGGAGAAGTAGTGAATGAGACAGCAGTGGGCAGCCTCCTGCCTGGTTTCATTTCCATGATTCCCAGCAGCTCAGAAAGGGTGGCTGCAGGGTCTTCCATTAGGTCACCAGGATGTAGGGTGTGGGCTCCAAAGTCTGCTGGATTCCGCGGGCTGGCAGAGGTCCCCCCAACAGACCCAGGCCTGGCGTATTGATGGTCTCTGTCTCCACTCCACCCGGCCTTTGAGTGGTTCATCCAATTAGCATTATTATTATTGCAATGAACCTATTTATTAAGTGCCTGTGTATGTCAAGCACTTTGCTGACACTGTTTTACTCTTCCTCATAGCCCTATCAAGGTGCCAGCCGGCTGATGTGGACTCGGTCTTTCTCTCTTTCTGGAGCACTTTCTAGAGAACAGGGGCCATGTATGGCAAAGCCCCATGCTAGAGCATCTGTCTGGAGGGTGCCTCCCTTACTCGTTTCCAGAGAGGCGGCATGCTGACCAGCTGCTGAGTACTTCGGGAAGAGGCGGGTGGTGGGGCAGGCAGGAGCAGGAGGGGCCCCTGCTTGCCCTCCTCCTTCCTGCCCAGGGCTGAGTAGCTTAGTAAATGTTTAGGGTGGGTCCCAGTTGCTTGGAAGGTCCTAGGATGGGAGAGGGTAACCTTGCTGGCGCTAACCTAAGCCTGCCGTCCTGAGTACAAAAATCAATGAGGCCAGGCTCTGCCACCATAGCTTGTCACCTTGTCTATAAGCCATTTTACCTAAGCTCATCTGCAAAATGGGTATAATAACATTCTCAGCCCTGGCGGGGTTATGTAGAGTGCAAAAGGGAGAAAGGTACCGGGAGGTTTGCTGAAGCACTGGTTGGGAGGGGAGATGGGAGCCCAGAGTATGAATCCAGAATTCCCCCCACCCCTGCCCTGCCTGCCGCTGTAGACGCGCTTGGATGGACAGGGGCTCAGGGCGGGGCTTCAAGGCATCATGAGCTCGGAGGAGACAAATAATGAGAGACGGTGACAGGTCCAAGTACTATGAGAGAAGAACAACGAAGTGAATGATTTATATGCCAGACAACAGTGCACTGGACACTCAGATGTTTAAATAAGCCTAATAATCTCAAAGAGATAAAGAAGGAGAGCTGAACACGAAGCTGTTAACAGGCGGTTATAAGAGAACCCCAGTTGGGAATACCGGGTCTGGAAAGTGTAATATAATAAAATGGGTGAAATCGAAAAGCTAGGTAGAGGGATGGAACTGCGTAGCCGACACGGAGAGGCTGACGACAGAATGCCTGGACAAGCAGAACCTGGGTGCCCTGTGCTCCCGCGGGGGTGCATCTGCGTGCGCGGACGTGAATGTGTAGGACAAGGTTTAAGGCGATTCCCGCCCCCCCCCCCCCCCGGGTTTGGCCCTTTTGTTCTTTTATGGCAGATCTGCCTTAAGAATCGGGTTGAGAGCTGCGGGGCCAGCAAGCCTGTTTGGGATTGAAGGTGGCCGCCAGGCGGGCTGGTAATTTGATTGGGGGGCACCTAGTGCCTTCTGATATTTGGGGAAGATTGGGAGGGCGCAGGCCGTGTCGGAGCCCGCGGGGCCATGCTGGGCTGGGTGAGGAGGGTGGAGGCTGGCTGTTGGCCCAGCTGCTGCCCCAGTTGCCGGATTCCAGGGGAATCACCCTTGAATGATACCAGTTGGCACAATTAAAAGGCCCCATGTCTTCACCATATGGAAAGCGTTAGGCCTCCTTACGTGGTTTCAAAGCTATGTGCCGGGAGGTAGACTTGACATTTGAGGTAAAGCATAAATTAAATATTTGGTGTTTTCAGAATTAAAGGATGATTTGCTTTGAGGCTGCTGGAGGCATCTGGGCCTCCACTTGCTGGCATCTTCAGGTTCTCCGTGGAGGCTCTCCTCTGCCCGTGGCACCCAGGACCAGCTCCTTTGCCCCACCTGGCAGCTTTCTTGACCCCGGGGGAGTTGGTGGGGAGAGACCGGGGAGGCCTGAGCTGGGCAAAGTGCCAGGTAGGGCTTCTGGTTTGCAGTAGGGCTGGGTCCCTCAGGAGGGCCGGTGGTGGGCAAGGGTGTCATATTCTGAAGGCTTTAATGAATCTCTGTGATGTGGTCTCCAGGAGACTTTGAGGACCATCTCATCCCGCCTTGGAAACTTTTCTTCTTTTTGGAAAGAAGTTCCCCTGAGTCAGGCCCATGCGTGTTCTAGTCCCTGGAATTCAGGAACAGCCCCTGCACATTCGAGCTTCGTACAAACTGTAATAAACCCAGGGAGAGGCTGAACCAGGAAGCAAGCATGGCATGTCTCCCGGGGTCCTACAACTTGGGGGAATGATGCATCCCCTCACCCAGGGGGGATGGCCGACGTGAGGAGAGAGGGTGGGCCACGGAGGGGGAGAGAGGACCCCTGCTAGCACCGGGAGGCTCTGGTACCACCTGCAGGGTCCAGACTGCCCCTATGAGGGCTTAAAACAGCTGATGGAACATCAGCCATGAAAGAATCACTTTCTAAGGAATACGTCTTCCTTGTGGTAACCCCAGGGCACATGCTGGGCACTCAGATGTGTTTGCTGAATGAATGAATGAATGAATGAATGAATGAATGAATGAAGATAGATTAGGCCACCATCCCTGCCTCATTCGCTCCCAGATACTCTTCCTCAGGCAGATGGAAGAGTGGGATTAGGCCTTTGCTTTATGAACAATAATGAATTGTTATTCATGAGAACTCCCTCGCTGGACCAGGCATCGAGGATACGGTGGTACATCAACGAGATGTGGTCCCTGCCCTCCCGTAGCTTCTAGTCTCATAAAGGGGACAAAGGAATGAGCACTTTAACAGGCGCATAAATGGACAGGGGCGCTCAGGAGAAGCTGCATGAAGGTGGCATTTAAGCAGAGACCTGAGAGGCCGTGAGGAAGAGGGTGTGGGAGGAGAAAGTTGGTATTTGTGCCTGGAATAGTTGTCGGAGGCCCCAGGCTCACCATTGTCCCTGGGACCTGGGTGCTGGCTGTTGGCTTGCACCCTCTGGGCCTGCAAAGCTCTCCTGGTGCTCAGGCTTTCTGAAGAGCCCTGCGCATGAGTGGCTCAGGGCACGTTCGAGCTCCCTGTCGTGGACTGGTGTGTGGCGTTCAGGGACGGGATGGGTAGTCAGCACGCCGCCCCAGCCAGCAGCACGGCCGTTAGAGCTGATGACTGTGGAGTGTCATGGACTTGGGGACCACGGATCGGTGGCCCCTGCTTCCCTGTGGGGAGAGGAGGGTCGGCCGGAGGCCCAGAAGCGCAGCTGTGGTGGGCTTGGATTGGTTGCTCAAGGGAGAAAGAGGCACCCCAGGGGTGAGGAGGCAAGAGGCAGCGACAAGCCAATCCCAGAGAACCGTTGTGAGCTTGTGCCTGAGGGAGGAGGGCCCCTTGCCTTGGCTTACCTGGTGTGTCTGAGAAAGGGGCCCTCTGGTGAAGGGGCCAGTGCCCTGGCCCACGAAGGGATCTGTCAGCACTGGCGAGCCAGGCACCCCACAGATCCCGGCTTGGGGGCTCTTGTAGCCTGCCTCCCTCCCAGGCTGTGGGTTCACAGTGTGCTTTGGTTTAGAAACTTTTGGAATTTTTAGGTCGCCTGTTGGATTCCAAAGCAGGCGCTTCCGGCTGCCTTCCTGACTTCCCTTTCTTTCTCACTCACACACGTTCTTTTTGTGGCTCTTGTCTCTCACAGACATTCTTTCTCTTCCTCTCCCTCTCCCTCTCCCCACCCTCCCTTCCCCTCACCTCCTCCCGCTCCCCCTCTCCCCGAGGAAGGAAAAAATTCAGACTCTCACAAACAAAATATCTACCATTCCATCTGAGGGAGAACTGAGGCAGGAGCCCAGAATATCCTGGAAGAAACGCCAGAGAGAGCTGAAGGCCTCAGTTGTTTAATCTGGAAGGCGGTCTTTGATGTCACTGTGCTCCGTTTATCCTGGGAGGCTGCCTGCTTCTTTACGGCTGGTTTCAGACTCTCTGCATGAAGAATGGCCGAGAGCCTTCAGGGGCTGCAGGAAAAGTCTGATCACTCCCCGAAGGGCAGGCCTGAGGACGCTGCCCCTCCTGCCAAGCCCAGGTGGGGTGGAGAACATTTTCCAAACCAGCGTTTCCAGAGACATAAGTAATTCTTTGATAACTTCCCGGGGAAGCAGAGGGGGCCGTTTACCCACGTGGGCAGCCATCACAGGGCTTTGCGAGGAAAGCTCACGTCCCTCGTCCGGTCGTCCCTAGCCCCAGAAAGGCGGCTCTGCCCACCTGGGTGTGCCCTGGGCATGCGTTTGTTTAGAGGAATAGGTCTGGGCTTCACTTTCCGTGCATGTTGAGCCACGTGGGTGGTGCCCTGTGTGCGTGGCCTTGTGTGTGGCTGATGCCTTTCAGGGGACCCAAGGGTCCTGGAGGGGGGCTTCACAGGGGTGTGACATTGCCTCCCTTCTCTGGGCCTCGGGTTTTCCAGCTGAGAAGTAGGATAAAATCATTTATTATAACTTAGCAACGATCAATGCATCTTATTCAAGCCCACAGATCGTCCTCCTTATCTGTACAATAGATACTGAACACCTGTTTTAGGCCAGGTATACATTCACTCTGCCAGTAATGCATGGCACTTGTGTTCATGGAGTTTATACTCTGGTAGGAAAAGAGAAGTATCTTTAACAACAAGTGACACAATTTAAGTTGTGATACATACCTCAAAGGAGGAGTACTGGGGTGCTTGGAGAACATTGAATGGGGGTCAGACCTAATCTGGGTGGCTGTGCATTCCACAGATATTTGCATGTGCGTAAGATGGTGTGGAGACGATGAAGCATACGGCATAGTTCCCGCCTCACTGAACTTAGAGTTTAGCGGAACTGAACGTTCATCTTTGCCTCTCATTCGTTTTTCTTATCTTATTGCATTGGTTAGAATCTCCCATACTAGTTAATAACTGTTTGTTGTTTCTCTCGTTAAGAAGCTTTCTTCCACCCCCTGGCTTGCTAATGTGGTTGAAACCAGGAATAATTATTGAATGTTGTCAAATGCTGTTGGGGTATTGTCACCCTTTGCTACTATAACTATATGCATGATTTACAGCACGAGACGTCC
This sequence comes from Ursus americanus, assembly GCF_024610735.1. Taxonomy (NCBI): domain Eukaryota; kingdom Metazoa; phylum Chordata; class Mammalia; order Carnivora; family Ursidae; genus Ursus; species Ursus americanus. Next base: position 8,728,540 of record NC_142147.1, read on the forward strand.
TACTGTTCCACTTTCTTTGTATTCCTAAAGGGAATCCTTCTTCGCCATGAGACACTGCTGTTTTAGAATGTTGCTGTATTTGATTTGCTGATCTTTCGCTTTGGATTTTTAATCAATATTTATGTCCGATTGGCTCAGAGTTTGTGAAGATGGATACTGAACAATGAGGACAATGTTAGGGGAATGTTGGAGGACACTCTGGGGGCTCCGAGAGTCTGGAGCAGGGAGTGCCAACTGGCCTTGGGTCAGAGGTGGTCTTGGAGGAGCTGTGATTTCAGCCCAAAGGTGAATCGGGGAAGGGTGGTGGGGAGCAAGGCAAGGGGAGGGGGCGTGTAAGAGCAGTATGAGTGTCTGCCGGATGGGCCAGCAGTGTGGGAGAAAGCCCTGTAGTGAAGGGGACAGTTTGGTTGAGATGCTGATTGAAGTTCGTTTCGCCGAGGAGGGGGTCACAGTCTGGGCCTGGGGGCCTTCTCAGCCATGTAAAGGACCTTGATCTTTGTCTAGAGGGAAGAGGAGTGGCAGACCCTGTGTGAGTGGCCACAGAGTGAGGGTAGAAGTGGGGGAGCTGTCATGCTTGGGAAGAAGGAATGTGGGGACAGGCTCTCAGTTGTAAAAATACTTTGGAGGATAAAGAGGAATCAAGCGACTGTATCTTCTGGGCTCAGTGAGAAATTCTGGAATGTGTGCATCAATCCAGGCTTGGCACTTGGCTCTTGGGGGTCATCAGGGGGGCCCTTGAGGAGGCCACCAGCAGGGGAAGGACCAGGAGAAGGAGAATAGGACAAAAGGCAGTATAGTGTGATGGTTAAAGAGCAAGGACTCTGGGGCCCGATATCCTGGGTTCAAATCCTGCCGGCACCGTTTTCTGACTGTGGGACCTTGGGCCTAGTGTCTAACCTTTGTGTCAGCGAGGGGCCTGGTAGGAAACTGGTGTACTCCAGACACTTTAAACTAACAGAAACTAACTTCTGAAGGGGTGGGAAGGGTTAATAGAACCTTCACGGGGTGTCGAGGCACCCAGGGCATGCTTGGCTCCTGGCAAAGGCAGGAAAGTGTTACTGTCCCAGGGCAGAAAGGGCAGGGGAGAAGACATTGGATATTTTAGATTTGGATCCCCGTAGGAACTGCAGCTAAGGAAGTGAAAAGGCCGGGCAGGAGCTCTAGATATGGAAGATGAACCATAGTCAGAGACATGGTGCAGAAGGAGTCGGGGGTGGGGAGAAATCCCCCAACCTCTCTCCTTACATCCTCGGGTTTCCTGCCAGGACCTCCCATTGGTCAAAGCCGGAAGCCAGAGACCAGGAGGCTTCAGGAAATTGGTCTAAGGGGATCAGCTTCCCAGGGCACAGAGCAGCATAGAGGAGGGCGGGGAATGGTTGCAGGTGGGGAGAGCAATAGAAGAATCAACTCTGGGCCTCGGTTCCCTCATCTATAAAGTGGGGATAGTAATGGGACCTGCTTCACAAGGTGGCTGGGGGTACTCAAACTGTGAAATGGTTATAACTGCCTGGCACAGAAGTGCATGCTCAGTACAAGTGAACTATTAAGGCTATAAAGCCGTAATAGACACAGGTTATGGAGATTTGGGGAGGACTTCCTGGAGGAGGTGGTGTGTGAAGAGGCTTTGAAGGATGGTCAGAGTATAAAGGGCCAGAGAAGTCATATGAACGAACACAGCCGGCTGGGAGACATGCAGGAGGAGTGGAGACTGGGGGCCCCTGGGGGCACACGTCCTGTCTCAAGGGGACAGTACCGCGGAGCCCCAGCCAATGGTTGCCATGTGGGAATGTGGCCCTGATGTTGCCCCATCTGATCATTAAGAGAATACAGCCATCTGGATTTTTATGTGAAATCATTTCTAATTAAAAAACAATTATCATCAACCAAATAACATTTTTAGAAAATAGTTTCTTTGGGTGGACCCAGGCAGCTTGATTTGGCCCATCGTGCCCTGGCTTGTGAGATGAGATTTTGGTGGGGGACAAGTGTGTTAGTGGTAATAGTACATACATGTGAGTAGGAACGCTGCCTCATGCTTTGCACGTGGTTTTTCTGTGTGTTGTTCCCCCCTGTTGCGTGGATGAGAGACGGGCTTAGCAGATGGAAGGGTCAGGCCCAGCTAGAGAGAGCCAGACTCAGGCTGCCTCGGGGCAGAGGGCACAGCCCCAGCGCAGGCGGGGGGCTGGGAAGCCGGGGACAGCATGTTACGGTCTGGCACGACACTATGGGAGGGGCAGGTGGGGCAGGCACGGAGAGATGTGGGTTGGGCCACTTTGTGGGCAGCTCTCCTCCATACTTCAAGCTTGCATCTAGCGTCTCGCATTGGCTCTCTTAACTTCCGTTACACCCGTCTTCGGGTTTGGGCCGCATTGTGCTGAGGCCCGGTGCGCGCCGGGAGCAGGTGTCGGAGGCATGGCTTGCAGAATCAGACTTCCTGCGTCCGACTCCCGACTCCCGACTCCCAGCTTCACGTCTCCCCAGCTGCGGGGTGGGGGTGGGGCTCATCTCTCATCCTCAGCTTCCACATCTGTGGAATGGGTAGAATCCTGGTTCTTGCTCATGGGGTCGTTCTAAGAATGAAATGAGTTCCCCTCGGCCAATCAGGGAGAGTAAAGCAGACGTCTCTGGTCTTACAGCTTGCTAATGATCGCCCAGATGTGTGCTAAACGGCATGAGGCTGTGGTGGAGAGTAGGGGGGGTTCGACTGTGGACTGGGGGTGACATTTAAGTTGCTGGGACCCAAGGAATAAATACCCGGGTGAGGAAAGGGTCATCTCAGACAGAGGGAAGTGCAAAGGCCGTGATCAGTGCAGAAAATCTTCAACCCCCTCCTGAGCATCTGACCCAGCACCAGATTCCAGTCTCTGAGAGGAGAGGACAGAAATGCATTTTCCAGCAGAGGGGGGTAGGTGGGGGTTGGGCGGGGGGGGATGTTATATGTCACAACCCATCACGAGTCCTGGTCTGCCCACTGCAGGTGATTGGATTTTTTAATTGAAGTCTGCCCACTCTGGCTGCTCTCCTTTCTGGCTGGATGGGAGGTAGGGGGAGAATGCGTGGAGCTGATTGGCTGGCCTGCCGTGAGCTACCCGAGCCCCCTGGCCTTGAGGACTGACCTGGGGCCCCGGACAGGCCAGGGCAGAGCATAAAAGGGGCCCTGTTAGCAGGGCTGGCCTGGCTACCCTCCGGCCACAGGTGAGGGCTGGGGAAGACCAGAGCCTCCCACATGGGCTCAGGCCCAGGGATGTTTTTCTAATTCCAGAAGGCCACGCAAGCTGGCAGGGCCCCTCACACAGAGGCATGGGCTTGTGGTGGCTCCACTGAGCAGGTTTGGGGGTGCGCTTCGGGGTGCCATGGCCACGCCCCACCTGGCTTCCCCCTCTGTCGCAGGGCAGTTTTGGACCTCGACCCTTTTCTCATCTTTCCCCGGGTGATCTAGAGAGACTTCAGAAGCAAAAAGATGATGAAGAAAATGCTACAAGTTGTCTTTTCAATGGGCACTGGGGAGACGCCCTTGTTCCCCTGCCCTGGAAGTTCAAAGGAGCGTGGTGCCGCAGTCAATTTCGTTTGTGCCTCGTTTTTCAGTGTGCTATGGCTGCAGCCTCAATGTGGCTACTAAGTGTCCACCCTGTTCCACGCCGCACGCCGAGCCACCTGTGGCACACCAGGCCCTGAGCCACGCGTGGCCCATACCACTCAGCGCTCGCAGCACCGTTAGATTTTTAGTGCAGCTGGAGAAACTGAGGCGCTAAAGGAGTCTACCTGCTTGCCCAGAGTCGCTTGACTTGGAAGTGGAATCTTGCTCCATCAAGATTCAAATTCAGGTTAATCTGATTTTAGAGCTGTCTTTCATCATTATAGATGAGATTTTTTTCCCCCCTTCAATCATGTGTTATAATCCCATTCGTGGCTCATGAAATCAGTTTAGTGACCAGCATTAAAAAAAAAAAAAGAAATAGAATGAAAATGGGAGAGAACATTGCCTAAAATAAGAGGAAATATTACTTTGCCTGACTTTTTGCTTAGTTTATGGGCATGGATATTCATGTCTATAGGTAATAGATCAGTCTAGATCTATGGATATCTACCTACACATCTATACCCAAATCCATTTATATAGAGGCGCGTTCTAAAATGTAATTCTTACTGCGGTCGAGGTGTTGGAAAACACTGATGTGTGGTCACTGGTGCAGGCTCTGAGCCCGAATGCTTGGTTTCAAGCCCCAGCTCTGTCTCTCACTAGCTGCGTGACCTTGGGCAAGTTCCCTAACCTCTCTGTGCCAGAGTTTTCTTTCTTAACATCAGGGCCTTTTGGTTTGTTGACTCTTTGGTCACAAAGATTCTCCCAGGACGGCTGGGGGTGCTTTCTTGCCCACCTACTCCCTTTGCTTCGGGCATGAAGAGAATGAGGAGTCCTTTGTGGGTCCCCAAGTCCTCTCACTTGAGAATCAACCTCTAAGCAGCAGCTGCTCCTGGAAGAACACACGGCTGCATCTTTGGGGACTGGACAGAGTATTGCGCTGGGAGTCCTGAGCTGGGGGTGGCCCCAGCTTGGCTATTAGGTAGCTACCTTGACCTCTCGTGGCCTTCGCCTCTGCATTTCCAAATACACTGAAGAAAAGGCGGGTGTTTGGGTTCTCTTTTGCTGTGTAACACATTACTCCAAAATTTAGTGACTTAATCCTTTTACCATTTGCTGAACATTATGCAATTTGGGTTGGGCTTGGCAGGGGCAACTTGTCTGTGGCTCCGCGTGGCATAGCTGGGGTGGCTCCAACAGTCAGGGGACAACAGTTCCACTTGGGCCCTATGTCTGGGGCCTTGGTCCTCTCCCATGCAGCCTCACCACATGGTTAGGTTGGGCTTCCTCCTAGTATGGTGGTCTCGGGGTAAGCTGACTCCCCACTTGGTGGCTGCCTTCCCGGGAGTGCCGAAGTGGAAACTGCCAGGCCTGGAATTGGCAATGCCACATTCCCTGTTAGAGCAGGTCACAAGTCGAGGCCGGGTTCAGGGGAAGGGACTACACGGGGGCATACATACTGGGAGGTGACATTTATTGGGGACCATTAAGGTAGTCTAGCAGACAGGATGGTCTCTTGGAGAGAACCTGCCCAGAGCCTGAGTCGGAAAAAGGACTGCAAGGTGTCTGTGGGATCTGGGATCCTGGTGTGTATGGCTGGGTGTGGCAGGAGTTATCTTGGTGGGATGACAGCAGAGGCGGGACAGGCCTGGGTCATGAGGGGACCGGGGGAGCCTTGCATGGGAGCAGAGCACATACTTGAAAGAACATCCATGGCTACATTATTTGGAAGAATGAGAAATGTGTAACAACTCAAATATCCATCACTAGGAGACAGCTAACAAACAAGGGGTGGCCGTGTCACGGATCTCTCCGCGACTTGTGAAACCAGGGCGAGTGAGGGTGGGCAGCGGGCTGACGGGAAGGAGGCCCTGAAATGCTATTGAATGAGCAAAGCGAGAGCAAAACAGAAGTATAACGTGGTCCCATTTTTTTGCAGGATACAAAAGTCTATTCAGGCCTGTGTCTATATATTTGCAGGTGCACAGAGAAAGATCTGGAAGGATACACTGTCAAAGGCTGCTTCCCTGAGGATTGGAGTGGTGGGAGGTGGTGAGGAGAGAAGGAGTTTCACTTTTCACATTAGATGTTTCTACATTGTTTGACTTTTTTTTTTTTTTTTCTGTCCAACGAGCATGGATACTTTTGTATTTTTCAAAAAGCCCGTAGGTTTTAGAAGAGAATGAGGGATGAGAAGTGGATCGCGTGTGCAGGAGATCTATGGAGAGGCTTTGCTGGAGGGGGTGGAGGGAGAAGACAGTGGCCGGAGGGGGGGTGTGGGGTTGGGAAGGTCGTGGGGGTACAGCAAGGACCACCTGCATGAGAGCCTCCCGTGTGCTGTCTCAGACGCGGAGCCCTTGGGGCCCCCCTCCACCTGGATGTTCTCTAATCGGAACCTCTCTGTATTGGGTGATGCCTGTCCTGCCTGGACCTTGTAGGAAAGGCAGTCGGGGAGGAGCCAGGCACAGTCCCTGACTCATGACCAGCTCAGTCAATGGTTCTGTCTTTTCGTGCATTTCCCTGTGGCTATGGCTTCTTAAACCTACAAGTGGGTTTCGATCTTTACTGCCGTTGTGGATATCTGGCCTTTCTTTCAAGACCTGCCAGGACCCTCGTTTTGTAACTGGAAGGAAGGAGAGGTTAAAAGGACCTCGAGATGAGCACTGTCCGGTAGAACTTTCTGTGATGATGACCATGCTTTGTGTCCGCACGGTCCAATAGGGGCATCGTTAGCCACCTGTGGCTGTTGAGCACTTGGGATGTGGCTTCTGTGACTGAGGACCTGAATTTTCAATATATTGTATTTAAATTCATTTAAATAGCCACATGCGGCTAGCCGCTCACTCTGGACCAATAGGCAAGATCCAGTGCTGCGGCCCATCGGGCTAACCCCCATCCTGAGGGGTCCAAAGGAGTTGTCTGCAGCAGGTGCTGGTGGAAAGAGGGCTCTGCCCCCGGAAAGCCCTGGTGAAACCCTTCTTGGGGTCTTTCCAGACCCTGCTCCTTGGACGCATGGTTTCCCTCCAGCTTGGAGGCCGGCAGCCCCACTGGCCACGGCCACATCCGTGAGGGGGAGGATCGTGGGGTCCTTCCAAGTGGGTGGCTTGGAACACCTTCTCCTGGTGTCACAAATCAGGCCTTCCTGGCCTCCTTAATCTCGGAAGGCTTGCTTGCGGTCATGCTTCTGGGGTTCTTGGGTGAGGACCCGTCCCCTTGGCTGTGGTGCGCGGAGCTGGGAGGCACAGCCCACTCCTGGCGCAATGCTGAGCAGGGCTGGCTTTTCTCCAGGAGGAAGAGCCAGAGCTTTGTAGTCTGCAAAGCCCTCCTCCCAGCCATTGGTCAGGCCTTTAATACTTACAGAAAGCTGGCCAGGGTCAGCACTCATACAATGGGGAAACTCTGCCGGACGGCAGTGTCCATGGGCCGGTTCTGCGGGGCTCACCGCTGGATCCCCGGGGCCTTTTGCACAGCTCGGCACGTGGCAGGTGCTCAAGGAACCATCGCCGAGTAACCGAGGCTCAGAGGGGCTAGCAGCTTGGTCCGTGGCACGTGACTCCAGGGGGGCAGGAAGTCAGGTCCTGTCCCTCCACCTCCCCGCCTCCTTTCACAGAGCCATGCCTCTCTGAGCCCTCGAAGAAAGCCTCTGCTCACGTCTCCCCTGCCTTTTCGAAAGGGTCCTTGCCTTTCTCCTTTTCGTAAATCAAGTTAATGCACATGGTGGAAAACAAAAATAAAGACATTCTAAATAGTACTCAAGGTTATATAATGAAAAGGAGGCCTCCGTGCCACCTCCGACGCTGACCTCCCAGCGCCCCTCTCCCTAGGTACCTGCTGTTTCCGGTTCCTCGACGTGCTTCCCGCCTTCCCGACCCTTACCCCCACCCAGACAGCAGAAGCCCCCTTGGCCACTAGGACTGGGGAGCATTGGTATTTGTAGGTTAATCAAAAAATGGTATCGGGGTGCGGAATCATGAAAAAGTGACAGAGATTTTGTGTTGCCTTCAGCTGAGTGTCAGAATCTGGTTCTACACCTTACTTTGTTAACAGTGCATTTTGGAAATCAGTCCATATCAGTACATTGAATCTTACTGCTCTTCGTGGCCTCAAGCCTTCCATCCCGAGGACTGACCATAATTTATTGCACCGATTCCCTGTGGTTGGGCAGCTGGCTGACTTAGGGGCTTGGGCCTGTAGTCTACCTAGATCACTGGTGTGCATTTCTGTAGCTACTTCTGCCCCCACACCCCTGCTCTGACACACCGTTCACCCCTATGTGATCTCTAGGGGCGGCTCTATTACTTTTCTGGCAAAGCCAGAGTTTCTCCCCTGGCCTGGTGTCTTCAGAATGCAGGAGGGCCGTGGGTTCAGGGTGGGTGTTGTGGTTAAGTAAATGTGACCTTTCTTGGTGTGGATTAGTCAGGATCCTGTGGGTTTGAAACCCATCCCCACTGTTTCATACAAAGGTGCATGATTGGCCTGTGTCACTGGAAAGTTCCGAGGGTGAATCAAATTCAGGGACGCTGGATCCCAGAGCTCCCTCTCTGTCCCAGGCCAGTGGTCTGTGCCTTTAGCTCTGTTTTCTTTGGGGTTGGCTTCATTTTCAGGCAGAGGCTCTCCCCATGTGGTGGCAGCTTGGCACCCAGGGGTCTGGGCTGCCATTCCCGGCTGGAAGAGAGTGGTTTAGCCAGAGCCCAAGCTGGGCTGCCATTGTTTTGACTTGGGTCGCGTGCCTATCACAGAACCAATCGCTCGGCCTCTGATGGTCCTGGGTCAACATGGTCACCCTGGAGTGGGGCTGGGCTCAGTCCCAAACCTCAAGGGTGGAGGGGGACAGGGTGGGCAGTTCCCCAGAGAAAAAGCACCTGTGAGGAGACAGCTGCAGAATGCGCATTGGATGGAGGGGGCCAGCATCTGCGTCCTGCCTGGCCCTTGGAGTACAACTCGCTCACTGCAGCTCCTGTCAGCAGCTGGCAGGCGTGGGAGGGGACAGAGAGGCCGACAGTCAGCTGACTCTCTGGGGAGAACCACTCCTTGCCATTGGATCTTAGAAGAGCCCTGGTAATTTGTCACCTCCTCCATGCAGCCCACGTGGGTCACGGCCTTCCTTTCAAGCTCCTAGCTTCTAGTGATGACGAGCTTAACCTTCAAGGAGTAGATAGCAAGACCCTTTTGGGAGTCTGCTAAATCTGACGGCGTCATTCTCTTCAATAAATGCTCTCACACCTTTAACTCCAATTTCAGGGTGCCCGTAGCCTCCCAGTTAAGATCCTTTGCCTTATTCTGTATGGCTTATTTTTTTTTAAAGATTTTATTTATTTATTTGACACAGAGAGAGAGACAGCCAGCGAGAGAGGGAACACAAGCAGGGGGAGTGGGAGAGAAAGAAGCAGGCTCATAGCAGAGGAGCCTGATGTGGGGCTCGATCCCATAACACCGGGATCACGCCCTGAGCCGAAGGCAGACGCTTAACCGCTGTGCCACCCAGGCGCCCCGGCTTATTTTGTTTTTAACTTCCTTATTATTATTATTCTCATGTGGGTCTTCTCCTAATTCTAGGGGCCACAGAGCTTTGGATCTGGGTTTATAGGGAACTCTGTTGACTGTATTGACATTGGGTCTTAATTTCCTCACTTGTAAAATGAGAAAAAAGAAGTACCCACCTCTTGGAGTTGTTTCAAGGATTAAAGGAAATAATGCATGGAGCAACTTAAGGCTTAGCATGCAGTAAGCACTCAGTAAACATGCTCGGTAGCTCAGTAAGGCCTCCAGAGCTGCTGGTAGGTTCTGGAAGATTCCTGCGAAACCCACTCCATCTCTCAGGTGCCCAGCACAGCACCTGCAAGGGTCTCGGTTGCTGTCTGGTGGACGAAGAAGTTCAGAGAGAACATCTTTGTTTGCTGAGGACTTGCTGGGGTGATTCATCTCTATTTCCATGTGGGAAAACTAAGGCCCAGCAGGCTTCCGTGACTCATCCAGGTGTCTTGGGGTTAGTTTGGGGTGATTGTGGGTACCTTTACTTTCTGATCTTAGGATACCCCTCACTTATTTCAACAGCCGTGTCTCCTGCCTGGCCAAGGACAGGCCACAGGTGACGGCTCACCTGTGTGTTACGGGGCTAGGAAGGAGCTCCCCGATCTCAGCAAAGGCCCGGCCAGTGGCCCCTCTGCTTGCCTGGCTGGACACCAGGTCTGGGCTGGTGGGTATTGTTCTGTAGAAAGGCGAACTGGTGCTCTGCTTTGAGAGCATTAAGACACAAAGTCCCTGTGGTTAACAGCAAATTAATCACAGTATTAAGGAGGGAATGTCTGGGTAGACATGACTTCATGAGGTTGTCATAGAGTCTGCCCCTGCCATGTTTCACTCTCCAAGATTTTTGACTTTCAGAAAAGGAACCACAGATAGAGTTACCAAGTTTTACAGAAATATTTTTACTGGGCAGAAGATTGCTTTATGGCGAGAGCCAGTTATTTCAGGAGACAAGCAAAGAGCCCTTTATTCTCACGTTCTGTGGGAGGAAAATATTATGCTAGGAAGCCCGCTTCTCGGATGGGCCGTTTGAGAGGCTGGGCTGCATTTCTGGAATTGGGAGTGGGTGACAGAGGTGGTGCAAGGGTCTGGGGGCCTCCTGGGCATGCCCCCACCTTCTGTTAACCCAACCTGGGGATTTTGGGCTTGTTACGCAGGCAGAAGGAAGCCTAAGGTCCCAGAGCAGGAAAAGGCGGGGGTCAGAGCTGGAGTTTGGGCCTGGGGGTGCATGGCAGAGAGTGGGGGACAGTGGGGTGGCATGCCGGTGTGTGAGGGCCCCAGCTGGAGAGACAGCAGGCCCAGGTCAGAGCAGTCCGTGCCATCGACCAGGTGTGTGACTCTGGGTCCACAGTGATTGGAGTAGTCACTGTCCCGTGTGTAACCTGGGCTTTGTGAGGATAAGGTGGGATTACCCATGCCCAGCATTGACTCATTTACTCGATGCATCGTGTCTGCAGTGATGAGTGGAGGCAGGAAGACCGGCCTCCCTTCAGTCCGCATTCCAGAAGCAGCTCACCGTGCTGTTTCCTTTGCTGGTGCTCTCCAGTGCAGCGGGTGTACTTCCTGAGTCCTGAACGGAGACTTCTGGCCGGATAATGCAGTGGGGGAAGGATTCGAGATCTGGGCCACCCCAGGCCATCGGGCATTTATGGGCCTCATTCTTCGAGCTGGTCAAGTATTTCAGTTCACGGAAGGGACTGTTCTCGCCTGGAAATCAGGGGAAACGATATTGGCTCTATCGTACTCCAGGAGGATGGGTCTGACCTTTGGGGATCGAGACTTTGTTCTCCCCTTCCCCCCTCGATGTGGAAGAAGAATGCCTGCCAAAATCTTTCTTGTGTCTGGAGCAGCCATGCGCCCGATAAGGAGACAGCATCCTTGCCCCTCTCTTGCTGCTGACCGTCATCCCTTTTAAGTTGGGCGGTTGGAGAGGGTTGATTGATGTCGTTCTCTTCCTCACCTCCCTGTCGTTATTTAGAATGTGAGGGAGAGTTTATCTTGTTCTCCAGGAGATCTATCGGTTCAGCTTTGGAACGGTATCCAAGTTTACAGGATGGAGTCTGGTGCCCAGAGCCTTCTGGTAAATATTTTGGGAAGCTGGATTCCACTGGCATTATGGCCCGTGGGTTGGGCACTGGGTCCTTTTCCACGGCTCATGATCGGACTCGGACCCTTCTCACACAGGGCCCCGCACACGGGCTATGCGCTGAGGCATCTCAGTGCCCAGAAAACCTGCCTCTTAAAGGTCTGCGGGGCTGTGCCTTCCGCCAGGAATCCTCCCGTTCCTCCTTAACTCCCTGCAGATACACCCGGTCCTTCTTTATCTTTGGTACCCTCGTGTCCTTCTTCCTTCCCATGGAACCTCCATCATGCATTCACCAGCACCCCCCCCAAAGCCCTTCTCCGAGTCTGCCCCCTTTTTTCCTAAAAGCCTTCCTGTCACTTTACCAACATCTCCTGTGTCCTGCCCGGGGTCGGCCAAGTCACATAGATGAGCCCTGGGCAAGATTCATATGCTCTCCAGCCTTAGTTTCTTCATCCATAAAATGGGCTGGAAATAATAGGACCCCCTCCCCCTCTTCTAGCATAAGGATGAACAGGAAATGGGTGGGAAACCTCAAGGCCAGGTGTGCAGAAGGGTCTGGCACATTTGTCACTCCCCTCTGCTCCCCACTTTAGATTATAAACTACCCGAGTAGAAGCCAGTTCTTACTCCTCTTTGAAGCCCCTTGAAAGCGTCTTAGCATGTGTCCCATCTGCAGTAGGCCCTGAGAACCTGGGAAGTGGAACCCACTGTTAGGAGGGGTAGTGACTCTCCCAAGGGTTCCTTGGATGGAGAAAATCTCTCGGAGCTTGATTTTCAGGGTTCTGGGGAAGAGAAACAATATTGCTGCCGCAGGGTGGTGAGAACGCAGCCCACCACGGGAGCCACGAGCTTCACACGGCCGTGGAGCATTTGAAACACGGCTGGGCTGGACGGTGACTCTGCACAGGCTTCAAAGGCTTAGTATGATACAAAGGGTGTAGAGTTTCTCATGAATAATTTTTACGTTGATTACGTATAACGGTAATACTTTGAAAGGGCAATAGACGCATTGGCTAAATGACATTATTAAAATGTGTTTCATCTGTCTCTTTTTCTTTAATGTGGCTACTAGCAAATTTCAAACTACGTATACGGCTTGCGTTTGATTCCTATTGAGCAACTTTGGTCTAGATTCTAGACCATTCTCAATGATGATATTGTCCCCGAGTAGGCAAAAGTTGGTTCTTGGGGCTGTGCTGAGGGGGTGGGGGCAAAAAGTTCTTACTCACTTTAGATATCGATCTGCATAAATAGTTACACGGTATATTTGCAGTGTTAAAATTTCAAGTGATGGGGGAAAAAGTCTAAAAGTAGGCTCTGTGTGGGGCAGGGGGGAGAAAACAAAGCCCGAGAGATGGTGCTCGAGGGACAGCCAGACCTGAGTCACATGTTGGCTCTGCCTCTTATTAGCTGTGTGACCTTGGGCGAGTTCCTTAACCTCTCTGTGCCTCTGTTTCCTCATCTGTAAAATGGGAGGAGAAATGGTACTTATCCCGCAGAGCTGTCGTATAGGTTAAAGGTGAAATGCTTTGCTCAGTACCCAATAAATAGGGCAGTTATTATTGTTAATTTTTACTTGTATGTGGTAAGCGAGGCCTCTGGAGGCACAATGTGGATGGGGGGGGGCTTCCACTTCCAGAACTTACAGAGTGACCAAATGTGTGTTCGCCTGATTTTCCATCTGGAAACGTGTTGCTGGGGAGACCTTGATGTCAGCACAGGACTTTGTACTGAGTGTGGAATGTGGCTGGAGGGTATTTGAGCGCTGGGCTCCCCCATCCCCAATCATACCAGCACCGCACCGGGCACTGGGGGGTGGGGTTCCACACCGAGGGCCCGTTCATCGGTGGCCTTTGCTGGGCTCATGGCAGAGGCTCAGGGCAGCCCCTCCTGGCCAGGGAGGCGTCCAGCTGTCAGGGCCGGGCCGGGGCTGTGCTGGGCATCTCCTCCCTGGGGCTGCCTTCAAAGGGAGAGGCGGCAGGAAGGTGGAGAGGGAAGCAGGGGCTGCCCCATTGACTGCCCGACACAGACAATTGGATTAAAGGTCCCTTTCAAGGCCTTGGAAATTGTTAGTGACATGGACCCTGGCCTGGGGACTGCTGCCTTTTAATGATGAAACCAAATTCCCTCTTCTGAGATCACCGTTGAGAGGCTCGGATGCGGGGGCCTTGGCTTTCGTGTGAGGAGGTGGTGAGCCGGGGCGCTCGGCAGCACGGCCGGGGTGAGGAACACCTGCTGGCTGTTCAGCCTGCTGGGACCCGCACCCCGTACCCGGAGCCTCCGCACTTGGTGGCTTTGCGGGGGCAAGTGGGGGTCCTGGGGGTTTCAGTGGGTGCCCACTGCTTGACACCTGCTCTCGATGCCACTCACACACCCAAATGTAACCCGTCCCAAACGGCTCTCTCCGTCTTCCTGGGAAACCCATGACCGGCCCTCCATTCACCCGTTGCTCTGTTTGGAAGCGGGAGGTCATTCCCGACTCTTCTCTCAACCTTTGACTGAACAGCCGGCAGATGGACAACTTTTGTGCATTCTCTGACTAAACGCCTCTCAGATTTGTCTGCTGCTCGTCACTGTCCCTGTCTGGTCTAGGCCACCAGCATATCCTTCCTGCAGGATTCCAAAGCCTCTGATGTTACCTTCTGTAGTTCAGCCAGGCTGACCTTACAGGACACACTGGGATTTTACAGAATCATGCCCCTCTTTAAATCCCTACTGTGCCTTTCTGCAGCCTTTAGAAGAACGTCAGATCCTTCCTATAGTCTACAAAACTGAGTATGATTGGCCCCTTTCCCACCTCTTGTCTCCCACTGCCTTCCCCTCACTTCCTCGGTCCCAGCCACTCTGGTCCTTTTTGAACACACCCATCACGCTCCGACCTCAGGACCTTTGCACATGCTGTCCCCTCTGTTTGAGATGTTCTTCCTGATATTCTTTGCCTGGTTCTTCCTTACTCACCCTTCAGGACTCAACTTCCACTTCACTGCCTCAGAACAGCCTTCCCTGAGGCCCCACTCACAATGAGTTTCCTTCCTCGCTGCTGTTCCTTCTCCTAATACCCAGCTCCTTCCACTTCTTGGGGGTGCTTATCACCTTTGGGCATTAACAATTTATTCATGTGGTGATTGTGTTACTGCTCGCCTCCCACAGGACCTCAGCTCTGTGGTATCCAGGGCAGGTGCTGTTATCAACCCCCGAGCTCCAGGCCTACCACAGTGTAGAATGGGGGGCACATGAGTGGCTCAGTCAGTTAGCATCTGACTCTTGATCTCAGCTCAGGTCTTGATCTCAGGGTTGTGAATTCAAGCCCCGCGGTGGGCTCCGCGCTGGGCATGGAGTCTACTTAAAAAAAACAAAAAACAAAAAACTTGCAGAATGGAATTGCTTTGCTGTGTGCTTTGGACACATTCGTTCCCCTCTGGGCTTCCACTACCCTCTCTGTAAATAGTGGGTGGAGGTAGCTGAACTCAGTCGCTTCTAAGTTGCTTCCATCTTGGATATTTTTTGGAATTAACCAGTGGTTTTTCTTTGACCCCGTATGGTGCTTGGGGCTGGCTGGAAGGCTGGGTGTGGCGGGGTCCTGTGCCCCACCTCCTTCCTTTGTGCTCTAGCCAAGCTGGGGCTCACGGGGTCTACTGGGGGGCCCCGGGAGAAAGAGAAATCCTCTGAGCACCAACTAGGGGATCGGTAAAAATGGGTGCTCATCACCACCACCATGGCTCTTAACCAGCTCGGAGTCAGTGTGGCGTTGGGCTTGCGTGAACCTCTGAGCCAGGCAGAACCAGGTCCAAAGCCAGTCTCTGCCCAGCCCAGAGCATGTGGAGGTTAGAGGTGTGCTGACAGGCTGTTCGGAAGAGGGTAGGAGAATGGGCTCTGGGATCAGAGTAATTGGAATCCTGGGCCTGCTTCCTACTAGTTACGTGACCTTAGGCAGCTTTCCTGATCCTTCTGAGGCCTCAGTCTCCTCTTCTGTAAAATGGGACTACCAGTTGAACCTCCCCCTGGGGTTGGTGTATGAGTTCAGTAAGACCTTGCACGTGAACCTCTGTGGCCTGGTGTAGGCCAGGTGCTCGGTCAACCTGCTTTGATTATGACTAATACGTATTCCCTTTAAAAATTGCTTCTTGTGAGGGAGAAGGAAGCAGAAGAAGGGAAAGTCTTTCTGGAAATTTCTTTACCCCATGGAAAGGTCTTTGTTATTTCTTTCCTTACTGGAAAACCCCCACCCCTACCCTTCAGCCTCACCCTGTCCCTGTCCCTCCATTGTCCCTCTGCACCCTGCTGGTCACCAGGTGACTCATTAATTACTCCAGCTGGAGGGTTGCTATGGAGACCCCCTTATGCTAAACTTGCCCTGTGGCTGGGTGGACATCCTGTGATCCCTGCCTAGGGCCCGAGGGTGACAGTCAAGGGGACAAGGGCAGGTTTGGTTTGGAGCCTCTGGGCCTCCCATCCTCCCCTTGACCTGCCCTGCAGCGCGAAGGGCAGTGCGGGTGGGGGAAGAGCCAGCACTGTGTGGGGTCAGATCAGCATGCTGCCTGCTCTCTGCCCCGCGGGTTCCCTCCTTGTGGAGCTCATCTTGGCTCAGGTCTGGGAGAGGGTCCTGTCCTCACAGCCCTTTGGAATCTGAGCCCCTTTGCCGACGTGCGGCTTCCTGGGGGGTTAACACCCTCTCTGAGCGTAGCCTCAGAACCCTCTGGAGTTTTCTGGCGGCTGTGTCTGAGACGCCTTGTGTGCATCAGAATAACCTGGGGAAATTAAACGAGTAGATAGCTTCTGGGTTCAACCCTGGCAAGTCTGATCCAGCAGGTATGAGAACGCTTGTGGAAACAGGGCAGGCCCATTATCAGCCACAGGGTCTGAGAGAGCGGCGGCCCAAGGAGTATCAGGGTGCTGTTGCCACAGATAGGGGAGGGGTGCCTGGCCGCATGAGTGACAGCTGTTGACTCTATGTCTGGGGGACAGCCCAGGAGTCTCTTTTTAACACACACACGTATATGTGTGTATGTATAATACATGCATGTTGATACATTACATTTCTAGAATTTTGTTTGAAGTAGGTATTCTTATTCCCATTTTATAGATGGTAAAACTGAGGTTCTGAGTGACAGGGTCCCTTCTTCCAGGTCAGAAGTGACAGGGTCCCTTCTTCCATCAGCAGCAGAGCTCGATGTAGGATCCAGACTCAGGACTGCTATGCTCATCCTGCTTCACCACTGCCTCTCCTAGGACTCAGTGTTCCTGCCTGTCAAATGGGCACACTCCACCTGCCTTGACCACTTCCTGGGTAGCCAGCCCTTGGAGAGTGGGACTGAGGATTGGGAACCCGTGTGTGTGTGTGTGTGTGTGTGTGTGTGTGTGTGTGTGTGTGAGTGAGTCACCCCTCCCGACTGAGGGGTAAGCTCCTTGGAGTCAGGACTTGGGGCTGAGGTGGCCTGGGAGGGCCTGTTTGGTTTGGTTGACATTTCCAAGAGATGTTGGGCCTCACTGGTGCCCTGGCTGAGCAGACACAGCCGTCTCCCCCCAGGGACTAAATTTAGGATTCCTCAGCTCTTGGCGGGGCCTCCTCTTGTTTTTGGAAAGTCTCCATTTTGTTCCTCCTGCTGCCTGCGGGCGGCCCAAGCCCAGCCACAGCCAAATGACTGTCCTGCCCGCTCTCCACTCACGCTCTGGCCCGAATTGATCTTGTCGGAGTTAATTAGCAGCTGGTCCTGCAGGCCTGGCCTCCAGCGGGCAGGAGGAGCTGGGCTGGGGGTGTGCCAGGAGCCAGGGGGTCCCCGCCCCACACCCCTGCTCGCCGCCGCCTCAGGCAGAGGCCCTCTGGAGGGAGGCTCTAGGGTTTTCTTTGGCACTTGGTGAGCAAATGGCTCCCTCTCCCTTTTCTTCTGAGCCCTGTAAAAATAAAAAGTTAAAAGACCCTCAAGTTTGAACAGTAAAACCAAATACATGAAACCAAGCTGTTTCCATGTGGGGGCCACGGACTGTGAACACCCAAGTTTGAAACTTCCTCTCGCTGGAATTTATGGAAGCCTTGGAAACTTTTCCTTTTCCCTTTAAACATCAGAATTGGCTCAGGGCATTCTTTAAAAGCATAACCCTGGTGCTGCTCACAGCTTGATTTAATACAGCTTGAATACAATAGTAACTTCTGAACGGGGCTCTCTTCAGAGAACAGGAAAGGTGTTTCATGACACCCGTAAGTAGGCTTTTTTTTTCTCCCCCTTTAGCCAAGAAGTATATTCTAAGATTTATTAGATTCTCCACTGCCCTCCCCCTAGTAACCCAGATTTTTGCTGGAAGTAAAGGAAACTCGCTCAGAACAAGTTCTTAACTAGGGGCTAGAAGCTGCGGAGACCAGTCCTCTGGGGGGACTCGGGCACTGAAATATTCACCCGTGCCCAGGGGCCGGCTGGGTTTAGAGGCAGGCGGTTCACAGGTACTCGCTTCACAGACCAGAACCGCTCAGGGCCCGGGGTTTCGGAGCATTGGCAGGAGGGTAATTGTGTTTTGGGGAGAAGGGGGGGAAGTGTAGGGGGTGGGTTGCTGCTGGGGAAACTCAGCGTTCCTGCAAAGGGAATCCGGTCTGGGCTTCCGGGCATCGGTTTGCCGGCCTGTGTTTCTGGGAGGGGGCGTTTGGGAAGACAGCGATGTTGTGACAGTATTCCCCCAAATAAGGCAGATTCCTGATCAGCCTTGGCCTCAGTGGTACGAATCTCACATCTGAGGGGCTCCTTCCCAGGGCGGTGGGGCCCGAGTTTGACTCTTAGGGAGCTCAGGGGCTGCAGCGCTGGGAAGGGGTTGTGCCCTCAAAACAGCAGGCCTAAATTTCGGTGTGGTCACCATGGGTTGCGCCCTTTAGAGCCAGGCTTCTCATGGAAGCAGAGATGTTCGGCAATGTCTGCAGACATCCTTGGGTATCACGCCAGGGGGCTGGTGCTGTGGGCATCTGGTGGGTAGAGACCAGGATGCTGCTGGATACCCTACGTGCACCGGACGGTGTCACAGCGAAGAATTATCTGGCCCCAACAGCACCAAGGTTGACAAAGCCTGCTATGGCGGAGCATCTGTCAAGCCCACCAAGTCCACTCCTGGCTTCTAGAAGGTTCTGAGTTCCCAAGATTGGTTGCTAGCTTCTCAGCTCATTCCTACCTTTTGTTCAAAGTTGGGACTGTGTGCTAATTTGCCCTCACTCCTCCTAGGGCCCTGCCTGTGCCCCGGACAAATGGGTGCTTGGTGGCTGGTGGGTGTACTGACCGCTAGGCACACCCCAGAACAGAGCTTATAGGAGCAGCTACCCTCACCACCATTTCATAGGAAGGTATTTGGCCCCTCCCACCCCCTCCCCTTCCCCAGGCAGCAAAGAAGATGCAGACCCCTCAGTGGTAGTGATTTCTGGCTTACCTATCGATAACTCCCTGCAGTTCGCATTAAGGGGTCCGCAGCTGGACGCTGTGAGCTGCAGGAGGGCCAGGCTCAGCACCGCCTTCAGGAAGAACCCAGTGAAGTGGGAGGTGCAGGAAGTGATTTTTGGGAAAAGGTGTATAATATTCCAGAGCAGGAGGGGTTGGGGGAAGAAACAGGAGCTTAAATCAAAACCCAGTCTGCTTCTCCAGGCTGCGTGACCTTGATCACATGGCCCTCACTTGTCAGTGGACATAGTAGGAATAACTTTCTAGCAGGTTGTTGAGAGGTCAGAATACTTTTTATTTTTTTGCAAAATAAGTTTTCCTAAGTCATTCTTGATCAAGGTAGTAGGCATAACTGAGTGTCTAGGGGTCTTAAAGTTCACCTCTATCTGGGGGCATTTGGGTGGGCTGCATGTAGGAGGTGGCAGCTGATCTGACTTAGCCAGGTGAGTTTTTCGTGTTTTGGTTTTGCCTTGAGCTGCTCACTCTGGTGGGGATCTGTTTTCCTCACCCATGGCATTTTTCTTTCTTTCTTCTCCTGTTTTAGACCGGGTGACCCTAGTTGTTGGAGCACATAAACCTTGACGTTGGAGTGGCTCATGATGCTAGAATTTTATTTTTTGCTCATGTACCAGTGTAAAGCAGGTATCTTGTTTGGAAGGTGACACTTGCCCAGGCAGTGACTGAGTGGCCCGGGCTCCTTCCATCTTGTAGCTCAGATTCTCCAAATTTTCTGCTTCCAGCTGGCAGAAGGGGAATGAAAGAATGGAAAAACCACCCACTCCTTAAGAACCCTGGCTGTGAGATCACATGACCTCACTCCGATGCAAGGGGTGCTGGGAAATGTAGTTCTATCTGGGCAGCTGGGGTCTATCTCTGTCACAGCCCCCGCTTGTGTCCTCGTGTCCTTTTCAAGGTCTCTTGGTGCCTCGGCCTCCTTTTCTGCTAATTTTCTCAGCTGGGCATGTCTAGCCCCATGTTCTAGAAGCTTCTGCCTCTGTTCGCATGTGGAATGGCGTAGCCCCTGGGAGGCTGCTGGTGGCTTGCTGGGAGATTAACAGCCAGGTTCTAATTGGATGCCCACGCGGCACGCACCTCTTGCACTACTGTGGCTGGCTGTCAGATTCTGAGAACCATTCCTTATGGTTCCGAAAATGCCCAGGAGGCCTCCTCCAAGCCTGTGGCCCCCTGGGTAGCCTGGGAGCTGGTTGGGCTGCGGGGTCGGGCTGGGTCTCAGTCGTTGCTTTCATGAGGCAGCTTCTGTCTCTGGGAATGCAAGTGTCACTGTGTCACCCTGGAGAAGAGACTTTACATCCATGGGCCTTATCTGTAAAGGTTAAACACGTGCTCACATAAAGCCCTGGCTGCCTAGGACATGGGCCATCCTCAGGGTCCCCGGAGTCCCTCACTGTGCAGTCTAACCTGATAGATGCAGTCTAACCTGATCTATCCCATGGGCTACACCTGCCTTTGTAGGTCTCTCCGGGTTGGTTTTCTGTTTTTATTTTTGGTTGGAGAACAGATCCCATTTTTAAAAAAGAGACCTGAGTGTTACGACACCATGCCAGGTTCTCTTGATGGACTTGGCCTCTCATTGTCACGTCTTCCCACGTGTGCCGGGGTGAGCCCAAATAGAGGACGGGCCCCCGTGCTTGCGGTGGGGCCTTCGCCAAGGCAAAGCTGGCATCTTTGGGAGTCCCTCAATGCCTTGGGTCTAGGCCCCCGTGCACGGGCTTGCGTGAGTGTAAGTGACAGCCGCCAACATAGCCAGAGTCCTCACACCCCGCAGCTCGGCTTCCTGAGGAGTCCCTGGCCAGAGAAGTTTCGGAAAAGCAGACAGCACCAATTGACTTAGTGTGTTTTACTCTCTTCCTTTCGGCAGAGACTGCAAATGGGTGGACTGAATCTAGCCCCAGCATGATTTATTTGACTGATTTAATTGCAAAAAAAAAAAAAAAAAAAAAGGATCAATGCTTAAAAATGGAGGATTTCACTTAGAAGTCCAGATTTCTGACTCCTTTTTGAAAATTGGAAAAGCTGGTAATACTGGCATCAACTTTGTAGCCTGGCAACATTCAGCTGGAGCTGAGTGTGGCTGGGCCTTTGGACATGGTATACGCCACCCGGAGCCCCGTGGCACCCACCAATCCTCGTTCTCTCTCTGTGGCCCTTCATCATTGGTCTTGCACATGTTTTCTTATAGAGATATGTTTCTTCTCTCCCTTTTTTTTTTTTTTAAAGATTTTATTTATTTATTTGACAGAGATAGAGACAGCCAGCGAGAGAGGGAACGCAGGCAGGGGGAGTGGGAGAGGAAGAAGCAGGCTCATAGCAGAGGAACCTGATGTGGGGCTCGATCCCACAACGCCGGAATCACGCCCTGAGCTGAAGGCAGACGCTTAACCGCTGTGCCACCCAGGCGCCCCTTCTCTCCCTTTTTTAAAAAAAAGATTTATTTGTTAGAGGGAGAGCGCAGGGGGAGGGGCAGAGGGAGAGACTCTCTAAGCGGACTCCCCGCTGACCAATGCGATGTGGACCTCTATCCTTCCACCCGTGAGATCACGACCTGAGCCGAACTAAGTGTCAGAGGCCCAACTGAGCCACCCAGGCACTCCGAGATATGTTTCTTTTTAATAAGTTTTTCTAGTTCTCGCAAAGAAAAAAAATTGGGGGAGGGGTGGAGATGAAACAAGATGGTTCTTTAAGAAAAATGAGAGCATATTTCTTCATGGCGATGAAAGGTTCTGTATGTTTCCTATGCGAATATTCAATGTGGCCCACTTCATTTATATAAATGACCTAGCTCCAACAGGATCGGAGCTTGTCACATCTGCCCTTGTCACATATGCCCTACACTGATGTATTGCTTCCCATAGGACAGTATTTCCCAAATACAGTATCCCACTAGAAATTCTGGGGGGGGGGGGGGTCAAAGATTCTATGCTAAAATAGGTTTGGGAAACAGTGATCTAATAACCAAATTAGTAAGTTTCTTTGCTGCAGGAATTCTCAGTGCCTTTATTGTGCCGAGGTACACTACGAATCTCAAGATGGGGTTTTAGCATAACTTGGCGTTCTTTCGATTTGGTGGCCCATTTCCCCATGTTCTCTGACCAGGGAGCCCTTCAGGAAGCAGAGCTGTAGGGCTTGAGTGCTCTCACACTGTTAAGTGCCGTCTCTTGCGCTCACCCATCCTGCGTATTGCGTCTGCTGTTTGTACCTGTTCTTACGCTAGATGCGCTGAGGGCCTCCCCAAGATGCAGACTCTGCTTCTGCTAAGCTGTCTTCTGCCAGCTCCCCACAGAGATTTCGAGTCCTCCTTGCTGTGTGGGGCCCCTGCCACTTGCTTAGAAGCGACTTGGATTGAGAGAGCTGGTTGAACAGCCAGTGCCCACTCTCTGTGGTCAGCTTGTGGCTCTGGGTACTTTGTGGGCTTCCACAGAGCTGGTGACTTGTTTTCTGATGTTGGGCTATTTGGCAACAGCTCTCAGTCGTTGTGAGTCTACAAGGGCTCGGTGAGTGGGATCTGGGGACGGTGGAATCACATATCGAGAGATTGCCTGGTTGATCTCCCAGAGCTGTGTGTGCCGTAAGGTGTATTTCTGGCCCAATAACGCTTTTGTCTCTTTGCCTGGCCTTGGTAAGGCAGCTCCTGGACCAGATGCCAGCCTTGATCTGCGGAGCATCCTGGGATGTTTCGGAGAAGGCCAGAGTGTGTCGCCCGCCCAAGGATGTCTCAACTAATTAGTCCGTTAGAGCCGATGGGCCTCAGATCATGAATTTGGAGCTGTCTGCTAATTATGCCTTGAATGTAATTTTAGTTAAACGATTAAGGGCTCTCCCAGGGCTGGCCTCCCTACAGCAGTCCCCCAGGCCGCTGCCTAGAGCTCTTGCCAAGATGTGATTCTTTTTTGTCCCGGGAGAGAACCTCCCTCCCAGGGCCCAAGGCAGGCTAGATCTTGAAGGTGCTCATTTCCAGACTGAGGTCTTTGCAAAGAGCGTGGTGGCCTCACACCTTCCAGACGTCCCCGCGTAGGTGCAGGAATAGGAGCAGGGCCTCTCACTAGTCATTTCACACATTCAGTCTGGAAGGGGCCTCGGAATCTTCGGGTGACCCAGCGGGGATCCTGGTGTCCCCAGGCGGCTGCTTTGACCTTGGTGTTTGTCTCAGAATCACGTCTGGGGTGAGCCATTTCGGGTTTTCCCGCCCAGACCTGCTCTCGATGACTGCAGGCCCCGCCTGCAGCAGTCACATGAGAGATTTAGGGACAAACAACAGCTGCCTGGTGGAGCCCAGTCAATCCGTAGCATCACGAGACGTTAGAAGGTGGAAGTTTGAAGCCACTCAGTTCGGAGGTGGTGTGCTGTACCACAGAGGCGTGGCTTGATGTCAGCTTGCGTGGAAGGAAGATGACGTGTCCCCTGGCACGTGCCAGAGCATGTCCTCCTAAGAATCAAAGAGAGAAGGGCGGAGCAACAAACGGTCTCCCTTGAGGGACACAGGGCACAGGTATGGCGGAGGGACCAGGGTCAGGACCGCAGACGCGGCTCGATCCCTTCCTGGGTGTTGTCAAGAGCTGTGGGATTTGAAGCCTCCTCCAAATACAGAAACTCTTTGAGAATCTCTCATTTAAAGCAAACCCCCTGGTTTAATGGGTTTCTTATTCAAAATAGTATCACTCTTCACCTTGTTAATTTCAGGAGGTTTATTTCATATGTGAAAAGAGAATGGGCAGTAAGAATATCTATCTATCTACATTTTTAATAATAAGATATGTGTACACATAACTGTACACGTACTATATATAACTAAGTATATATGCGCGCATAACCAAATATATACGGTTGGCTCTTGCCCTGTAACAAACCACCCTACGCCTTTGTGACTTAACCTTCCTCGCGCATGTACCGTTTGTTTGGAGCGATTTTATTGAGCTGGGCCAGGCTGGGCCGATCTGCATTGGACTCGCTCATGCTTCTGAGGACAGCTGACAAGTCAACGGGCAGCTGCCTGGTAAGGAAAAGAATTGGCTGGGGCAAGGTGAGTCTCCTCCAGGTGCATTTCACATCCCTCCAGGGAGCAAAGCCCAGGCACCTCTCACCATAGTAGCGGATGTCTAAGAGAGGAAGTGGAAATCCCAGGTGCCGTATCAAGTCTCTGCTTGCCTCATGTTGGCTACAGTCCCATTGGCCTCAGCAAGTCACATGGCTAAGCCCAGCGTCCTTGTGCGAGGACACCCCCAAAGGGTCGTGGGTGCAGGGAAGTGTGGACAAATTGGGGCCATTAATACAATCGGCTTGATACCACTGGGCTGAGGGGTCTGTTTCCTGCCCATAGGTCCCGGGGTTGCGACTTTCCAAATGGGTCGCTTAGTCGTTAGGCAGCCTGTGCCTCAGTTTTCCCATCTATAAAATGGGCATAATGATAGAAGGACTGTTTCAAGGGTTTCAAAAGAAGAGAAATGTAAAACGGGAGGTACAATGTCCTGCACAGAGTAAGCCCTTGGTGAATATCAGCAATTATAATCATCAGCCCGCATATGAGTGACCCTACGTCACAGGCACATGGTCACAGGGAGCTTCCGGGGCTGGCTGGTTTCTCTTCTTTGGCCTCTGTGGATAAGCAAGGGGTCTGTTCATCTAGGATGGTCTCCGTTGAGCGTCTCCCCCTGACTGTGGGCTGCAGGGCCTTGTGACACCCCAGCACATATCCTGCATCACCTGTGGCCCCAAGGGTCCAGCCTGTCACCTGTAGATGGTAGCAAGTCCCGGACACCAGGAACAGGGGGACCCAGGCAGTGGCATTTCCTCTCCCGAGCCCCTGGAGCATCAAGGATGCTGCTAGATTCAGGATGTGCTGCTCTGGAGAAAAGAGAGGATTCTCTTTTGTTTCTTTTTCCTCAAAACTTGGCCTGTTGTGGCATTTCTTTTCAGGGAAACCTGTCATTAGATTCAGAGTTCAACCACGCAGTGCCTGCCACCACTCAGGCACCAAGGGTCCAAGGGGGTGGCCGCAGCCCCTCGCCGGCCTGTGTACCGAGCATGTGGCTGGCCCAGGGCCCGGGGACACTGGCAGTTCCCGTTCTGACCACTCAGGAGCTAGACAGGGCCTTGCGGGAGTGCAGGAGAGAGCTTCCCAGCAGCTGGGCCCTGTCAGCCTCGCGGAGACATGGTCCCTGCTGGCCAAGGAATTCTGGGTCTGAGTCGGAGATGAGGCCGCTCTGGAAGCACATCCCGGGCCCTGGAAGCGTCTGAGTGCCCTGGGCAGCGGGCCCGACGGGGGACTTGGGGCCGGAATGCCGGGAACTGAAAGCTGGCCTGACTTCTGAGGCTTGTGGAGCTGGCTCTCCAGAGGCCTCGCTGCCTCCAAGATCCAGCCGCCAAGCGTTTACCCAGGCTGGGCCTTCCCTCCTCCCCGCGCTGCCCTCTTCAGCCCTACTCCACACCTCAGCCCCCGCCAGGCTGCCCAGTGTGGTCTGTGCTGATTTTCTTCTCTTCTCTCCAGTTAGAAACTGGTAATGGCAACAAGATTGATAGTAGCAGGCTTGGCAGGGATGTCCACGACCACTGACTGAGAGACCTCCATTTGCCACGGACACGCCAAGCATGCCACACTCATTATTTCGTGGCACCTTTGTGCTGCTTTGTGAATCTCACTGCTAAAGCTCACCCTTCTTTGGAATGGCGAGGATGTTTCCGTCTCTGGGTTGTGTTTATTGAGCAGATGTGCTCACCGTGTGCCTGGTGCTGTTCTAGGTCCGCTGGGCGCCGTGCTTATCCGCATGTTCCAGACAAGGATCGGAGGCACAGAGCAGTCAGTTCACACGTGGAGCTGTGATTTCAACTCTAGTGGGCGGGCTCTGACCCTCGGCCATGCCGGGTCCCTCTGAAAGATGTCCATGGCCTGATTTTTTTTTTTTTTTAAGATTTCTTTATTTATTCTAGAGAGAGAGTGTGTGAGCAGGAAGGGGTGGGGCAGGGAGCTGGTAGGGAGGGGCAGAGAGAGAGGGAGAATCTCAAGCAAGCTCTATGCCCAGTGTGGGGCCCGATGCAGGGCTCCATGCCAGGACCCTGAGATTATGACCTGAGCCAAATCAAGAGTCAGACGCTTAACAGATTGAGCCACCCAGGCACTCCCGTGGTCTGCCATTTTAGAAGGCAGGTCCCCATCAGAGTGGTCCATTTGCACCCTGTTCTGTGAGCCGGGTAGAAATTGCATTACTTGAAGATGCCAGCGAGTAGGGTCTGGTGAGTCAAGGTGTGGGCCGTTGGATGAATGAATGAGGATCTTCTTCAAGGGCTTTCTCCTGTTCGTGAAAGCTTGGATCATGGAGCCACAGAGACGTCTCCTTGCTTCAGAGGGAGTGAGGAGGGGTGTCTGTCTGCCTCCCCACCCATCCCCGGCCAGGGGTCAGTTAATTCTGCTTGCTGTCTGTGGACCACCAGCGATCCAGGATGAAGATGTTTGGGCTGGAGGGTTAAAAATAGGCCCCATTTTCTGTTCAGACTCTTAAGGCCGGAGAGATTTCCTAGGCTCCCAGGGGCCATTGTTATCCACAGCCAGCCCTTGGTGGGAAAGGGGGGCATTCTCACTTGTTGGTCTTCCCAGAACCCTGGGATTAAAGAGGAAAGTCCCACCTGTCAAGCCTGACTCCTTCTTAAAGTAGGAATCCTCTCCAGTATATCCCGTACAGAAGGCCACCCAGCCTCTGCTTGAATGCCTCCTATGACAGGGAGCTCACTATTCTGAGTGGCCTCTTCCTTTGTTGGATGGCTTCAGCTCCTGGAAGGAGAGAGAATATTGGCCCTCCCTGCCATGAGTCCTGCTCTGCCTTCAAGAGACACCCCGAATTGGCCTTCTCCATCTGCTGAAGTGTGTGAAGGCAGGAAGCTGGCCTCTTCCACCCTCAAAGTCCCTAACCTTTCCCATTGTGTTATCAGTTCTACCACTCGGAAGCTGTGTGCCCTGGAGTAAGTTACCTAGCCTCTCTGAGTCTGAGTCTATGTCTTAGTCTGAGTCATTTTATCATAAATTGAAACGGAGATAGCCATAGTCCTTAGCTCAGACTTCTTGTGAGGGAGGGTTAAACGGGTTAGTGCCTAGAAAGTACTTCAAACAAGGGCTTGCTGAGTAAATAAATATCAGCTCGAACTCTGCAGTCATCTTTCTGGTCGTCCCCAGACCAAAGTTTCTCAGACTTGAATGCATATATGAAATGCACAGATGTCACATAAATATGCCGATTCTGATTTGGCAGATGGGGCGAGGCCCGAGACTCGGCATGTCTAACAACTTCCCAGGCTGTGTGGAAACCCCTGGTGCTCAGGCCACGCTTTGAATAGCAAGGCTAGCGTAGCCATGTCTTTCTTTACGAATGAAACTTCATTTGCCAGGTAGGGGCTATTCTGGTCCAGTGATGGTAGAACCATCATGTCCCATGGTAGAAGATATAATACTTACAGTAACCCAGGCTAACATTGCATTACTGGAAGGGGGGAGAAGTATTATCTTGGAGGTCAAGGTAACTTTTGTCCTCTGGCTTCGGAGTCTGAGGCAGTGATTGGTGGCGAAATTGTCCCGTAGGTTGCATATGGCCTTCACGGATCTGAAAGAACGTGAGGATCTCTGAGGAACAGGCCTCGCCCCTGGGATTCCCTCTGCTCCTGAACCTGGGGAGTATCATGTGACTAGCCAAAGCTAAGTCAGTGAAGGGAGTCCCTCCAGGTCCCACCACGGGCCGCTAGTGGGTGAAGCAGCCTGCTGTGGGCGATGGGTCGGTGCCCTGCTGCTAGAGGGACCCCCACATGTCCCGGGCACTGCAGCACACAGAGAGGACCCCCGACACCTGTTTGCACGTTCGTGGCTCAGTTCGTTCAACGTACATAATAGAGAAACCGATTTTTCTTAAAGACTTCAGTGCTAATTTCCAGTTGCATCCCTGGAAACCAGTGGGACCAAGGAGAGACCACTTGAGAATGACAGATCAAACCCACTGACAAGAGCACAATGGTTATGGACTTATCAGTGCACTTCCGACTCAACCGTTCCAAAGGTTCCAAAGCTACCACGATGAGGTGGCTTAACCAGCCTGTCTCTGTTCCTTATCTGACTCTGCTGGGCTGTGATCCGCTCTGGGCGGAAAGGGAGCGGCCGCTCAGCATGCTGGTTCGATCCAGCACAACCTGCGGCACCAGGGGACTCGGCTTAAATCCCAGCGCGACTCCGTCAGATTTCTTCACCACCTTGTGCCTCCGTTTGCTCATCTGTAGAATGGGAGCGATAGCGAGGTCTACCTCATAGTCGTTGTCATCATGAAATGAGTTCATAAACACAAAGTAGGGTGTCTGAGGAGGGTGTCTGGCTCCCAGGAGCCACACAAGATTTGGCCCTTTCCCATTCTGTTGTGATCGCGTTGTGGCTGAAAGAAATCGTGCCTCTTCCCACGACTTGGCATCACAGGATCCTGGTGGTTGACCAGCTTATCCCTGGTGAGCCTTGGACCTGACCGTTCTTGCCGAGATGGTGCAAAGTTAAGTTCTTGTTCTTCCGGCTAAGCTGCCCTCCCCCTGCTGCACCTCCCCCCCCCCGACCCCCACTGTAAAAAGTATTTACTATAGAAAATTTCAATCCTACACAAAACTAGAGAGAATATGGAAATGAATCCCCTTGAAGCAATCGCCCAGACAGGACAACGAGTCAGCTTTCTTGACTTCTATTTATTTATTTATATATTTTTTTCTTGACTTTTTCTTTAAGTATTAAACTTTATTTGTGGCATCATAGAGCTTTTTAAGCCTATTTTACAGCCTATGCAGCTCAAACGATGGATGCTGTCAAACCTATAATAAGATATTTATTTATTTATCTATCTATCTATCTATCTATTGATAGAATGGGGGAGGGGCAGAGGGAGAGAGAGAATCTCAAGCAGGCTCCATGCCCAGCGTGGAGCCTGACATTGGGCTCCATCTCAAAACCCCGAGATCATGACCTGAGCGGAAATCAAGAGTCGGATGCTTCCCTGAGCCCCCCAGGCGCCCCAGAACTATGAGCTGTTTTACGTAAGACCCATGGCAACCACGGAGAAAATTTTAGAAATGAAAGAGAGAGAGAAAGGAATCCAAGCACATCGGTACTACAAAGAATCAACAAAACACAGAGGAAGACAGCAAGAGAGGGAAAGGTGGACGACAAAACTCTAAGACTAACAGAGAACAATGAAAACAATGACAATAGTGAATCCTTCCCTGTCAATAATGACTTTAAATGTAAATTACCTCCCCAATCAAAAGACAGAGTGGCTAAGTGGATTTTAAAACAATAACCTGATGATGGGCTGTGTACAAGAACCTCCGAGGTTTCGTTTGAGTTTCGGTTTGGGTTTCTGTGGCCCAGCATGCTCCGTACGGAAGCCCCGTGTGGCCTGCGCTCACAGCTCACTCCCCTGGCCTCGTGAAAAATCAGCCTGGTCCGGGGCACTGTTAAGACAGGGCTGTGTCTTGCTTGCACCATCCTATAATTAGAAACCCCCCCCCCCAAGTGTGGCTCCTCCTTGAAGGAGAAGGTGGCTCAAGTCTGGGTGGTTCCTGCTCCCCTATGATGGTGTCAGGCAAACATCACATGGGAGCCCTCTGTCAAGCGCCCTTTTGACCTTGGCATTATAGGGACCCCTCCTGCCAGTCCAGCCTCGGAAGAGGTCCAGTCCTTTCCAGCACTGCTGGGCTCAACTTTGTCTCCCCCATATCGATCCTCCTGTACTTGCCCAGAGAATCCAGGGACATATCAATACCTCATCGAAGACTGGCAGGTGCCCAAGGGAAGAAACAAAGCCGCCCACATGCGTTCGTGCCCTTCTATGCGCCAGGACCAGCAGATGCTCGCGAGAAGATATTCACAAACGGTATCCTTTCTGTGGGATGATCTCTCCTCCTTCCTTTCTTTTATAAGTATGTCTTTATGCACTTTCTGGTAACCTTTATTTTTATTTATTAAACATTTATGTGGAGCTTCCGATAAGCCAGGACTTCAGTGCTTTGCCAATATCCCCTACTTTAATCACTGCAACAACTCCATGAGGTAGATAGTATCATTTCCCCGTGATACAAAGGAGGAAACTGAGGCACAGGGAAGTTATTATCTTGCAGCTGGAAGGTGACAGAGCCAAGACCCAAACCCCAAGGTGGTCTGGGGCAGAATCTGGGTCCCACCCCACTCAAGGATGCGGCAGCCTCCTCGTGGTGCTGTTACGAGCTCACAGCCATCAGGGCTCAGCCTATTGTGAAATTAACCTGGTAATTGTTATCTTTGGAGGTGCGTGTTGTCAGGCTGCAGCTGCTGGGGGTCCTTCCTCGGTATTTAACGGGGGTGGCTTTGTGAATGGGCGATGGCCCTGCGAGGTGGCCTGAAGACAGCAGAGGAAGAGTGGAGGTCAGGGCCTGGCTCAATCGACCCTTTTATGAGCCCATGGAATCACAGCCTGTTGTAGCAGGAAGGCCTTTGGAGACACCCTCTTGCCTCCTCCCGTTATACAAACGGGGAAACTGAGGCAGAATGGGAGGTTCCCAGGCCAGCGTTTTTTCCCCTGTCACAACCATTTGTCTCCTGGTGAGCAGGACTGGGAAGGTAGGGCAAGCCCACAGAAGGATCTGAGTTGGTTGGAAATAGGGAGCCATTAAGGGCTGCAGAGCAGGGGAGGGCGCCTGCGGAAATAAAGAAGTAGTGTGCCATCTGGATTGGGGTGTGAGCCAAGAAGCTGGTCGGCAAAGCATTTTCCAGGTAGCTGACCTCAACCTAGGAGCCTGGATGAACCAAGAAATCAGGCGGGTGAGGCTGCCCCTGGGTGGGCCAGAAAAGCCTTGTGGGAGGGGGCAAGGCAACCCAAGGGGACGCTGTCTGCTCACAAGTGAAACAACCCGGGCTGTGTGTGGGATGTCATGGCCTTGGTTTCAGGTTGGAGAGGCCCTTTGCACCTGCCCAGTTTGCGTCCTGGGCAGTGACTTGGCTGCTGCCGAGGACAGAGCTGGCTGAGGCTGCAGGGAGACGCCGGGCCTGTGTTTTGAGCAGGAGCCAGAGCTGGATTCTGGACTAGGCAACCAGCCCAGGCTCAGTCCACATTGGCCCCTGATCAATGAAAACTGTCGTAGGGCCAGCGCATCGCCACCGCCGCTGCCTGCGGGCCGCTGAGATGGGTGGGGCCTCCCAGGGCTGCTGTCCCCAGAGTCCCTGGCTCTGAGAACATTTATCAACGCGTCCCGGCCTGCCAGGGGCGGGTCCTACCCCCGCCCCACGCTCTCCCTGCTCCGTGATTCATAGTTCTATTCGTCCCTGCCTGACATCTCCCCCAGGATGGTTCTGTCGACACACGGAGCAAACACAAGACCTGTGGGGAGGAGGCAAAGGAGGGTTAGCAGTTTACTTTTTTGGCTGCTGTTTTATGTGCTCTAGGCTCCGTGCCAGGTCTGTAGGGCCTTCAGTAATAAGGAAGAAATGTACGGTCCCTGTCCTCAATGAGTTTATGGAACCAAGTGGGGAGACTGGCAGTCTATAAGTAGTAGTCCTACAGAGCACTAAGGACCACAGTGAGGCCATCACAGGTGGGGGGGCACAGTGGGGGCCCTGCTGAGTCTGGGGGTCCTGGGCTGGCTTCTCCAGGAGGGAGTATTACAGCTGTGCTGGGCAAAGGAATCAGGTGGCAGCTAGGAGAATGGCGAGAGTGGCCTGGGCAGAGGGCAGTGATGGGGAGAGACAGGGGTGGACAGTGTGGAAGGCACTGACCATGGGGTGGGTGGAGGTGGGCAGGGCTGGTTGTAGATAGGGCTACCACTGGCCCATTTACCTATGACTGTGCCGGTCACTCCTGTTGTCCTGGCCCGGTTATTAATCGCGCCCCCTTTCACTCTCAAAAGTGACCTGGTTTGAGCAGTAAAATTATATGGGCACCCCAGAATATAGGTACTAGTGTCCTCATTTTACCGATGAGGAAACTGAGGGTCACAGAAACTCAAGTAAGTTGGGCCAGACCCTGGAAAGAGGTTGGTAATGGAGCTGGGATGGGAGGTGGGCCTCTCTGACTTGAAAGCTCAGGCTTTCCCATAATCCCATGCTACCTTCCACAGTAAAGTACAACATCAGAGACGTATGTAACTTAAATGTTCACTGAGCCAGACTCTGGGCCTCGTTGTACCAGTGTTTTGTTGGGTCGGGGGAGGCTGGATTGAGCAGCACTCCTTCAATGACTCATGACAGAAAGTAAGCTCAAACTGGTCTAAGTAAAAAGGGGTGATTTAGTGGTTCATGCCATTGAAAAGTCTAGGGAAACACTAGCTTCAGGCATGGTTTGATCCAGGCACTCAGTGTTGTCAGGACCCATTGTCTATTGTTTCAACTTCTGCATCTGTTTTCCTTCATGTTGGCTTTTTTCTTTGAAAGAATCTCCCTGTAAAGAGGTAAAATGTTGTCTTCAGTGTCAGATTTCCACCCTCACATTTCATCAACGTCAGCAGAAAAAGAGCAGATGTCCTAGAATTGCATCTCTTTGACCCAAGCTCGGGTCATGTGCCCAGCCTTGACTAATCCCTGTGGCCAGGGATGTGCAAAGTTCTCACTGGTCAGGCCTGGATCATGTACCCACCCTTGTGTTGAGGGGGAGGAATCAGCCCTGTCCATGCCTCTTGGGTAAAAGTGGTGGAGGGGTAGGGTTTCTAGATACCATACAGGACACCCAGTTTTATTTCAGATAAATAACATATTTATTTTCTATAAGTATATCCCAAATACTGCACAAGACATACTTATATTAAACAATGAGAGAATCTGAAATTCAAATTTAATTGAGTGTCCTGTGTTTTTATTTGTGAAGTCTGGCTAGCCTGTGGAGGGGTGGCTCTCCAGGGAAAATCAAAGTGTTACCGAGAAGAAGGAGGAATGGGTGCTGGGGGGGTGGGGAGTCGTTTGTCCAAATCACAGGAAGTGCCCACTACAGAGGT
Organism: Ursus americanus; assembly: GCF_024610735.1. Lineage (NCBI taxonomy): Eukaryota > Metazoa > Chordata > Mammalia > Carnivora > Ursidae > Ursus > Ursus americanus. The sequence goes on from NC_142147.1 coordinate 8,761,124, forward strand.
AAAGCTTTCTTTCTGCCTTGGATTCCTCCTGAAGTCAGCCCTGAGAGCTATGTCTATTCAGTGAGAGAAGTCACTGGAGGATGAGGTGACCAGGAAGGTCTCCCTGTACTTGAATTAGGCCCCAGAGATGGGGAGAGGCATATATTGAAATGGGAGTGGGGTGAGTGATGGGTGGGAGAAAATGTCCGTTTCTGTCTGCCAGTTGGGCCTGAGACCAGGCACAGGGCCCCTGGGCCCAGTACCTTTCTGGACTGGCCTTGGGATGACCCATCCCTTTGTCTGAGACTAACCAGCTTGCTGGTCAGCCTGTCTGCTCCATGTGAATTTACCAAACGTGTCAGGAATCCTCCAGTGAACCAGGTAGTTCAGTGGAGAGCCATCAGGTATACCACAGAAGCAGAGCCTGAGACAAGGGTCATGTGCAAGTGATTCATGAAGGACGATCTCCCAGAGCAGACCAGGAAGGAAGGGAGGGAGCTCCTGCGGGGAGCTCTGGAGTATGACTTCTTCTTTTTTTTTTTTTAAGATTTTATTTATTTATTCGACAGAGACAGCCAGCGAGAGAGGGAACACAAGCAGGAGGAGTGGGAGAGGAAGAAGCAGGCTCATAGCGGAGGATCCTGATGTGGGGCTCGATCCCATAACGCCGGGATCACGCCCTGAGCCGAAGGCAGACACTTAACCGCTGTGCCACCCAGGCACCCCTGGAGTATGACTTCTGCCTCAGAATTGGTCCCCACTAAGTGAGGAAGCTGGGCTCAGCCACCTGTCCGAGGGTGGGGTGGGGAAGCTTGCCGTTCTCTGAAGGCCTTTGAAGACATCTCACAGATGTGGGCTGCTGGTGAGGAAAGCTTACTGGAGGAGGGGGTGGGAGCCTCACAGAAATGGCAAAAGGTCTGAGTGGGAGCCATAAGCAGAGGGCCTAGAGGAGTCGGGGAAACCTGCACACTGAGCACAGCAAGGGGCTCCTCATGCAGATTGTCTGTAATGTTTGAGAAGTCCCACAGCGAAGAACTGAGAATCTTCTCCCAACCGCACAGGTTACAGAGCCCTGCTCTTGGGGACATCGGTCTGAGAGTCTGAGCTCGCTGACTCGGAGCACCCGCCACCCCCCCCCCCCGGCTTCTGGCGGAATTGAGGGGCTCTCATCTTTATTGCTGGCCCCCGTGGGGGCTGATTTTTGCTGGCTCTTGCTGCCGGCTTTGAGTGTTCTGGATTCTGATTGTGGCTGTGTCACTCTTTGGCTTTGTGACTTTGGGCAAGGGCAGTCTCCTCTGGGGCCTTTGTTTCCCCATCTGTTCTCTGAGGGGGGCTTAACCTCAAGTTTGCAGAAAGGTTTGATGTACAGTTTTATTTGTGTGGCGTTTCTCTGGGGGGATCTTCTCAGGGGAGTCTGGACCTCCCCTCAGGTCAGAAGCTCTGCACCAGGGCTCTGGTCTGGCCCTGACCCTGTGGTCCGAGGGACTGCGTGTGTGTGTCTGTAGGCCTTCTTCCTTGACATCCAGAAACATGTGGGGCTCTGTGGCTCAGGAACCCCTGGCCTTCTTCTCAGGGGGTCTTGGTCCCTCCCACCTGCACTGCATGTTCCTGCCTCCCTGTTCAGAGCTTCTGCCTCCTCAGGTGTAAAAGGGGGTGAGAGCTTCTTGACCTCTTAGGGTTGTGGGTGAGTCCGATGACCCAGAGGCCACAGGGGACAAGGTACGATGGACACAGGCCCTGCTGTGAATGCCTTCTTGCCCTCAGACCCAAGTGCATTTTGACCTTGGATGCTGGCCACACAGCATCTCCTAGGCCTCCGTGGGCTTCCTGGAGGACCACTGTGGCGACAGGGGTCCCTGGTAGGCCTCTGGGGGCGGGCAGCCACCTTTCAGATTCCTACAACTCCCCTCTTTAAAAAAACAAACCAAAAAACAAACAAACAAACAAACAACAACCCTAAGATTTTGGCTTGCCTGTGAATGGAAAGAATAGAATTTGAAGGGTCTGGAGAGAGAGCTGCCACCCTCCCCTGCTCCCAGTGACAGCCCTGGTTCACAGCTGACCTCATACCATTTCTGGAATCAAAGCCTATCTGCCTTACATGACCACAAAGAAGGTCTTGCCAGCACCCCCCACCCCGCCCGGCTTCCTCTGCACCCACAGCCAAGAGCATTGGGGAGCAGGCGGGTTCCTGGTGGGTTCTCTTCATGGGCTGTGTGCATGGCGTGGGAGGGAGCAGTGGGGACTGGGGTGCGGAGAGGCCCCTTGCCCCCTCCTTCCTGCCAGGTGGGATCCAAAAACCGCCCCATTTCACTTGCAAGTGGCAGACCACACCCCCGGCTAGGGCCAAGACCCTTCTAGCCGACTTCTGCGGGGAGTCCTTCTCGAACCAACGTGGCCCATTGCCATGTGTTTTAACATGTTTTCCTCCAAACGCTTTGCTATGATTTCTGACTGTGGAAGTAATTGGGCAGCTTCCCGGCAAGCCGTCTGACAACCTCGACTCCGGGGCCCAGGCACCGCCTCTGGGGGTTTTGTGGCCGCTCTCTCCAGATGGGCCTCTCCGACCACGGCGCGTGGAAACGCGTGTAGATAATTTTAGTGGATGCTGTCGCTCCTCTCTGCGCTTTCTCTTTGAGGAAAATGCGGGGCATGTTTTTCGGAGTCAGTAAATTTAGTCAGAGCCGCATTTAGTTGTTTAACACATATTCGTTGAGCGCCTCCTCTGTCAGGCAATGTGTGGTATGTCAGATGGCGGTGAGTGCCCCAGAGGAAACTGAGACAGAGAAGAGGTGAAGGGGGGGGGTGCTACCGTTTAAACTGAGGGGTTATAGAGGGGTTCGGAAGACCTCACCCAGGTGATGACATGAGCCAGAGCCTGAAGGGGGGGGTCGGGGATGGGATATGTGGAGAAAGAGTTTCAGGCAGCAGGAACTGCATGTACAAAGGCCCTGAGGTAGGAGTGTGTTTGCGGCAAGGAGGTGAGGGTGGCCTGGGACAGAATGCGTGCAGGGGAGTAACAGCAGGGCGGGTAGACAATGGGGCAGACGGGCCGGGTGGGGCTTCGTAGGGCATTCGTAGGACTTTGGAGAAGGGACCGGGGGGTACAAGGGCAGAGAAAGGGAAATGGTGGCCATCGTCCCAATGAGAGAGGATGACCTCTCTGCATGGCCTGGAGTGCACCATGGGTGCAGGGGAGGTAAGGACGTGCTGGTTTCCAGGTACACTTTGGAGGTAGAACCAACAGGATGTAGTGGGGATAGGTTGGAAGGGTTGGAAGGGCAGCAGCAGGCTGACTTCCGGGTGGCGGGCCTGTGGAACAGGAAGCGGGGAGCGGCCCTGGTCGGGTGCAGGGAGGCCATCTGGGAGGTTGGGTTTGGGGCGGTCGGGAGTCAGTTTGGACACGGGAAGTTGCCGAGGCCTGTTGAGCAGCTCGGTGCATGTGGCCAGTGGGCCCTGGAGCCACAGCAGTCTCTTTCATGGAACAGCTCTAGAAAGCCTACTGTCTTTTGAGTATAAAAGCATCACATGTTCTTGGTTAAAAAAGACGGAGTGAAAGAGAGAGAAGGGGAGGAGAGGAGAGACAGCACAAATCCAGATTGTCTAGAAAGCTGGGCAGCTGATGGGGACAACTCCCCACTGCCCATTCCTGCTCCCCCAGGGGAGCCTCTATGACTGATGGGTGGCGTGTCCTTCCAGAAATGTTCTGGAGAAAATGCCTCTTTTGTTTATGAGCCCGATGGGATTGCCCCCTCTACGCTGTCCTCACCTTCTCTCCCCTCTGCCAGTGCCTGGGAGCCCGGGTTCCCAAGCAGTGCTGCTAACCCTTCTGTTCTTCCCTGTCTGCCTTCTTATGTGACCCTCAAGGCACGCCTGTGTCACAGGCCCATTTTATGGGTGTGAACACTGAGACTTAGAGTCACACATCTGGTGGCACAGAAACGGCTCAGATTCTGAACGCACAGAGTCCTCTGGGCGTCCAGACGTGCCAGCCTTGATTCTGCCCAAATGCAATGAGGTGGGGACCTTGGGAGTCAGCAGTCACACTGGTGGGGGGCGGGGGGACGAGACTTCACCAGCAGGCAGTCAGCCGCTGAGGGTGGAGGGAGCAGCACAGGTGGGGGATGGGAGGCCCTGAGGTGGGGTCCAGCCAGCAAGGGGGCTGGGGAGAGGTCCTGGGAGCTGGGCTATGGGGCAGGAGGAGGAGGCCAGGACAGAGGGAGGTCTGGCATGGACAGGCATCAGAGGGCCAGGAAGATGATTTTTGCAAGCACTTTAGGGCCCGACGGGATGGACGTGTGCGCGTGTGTGCGTGTGCGTGTGCGTGTGTGTGTGTGTGTGTGTGTCTAGCACGAGGGTCCTAGAGTCTGGCTCAAACCATCGTTCTCTTGTTCATGAAAATAAAGTTTCCTTAGATGTATGAAATGAGACGACCTTATTCCCTCTATTTAAGGGAGGAGAAACCGGAAGCCCAAGCCCCTCACTCCCGAGGCTGAGAGAATCATCCTGCTTCCTGGGTGCCCGGGCCACACAGGGTCCCCAGCTGGGCTGGCCCCTGCCCCGGGCAGGGTGCACTCCTCTCCTCACGACAGGGTGGCCCCTGCGCTGCGCACCGTTCTCTGGGCGACAGATGACAGTGCTGTGAGGTGTGAGCAGCCTGGCTGCCGGCCACCCCGCTCAGCAGGGCACGCCTGCTGGACCCTGGCTGCAGACCCAGGCCTGTCCCGGGGCCAGGAGCCGCTGGCGGAGGCAGGGATCGGAGGCACAGCATGGCCCCTTTGGCCTCTCCTGTTCTCGGCGCTCGGCTGTGGGGCCCAGCAGGCCAGCAGTGTGGCAGGCAGTGGCCTGGCGGGTCCGTGGCCTAGCGGGGTGGGTGGTGTGGCTGGTGTGGCTGGCGGGGGGCCAGGCGGGAGGGCGGAGACGAGGAAGCGCTGAGCGCCGGCGGCCGACTGGGGCGCTCCTGGGTCTGGCTTTGATCCGCTGTGGGGCAGCCCTGAAGGAGAGAAGACGGGAAGGCGGAGAGTGAAGGACAGGGCCCCCCCAATGCGGAGAGGGCACGGCTGCGTTATGGCCTGCTGACTGCTCGGCGGCGAGCGCCTTAGCCACGCGATCTCATTTCTCCTTCAAAGGGGTCCCACCAGGCGGCTGCTGTCATTCCATGTTCAGGTGAGGAAACTGAGGCACAGACAGGGAAACCATTGGTGCGAGGCACACAGTATCAAGCAGAGGAGCGAGGGCTCAGGTGGGACCCTCACAGGAGTCACTTAATCTCCCAAGCCTCGGTGTCCCCCTGGCTGCAGCAGGTACAGCAGCACCCCAGCTCACAGGGCTGTTCGGAACGTTCAGCTCGGCACCAACATGCTGAACAGAGCACTTGGCCCATGTCAGCCACTTGCGAAAGAAATGCTGGTAATTATTATCACTGAGTCCTTTATGTTCGTGACCTCAGTTACTCCCACGCCCCGACAAGCCCATCAGATCCTGGTTTCCACTGCAGAAACTCCTTTGAACTGCCATCTAGTAGGAAAATTCCCGTCACGCCAGCGAGAAGCCCTTAGGCCGCGTGTCCTGCCCAGCCCTGGACAGCCTGCCCTGTGTTGGTTCATCTCCTGAGAGCGCTCAGGTCCCGAAGGCTGGAGATAAAGGCAGGTTCTGGGTAATGCCAAACTTGGCTGTTTCCTCTTGGCATTGGCTGTTTTTTTCCGTGCCCCAGGATTCCTGTTCCCAAAGTACAAGCCCCGGAGGAGGGCCTGTGACCGGATGGGGGAGTGTCTGCTGGGCCTGGCCGTTTACCTGGTGTCTCCCTCCTTCCTCCCTCCACCCCTTCCCACCTGTTTGAGGGAACTGGCCCGATTGCTCAGGGTGGGAGAGGGGGCAGAGGACTTCAGCTCTCGGCTCTTTAAACCTTGTATAGTTCCCAAAGTGGGACCCGCATTCTGCTGGGGGGATGGGGCTTGAGGTTAAATGGTGGACAGCTTGTATTTTAATGGTTCTGCATTTGTTTAATATGAAATATATTTTTGAGAACCCCAACAGTAACTAGGACATCATATCCACGATTTCACTGATCTTATTGGCAAGACTAGGTTTTAAAAAGAAAGAAAAGGAGAAAGAGAGTCAATCTAAAGAAAACTGTGAATTACTCATGGAAGCCCAGGTGAGACCCAGTTCTGGGGGTAGCTGGGATGATGGCGTGTGGATGCCGGCTGCTTGTTGGGGTGACAACAACCCAGGCAGTGAACTCTGCTGGCCCATTGCTGCATTTGGCTGGCTCTGTCTCCAGGACTGGGCAAAGCTATCTTTGGGGGGGTTATTTGCACCCTCTAGCATGGACGGCCTGAGGCTCAGCCTCAGCAGAGGGGAGTGTGGGGCCCTGGAGTCAGACCCCAGGGTTGGAAGTCCTTCCTGCTAAGTGTTGCCATCCCACTCCCTGCCTGCTGTCCACCTTACTGATAAGCATTCCCTCAAGTCCAGAAAGCCAGCTCAGGCTGGAGCCCTCGAGATGTGGGGGGCAGAGGCTGGGATGTGCCAATGGGAGCAGAGGGATTACATCTCGAGCAGATAAAAACAGGGAGAAATCCAAGGAATTTTAATTACTGCAGCACAGCTTTGTGGAGTCCAAAGGCCTGGTCCTTGCAGGCCAGACACGGAGGCCAGCTGTGCACCCCAAAGCCCTTGGAGCTGCCTTCCTCTCTTCTGCTCAGCACCTCCCCCTCCTCCAGCCAGGGGATACGTGTGCAGGTGCCCACAGCTTAGCCGGTGGTGGCGGCTTTCTCCCTCTGGCTTCCAAGCTTGGCTGGAATCTTGGGCTCTGGTTTTAGGGGACTGTGGCTTAGTTCTGAAGGTTCTGGGGGCAGGGGGTGGGGGGAATGGTCAGAGCTTTCAGCTCCAAGTCGGAGAACCCCAACCCGATTGCTGTTGACGATGAAGGCCGTTGAATGGCTTCTGTGATTGTCCCATCCCCAGAAAAGGCAGGTGAGCGTGGATCTGGCCCCAAGGTTCATCCAGCAGATACTCAGTGAGTGTTTACTGTATATCAGGCACTGTTCTAGAGCAGACCCAGTTCCCTGCCCTGGGGGAGCTGACTTCTAGAAACAAGTTGACCTAAGGCCTTGAATGATCGTGCTCTCCTGGGCGCTGGCCTGTGTCTCTGTCCCTTTGTGAGTTCTCACCTGGGGTGTGCTGTCTCAAGCAGCTGGAGATGAGATTGGACATGGTCTTGGCACCAGAGAAGACTTCTTTCCTGCTGGCTCCTGTGAGAAGGATCTGGGGGGACGACTCCAGTTTGCTTAGCTGGGGGACAGGTGCTGGGCAGGTGCCATGGCCCTCACTGGGGGCTACATGGCCATGGGAGGCTGTGGTGTCCTCAAAGGAGTGTCTGAGGCCTCTGTCCCACACTACACTTGTTTAAGAAGAGATGCCATTTCTTTCTGGAAGCAGCCGTGAGGTCTACGTTCTGCTGGCATCCGGGAGGAGTGAGTCCCCAGGGAGGGGGGAACCCCCAGCCCCTCCTGGCCTGTCACTGGAGCCAGGGCCCCCAGGAGCCTCCCCTGGCCCTTTGCCAGTGGTCTCCAGGTTTGCACGTTACCCAGGTGGGGGTGGAATGGATAATTCCCTGCATTTTTGGCCTGCTATGCTCCTGGGCAGAGTGGCTCTCAGGGGCAGAAGAATAGAGGTCCACGGATTAAGGTGCATAGTGGAGATGGGGCATTGAGGCTCAGAAAGTGGATGGCCCCGGCTTTCCTCTCACTCTTGATTCCTGCTGGGTCAGGAGGCTGGAGCCCCAGAAGGTCTCTTCTCAAGGGGACCACTAGCATCATCCCGGTCTGCTCCCCCCGCACTGGAAACACGGAGCCCAGGGCCTGGGTGGTTCCAACCCAGCTCTGCCACTTTCTCTCCTTAAGTGACCAGGGACCAGTCACCTACTCTGGGTGAGCCCCAGGTCCCTCTTATAAAGGGGGTTATTGTGTGGGGTTTTATTAAACTAGGTTTCAGTGGCCCCAGTGATAAAGGAACGTACTAGAACGCTTCTGAGAACGTTGAAGTTTCCCATCCCCCTCTCTTGTGCCTTCTCTCCCTGGCGGTAAGCTCGGGGATACCTGTACACTGGGTGCCCTCCCAGTACGTGTGTGCCTCGTGTTTTCTTAGATGTGCAAGTCGCATTCTACTTTGTGCGTCTGCCACGTGGCGTGGCGCGCTGCATGCCGGGATTTACCGGTGGGCCCGGTTCTTCAGAACCACTGTGTGGCATTCGCGGTGAGGATCTAGCAGTTTCCTTTCTGGGCATTTAGCATGTCGTGGACTGTTGGTGAACTTGAACGGGCCTCCCTGGTGCTCTCGTGAGAATGTTGTCCCGGGGTGGACACTGAGGCATTGAATCACTGGACCTGAGGTTTTTGCAGGAATCAAATGTGAGAATGTTCCAAACGTGTGGCAGGAGTAGGGTGCCCTTAAAGGAGCAGAGAAGCTCATACTTAGTGTCTCCCACTACATGTATAAACTCTTGACATCTAAACCCCATGTTACAGAAGAGCGGAACGGGAGCCAGAGTGGTTCACTAAGGCGTCTGCTGTCGGTCAGCTGCTGAGGCCGGGCCGGCGGGTAGCTGCCCTGACTCCCTGACTCCCAGGTCAGGCCGGGCTCTGGGAAGGGAGCATCCCTGCCCTGGACGGCCAGAGCCTGCTCTCGGCGAGGCCTGCCCAAGCGGCGCCGGACCCCCAGGCACGCCCGGCCGGCCTGCCTCTGCACAGCGCGCTGGAAAGAGGGAGCTCGCCAGGAATTTCCTGGGGCAGCCCCAGGGCAGACTGCTTGGATCTAGGGGTTACAGGGTGGCTGGGGTGTGCCTCCAACCCTCCCTTTCCCCGGCACATTGCAGACCTGTGCATTCTTGGAATCTAGAAGTTGTGTTGTGTTCTATGAGCACCAGGAGTTTGCTCTGAAACGCCGTGGCACCAACATCTGTTAGCTCTTAGGGAACAGAAAATGGACAAAGAGCTGCTGGGCAGGCGGTGCGGGAAGATATTAAGCTCAGGAGTAGGAGTCTCAAAGACAAAGAGGAAAAACCCTAACCGAACTCCAGCCCGCTCCCAAGCCCTGCTTTGATGTGGTTTCCCGTCCCCTGAGGCCTTATAAGGCCTTATGCCTGCAATTCTGGGCTCTGGGTTGGCGCTGGCTGCACACCCAGCGACCGGAGGAGCTGGCCTCTCTTCCTGGGGCCCAGCGTGGGGCAGCAGTGTGGGGACGTGCGAGGGAGGGAGGGAGAGGGGCCTGGGCCCTGTGCTCTGAGAGGCCACCGAGCCTGGCCACAAGGCAGGGGGCAGCCTGGCATCAGGCTGGGTGCAGCAGGAGGTCTGGGGATCCAGGAAGGCCTTTGGTAACAACTTAGAGCCTAGTCTGATGCTGACTGTCCTGAAGGCTAGAGGAGAAGGGGCCGGGGACCAGGGGCCACTGGAGTGGTGGCCGAGTAAAGGAGCAGTGAAGGGAAGTCACTCATACGAAGCCCCGCACTTGGGCTTCTCACAGGGCAGTGGTGAAGTGTGTGGACTCTGGAGCCAGGTGCCTGCCTTCCAGCCCAGCTCTGCCTCTTACTAGCTGTGTGACCTTAGGCAAGTCACTTAACCTCCCTGTGCCTCCGTTTGCTCATCTGCGAAGTGGGATAATGATGGTACGATCTCGAAGGATTGCCATGAGGAGTAAAACAGTGTGCCGGGTAGGACAGTGTTTCTCAGTGTCTTTGAGGGCGCCTGGGGGCTGGTGAACCTTTGAGCTTCTCTGAGCAATGTTCTGGTAGCCAATTGACAATCAAGAGTAGAAGTAATGAACAATAACTTCTGGTCTCTGGAGCCCCAGTTGTGGTATCGGGTGTCACGTCAGCCCTTTCCATGCAAGGACTTACTTAACCCTCACACCCACCCCGAGACACCATGAGCGCTATCATCCCTATGTACACACGGGAGGCTGAGAACGTTCCTTCACCCAAGTGATGCAGCGTGTATGACGCGGAGCTGGGATTTGACCCGAGGTCTGGCCAATTCCAGTTCCATGCCCCCGTACCTTCCGCAGTGGGGCTCCGCGTGGGGCCCGTGGCTGTCGAGGGCTCTGAGTGCCTTCCTGCAGGATGGTCCCCAGGGCCTGCCCCTACACCTTGTCTGCAGGCCTCCCGGCCAGGGCTCTGCCCTGTCCCCAGCCTAATGGGGAGGAGCTGTGGGCCCTTGGAGTCCTGCGGCATTAACAGGAGTGGTTGGCCACCACCCACGGAGCGGCTGGCAGGCCCGTTCTCCTTGCACGTCCTTAAGTGGGATCCCTGGTCCCTGGCAAGCACCAGGACTCTTGGCTGCCTCTGTCCCCATGCCCACAGGAGCCCTGATTCCATGGCACAAGCTCGGGCCAGGCGTCTTGGCTCTGCTGAGGATCCCCAGCCGGTCGCCTGGCCTGGTGGAGCCGCTGCCTCATTTAAATACAGGGCTGTTGGGAACCTCATTCCCTCGGTCAGCGCCTCAGGCTCCATGAGCCCTTGGTAAATGATGCGAGTGGCTCTCAGTCCCATTATTTCCTGTCTCCTATGTCCCTTGAGGACTGACGGCACTTTCTTTGTAGGAAAAAAAAGGATGACAATCATAACTCTCACTCTACAAATTGCAGATCATTTTTATAAGCATTTGTTCCTGGAGAGCGGGAAAGTGCAGGGCAATGGTGAAGACTGAGGGAGATGATACTTATAAGGTGCCTCGCACGGCGCCTGGCACTGAGGAGAGGCCCAGTAAGGTCAGCTGTCCTGCCATTGCTGTGATCTATCATTGTACCCATTTTACAGAGAGATAGACTGAGGTTCCAAGAAAGCAGTGGCTGGCCCCACATCCAAGGGCGAGGGAGGCCGTGGAGCTAGGATGTGATCTTGTGTCTAGCTCCACACCGCATTGCCTCTGGCTTCGTGATTCAAAGTTTGAGGACCACAGACACGGCATTCCCTGGGCAGTCTGGTTTAGCAGATGAAATGAAATTTTTTTTAAGATTTATTTAAATATTTTAGAAAAAAAAATATTTTAGAGAGGGAGAGAGAGGGAGAGAGTGCATGCAAGTGGGGGGAGAGACAAAGGGAGAATGAAACTCAAGCAGACTCCCCACGGAGTGCAGAGTCCTATGCCGGGGCTCGATCTCACCACCCATGAGATCACCACCTGAGCTGAAACCGAGAGTTCGATGCTCAACCAACTGCACCACCCCCCCAGGCGCCCCGGATGAAACGGACTTTTGCCAGCATCGAGCACCTGTACTGCCCAGCGAGTCAGGGGTTACAGAGCAGGGTAGGGTTGAGCACGCAGAAGCTGACCCTGGAACTTGCCAGAACTCTGCTTTCATGTGCAGAGACATGCCTTTACTGTGTCAGGGAGCTTGGTTCTCCCCGCAGACAGTTCTCAGAGTGCGTGATACACACCGCGAGGCATTGTTATCGGGGTTCCAGACGGCTGCTTTGTTGGGAGTGACGTTGGCAGTCTCTCAACTCCTCCAAGTGTGCCGACAAGAAGACGCGAGCGCTCGTGAGTGTGTGCCTGGCAGGTCCTGGCCGCCTCGCTGGGAGCTGTCCGCGTGGCTGGCCGAGGTCCGCACTGAGCCCCCACTTTCCAGAAGACCTCAGCACGATCCCCTTGAAGCCGGTCACCCCACTCCTGGGAGGAGGTGCTGCCCGCCAGGCTGTCTGGGGCAGGTGGCATCCGTCTTCTTCTGACATGAAAGATGGGCTCTAATTGGCTGCCGAGTGTCCCAGCCACCTAATGATGCCGCCCTGTCACCCGCTCCCAGCTTCCCTGTCAACTCCGGCGCTGTTAACGCAAACAGCCAGTTTACAAGCCCAGGAAGTGTTCGGTGATTATGATAATTGGCGGCGGAGGAGGGAGAAGCCGCCCGGACTCCAGGAATCAAGGAGCCTGGCGTTGAAGTCAGTGGTACATCAGAAGTCTGAATGACCACATTTTCATAACCTGGGGCGGGGGAGTCGGGGGGAGGCGGGGGGGGGGGGGAGGAGTGTGTGATGCACCAGGACGATTCGGAAGAAGAGGGAGAATGGCGAACACCAGCCCTAATCCATAAAATGTTAGCTGTCGATCCTTTCAAAACAAAACAAAACAAAACAAAACAAAACAAAACAAAACAAAAGGCTTATCTCCAGCTGTGTCCAGCTGATAAGATCAGCTCTACCAAGCAGGATTTTTGGTTTTGTTAATCAAGACAAGCACTGGTGTTTCTGTTAAGTATCTGAGATCTGGGATTTTTTCCCCCTTCTAATTTTTCAAGGAGGGGGCGCATTCTCTTTTTCTTTCTCTTTGCACTTTTTTCCCCCCCCAAAAAAGAGAAGCTGGTGACAGCTGCTGAGTTTGGGCTTCTTTATTGCTTGTCATGTTGTGGTTCGGGAAGCGCTGCCAGAGCATTGTTGTGGCGTCAAAAGAGATAAGGAGGTGTAACCCTCCCAAACTTTGTCTCTCCCCCGGAAGAGGAGCATTTCCCAAAGTGGGTTCCTCGGAACATAGATCCCACGGGATGCTTTTGAGACACAAAACTCCATGGTCGCAATAGGTTTGAGGAATGCAGCCTAAGTTACCCCTTGGATATTCACAGTGTCTGTTACCATAGTAAATTCTTCAGTAAGGGATCTTGTCTGACTTGAAAACAATCTTTTCTGATCACAGAACTCTTATTGGCAGATACCAATAATGCAGAAGATAGTCTGACAAGTGCTGGTCTCGCTTCTTCCATATCTAGGGTCACCCTGCTGGGGTAGGGCAAGATAGGTGGTACCTTTGTGGACATTCCAGAAACTTCCCAGCCTGTGGGCCAACGAAACTCCCCTTGCCAACCTGACGACAGCCGAGTGGCAGCCTGACCAGGCTGGTTGGGAACAACTCTGCCACCGGACATCCTGAACTCACACGTGGGGCACCGGGCAAGGCAGCGCAAGGGTCAGGCTAGCTTCTGGAAGGTGTGTGCACTGGGGAGAGGCGGCAGCATGTCTGAGGATTAGCCGGCAGGCAGAGCGTGCAGGTTGCTGAATGTGATGCTGAAGAGTTGGGGGCTCATGTTAGGGGCGGTAGAGACCACTCTTGTGCAAACCAGGCCCTCTTTGCAAACCCATGGAGACAGCCCGCCTGGGACCCTTACCCCAGGAAGGATTCACACTGAGATCCCTTCCTGGGGCCCACAGGGGAGGCTTGTTCATCCTGAGTCCGTCAAAGTTGACTCTGAGGGGTAGATAGGGATGTTTTCTCATCTTGTCTCTGTCTTTTTCCAGGGCAGAGGGTGGAACTTCCTTTCTGAGGGAGGAGCCTACAGCATTTTATAGTGAGCTGTAGGCTGAGGACAGGGTACTTCCTAAAAAGCATGGTGACAGTTCCCTTTTCAAGCAATAGGATCCACCTCAGTTGACCTAAATTCCCATCAGAAGAATCAGAGCAGGAGCCCTGCTTCCTTGGGACCAGCCAGGCCCACGTTCATGACGCCACCTTTACCATCCCAATGCCAGGTTCCTCCTTGACTCTGTCGGATACTTACTTAACGCCCCTGCTTTGTCTTCCTCTAGGAGCTCGTGGGTGAAGTTTTCAGAGAAACGCTCAGTGAGGAGGAAGAGGAAGACTTTCGGCTAGAAGGTACCAGAATTCTTGCTCTCTTTCCAGGGTGCAGTGAGATGGGGATGGGGCCATCTGGTCTACCACATGCCCTGGGTACCCTCCAAGAAATCTGCAGACCAGACAGAGGACAGGACCCTGACTGTCGGTGGGGGTGGTAGGGTGAGAAGCAAGAGGGGAGTGAGTGTAGCCCTTCATGGGTCCAAGCCTGGAATGGAGCCAGGCTCCTGAGCCTTACATCCTGGTCTTGCTCTGTATTGGCTGGGGAACCTTGGGCAGGCTGTTTGAACTCAGCCTTCCTGTTGGGGGGGGGGGGTGACTATAATGTAAGCACTACATAAAGTAGCTGTTCTATTTCCCCGTTTCTCTGTTCACATCACTCACTTGGGAGCACAAGCACGCATACAAACAGCCCCCCCGGCCCCTCCCCTCTCAGTCTGTAGCTCTTGCTCCTGCCTTTGTTCGAGGGGAGGCACCTGTTGTAGGAGGATGAGGACCTTGGAGCAGAGGGCCGGCTGGCCACTGGTGCCCTCACTTGACTTCGGGCAAGGCACGCCACCTTTCTAGAAGAGCCTTAGTTTCCACACTTACAGAGTGGGAATGAGAGCCTTCTCCCTGCTTGACTCCCTACGTTGGTACAAGCACAGATGGCATTGGAAAGCATTTGCTAAGTGGGATAGCATTTCCATTTTCTACTCAGAGAAGAGAATCACTGAACTGGGGAAGCCTTAGGATAGTAGGGACCTTGCTGTGGAGGTGAGGACAGGCAGCTCGCAAGAGAGCCAGGGGGCCAAGGATCTTGGGGAGGGGGGCAGGGGAATCTAGACCTTGGAGCCCCGTAGGGCCTTGAGAGGAGAGCAGACAGTGCCAAGAGTTTCTCAAGGGGAGCCTGGGCCAGACCTGAGGACTGTGGCCACATGCAGCCTGAGAGCTGTCGGCCCCAGGCCATGTGCCCTCAAAGAGGTTCCCCACGTGGCTTGTGTGCAAGTTACACTTTGAGAAGCATTGTTTTAAGAGATTCACTTGGGGGCCGAGGAGTTGGAGGCAGGCTGGGACTCAGGTATCTAGCAAACTTGGCTCCAATACGAGCAGGTCCTGAATCAAGGATTGGGGGGAGTCCCGTGGACAGAACTTCGTGCAGGCTGTGGGCCGTTTGCCTGCAGAGCTGGTGACCACACGCAGAGGCTCCGCGGGTCTGATTCTGTCACTCTTCTGGGCTCCCCCAGGCCTTGGCCGTCATCTTTGGCTCCGTGGAGAGATGCCAGGAGTTGGTGCTTTGAGATCTGGGGAATCAGGGAAAGGTGGGAAGGATGTAAGCCCTGGGGATTGGAGTGACCCCAGACATTGATTCCGTGGGCTTCGGCTCTCATTCCAGTTGTGTATTCATTTCCCGCTCTTTCTCACAGTGACTCATTAGCAAGTTCATTCTCTCGTTCATCCGTCCCCCCACCTACTCCATCTGTCACCCATTCGCTACCCATCCAACCAGCCACCAGTCCACTTGTCTATCTGGTCCCTTCGTTCACCTATCCCTCACTCCTTACCGTCCCACAACCCACCCACCCACTGGCCGTGCCCCACCCATCCATCCATCCATCCATCCATCCATCCATCCATGGTTCTCCCTACTCTCCTACCCCCCGTCCACCAGCCCGCATACTCTGAGTTATCACGCAGCCGCCCACACTCCATCCTCTGCTCACGTGTTCATCTCCCGTCATTCACCCCTTCCGCCATTGACCCATCCTCCAATCATTGTCTGTCTGTCTACCCATTATGTATTGAGCCCCTTGTTACTGCCCCAAAGGAGGCACTTCTCTGTCCTTCAAGGCTCCGTTTACAACCATGTAATTGATTTCAAATGAGATGTTTTTCTCTGCAAATAGACACGAAATGGCCTAGCCGTGGAATCCACTTCCTCCTGGAGGGGAGGGTTACTTTGTGCACTGTCTGCATTCAGAGCGTGAGTCCTCTCGTACCGAAGTAGAAGGACCACTGGCCGAGGAGCACCTAGACCGGGCTCCCCTCCCAGCTCTGGTAACAACCGGCTGTGGATCGCGGCCGGGTCCCCCCAGCTCTGCGCCCCCTTGCCCTCTGTCACATGATGAGTGGAGTCATGGAGCCGGACTCTGTGGGTGCGCAAAGGACGTGGGCTCCTTGTAGGGAGAAGGAAGCCCTGCTGTGGGGGAGGGGAGCACTTACAAACACTGGCTGATAGATGTGGGATGAAGAGGAGGCGCCCAAGGGTCCCGGCTCCTGCTGGGGAAAGGGTATGAGGTTGGCGGTACTCGGTCTGACCCCACGGCCCCCTGGCTGCATGCTGGGCTCGAAGGGCAGCCCGGGCACCTTGCTAGTCCCTGGTGATGTCCGGGCACGTCGGTGCCACCACTCATGGGGGAGGGGGTCAGGAGCCACTCTCCTGCCTCAGTTTCCCAACTAGCGTTCAGACTAAGTTGTTGGTGGTCCAGCTTTTCGGCCTCTGTCTTCAAACAAAAGCTCACACAGAATCAGAGAACGTAAAACAGATCAGGTCGCAGAGAGATGTGGTGGGTTGTGGCCAGTATGTCTTTTGTGAAAAGGGGCACGAGATAGTGCTCTGTATTTCCTACTGTATGAGTAGAGACCACGTGCGTATTACTGTGTAGCGGGAGAGCCCGACAGACAAAATAGGAGCTCCTCTTGGACTTGGGAAGAGGATAGTAAAACCAGAAAGAGCTCCTCAAGAGGACTGTAGTATTAACGGGGAAGAATGTTTTAACTTTCCCAAGAAGAGTGAATTGAAAGACTCGCAACAGAATTAAAAGTGAATACGATGAGTAGAGGAGGCAGGAAGAGCGAGGCTGCTCTGGTTTGCACCTGGGCCGGCCTGCGAGGTTCTGACACTCCTGGGAGGGATGCTGGACCCATGACCATCTGTGGTTCTGTGGTCGCCCATGGTCCCGGCCACGGAGAAGCATCCACCTGGCCCCAGGGCGGGGGGCAGCGGCGCCCCTCTGTGCTACCGGCCAAGGGAGAGCACACCGAATCCTGAATCTCTTCTTTGTCTTCCTGTTGGCCAAGTTCATTGCCTCTTGGCGGGCTGGAGGGCTGTTTAAGGGAGAAAAAAGGCCATCTGAGGCGTGAAGATAAAAAGAAGTCTTTTAGCCATCCCAGGAGAGGCCGGCTTTCGCTCCTGCGTTGTTATGTAAAGCCGGCCCTAATCCAGCATCTTAACCGCCTTAACTGGCCAGCTGGGAGCTCGCGGGATGGCAGATTAAGTCTGGGCCTGGTGCGAGGGCTGCGGAGCTCCTTTTGAACTATGGAGAGAACAAAGTAAACATCAAAAGTCCCAAGCTCCGAGAGCTGGCTGGGCGTGGCAGGGGCGGGACACGTGGCTGGCTTTCCAGGGGAGAAGGGGAGAGGGACCCTCCCTCTGCTGACCCAGCAGGGGTCTGAGCACAGGGGAGGGCCACCCTCGCACTTCACTTGGGTCCCCACCTGGCTTCCGCATCTCGTCCTCGGTTGGTCGGTTGGGCCACACGACAGGTGGTGGCAGCCTGTGGCTTGTGGCCTGAGGTGCAAATTGGAGCCACACCTGTTTGGCAGACCCACCTTACCCTGCATGGCCTCCCGGAAGCACTGTGTCCGGGCGTCCTCCCCACTCGGTGCAGCTTCGGCTCTGTGCCCTTGGGAAGGGAAAGACCTATAAATGGTTACAAGGCCTTCTCTCTGGGTCCCCTCTCTCCCTTCCGCCCAGGGACGTCCCCATCCCTCCCAGTGGCTTGACTTTTGGACTCTGCGTACGGACCCCCAACACCATGTCTGTTTCCTGTCCTCTGACCTCCACGTGGGGCTGGAAGCAGGCACATTGCAGTCCACCTGGCATCTCTAGAACGCTGACTTGAACTCTAGAGGACTTGAAGGCCTCCCTCCAGGCCCCCAGGACTGCTGCAGGGCAGGCTTCCTTCCCCCCAGCCTGGGTTTGGCTTGACCAGACCTATGGGGGGAGGTGGGTGTATCCCTACATCCCTGGGGGTGTCCCTACTTCCCTGGTTAGAGTAGCTGGTCCTGCCAAGCAGTTCGGTGGTGTTGGGCCTGAGGCCCTGCGGGTCTGAGTAGCCCCACGGTGAGCTAAGGACCCATCTGACTCTGCATGGGCCCCGAAATTTGTCTCACCACTACCGCCTCTGAATCTGTGAGAGGCACCTTCCTACCTTTATTTGGGCCTTTTTCAGAATTTGCAAGTCAGACCCCCGATCCAGCCTGGCTTTAACCACCACTCTCTGGGTGACCTTGGGTGAATCGCTTCACGTCTCTGTTTTTCATTTTCCTTGTTGGGGGTAATCGGAGCCCTTCTGCAGGTCTCCCATGAAGACAGGGAGGTCGTTCATGCGAGCGCAGAGAACAGCCCTGGTCCGCAGAGTAAGTGCCCAGCGTATGTGAGCTCGCAGGAGTCTTATTGTTTCACGGGTCTCTTCTTGAAGAGGAGCCAACTGGTGTTTATAATTATTTACTAGTCCAGATCAAAGAAGACCTATTTTCAAAGCTTCTTTAATCCTATTAGAACCTCTCCTTCTCCTCCCAGGGCATGACATAGAGTCTGGCACGCTGTACGTGCTTAATAAATACTCACTGGAAGAATGAAGTCACTGAGTCAGGCAGTCCCCTCCCTCGGGCCACCCAGGCAGGTCCCACATACTCCCCCTCGGCCCCGGTCAGTTCGTCCCGGCCCCCGGGTGTGATATATCAACCCCTCATAGACCCGAGGAACCCTCGGGAAGCCCATTAGTCCCCCTTCATTTGTAGTTGGAAAACCGAGGCCCAGAGAGCGGACGTGACCGGTCCAAGGTCACACAGCAGACTGAGACCAGAACTCAGGCCTCTAACTCCTCCTCCTTGGGGAGAATTTGCTGAGCACCTGCGGGCAGGGTGTCACACGAGGGACGCGGGAAGGACCGTGCCAGTTTCTGGTAGTGGTGCTCGGCCCAAGAGGTAGAACCCAGTGAAGGGGAGAGGGTGGCGAGTCCTCTCTGAGGAGGTGACATGTCAGCTGAGATGTGGGTGCCGGGAAGGAGCCAGCCATGGGAGGACGTGAAGGGAGAGCAGACAGAAGGAGCCAGCAAGCAGAACCCCAAGGGGAAGGAACTTGGGGTTTAGGGAAGCACAAAAGGGAGACCTATGTGGCAGGAGGGGACACTGGGGGACAAGGGTGGGCCAGTCAGCAAGGGTGGGACCACACGCTTGGGTTTTATGCTGCTTTTTGAAGAGAAAGCATTGGAAAATTGTAGGCAAGGTGAGTGCCAGCTTCTGACTTCCATTTTAACAAGGTACTTGTGCCTTCTCGGAAGGATGGGCCGTGCAGGCGGGAGGAAGGAGGCCATGACAATGGGACATGATTCCAGTAGTGCGGGCGAGGGTGATGGTGTCGGCTTTGCATGGGGGCTGTGGGGCCGGAGAGAAATGGGGGTCCTGGTGGGGTAGGCGTGGGAGATGGGAGGTGGAGTGAGGGGGTGGATGAGGGAAAGAAAGGGATCCTAGGCCCCCAACCCGCCCCACCTTGAACTTCCAGCTTAAGGACCAAAAGCAAGGTTGGGGCCTCTTCTGAGGTGGGGGTTCGGGCAGGTGACAGGGAAGGCTGTTTCTTGGGGGCATGTCAGGTTCCCGATGGCTGTTGGACATCCAAGTAGAGATGCCAAGTAGACAGACAGTTGGACACTGCGTCTGGAGGTCAGGGAGCAGCTTGGGGGTGGGGCAAGCGAGAAAGAGAGAGAGGGAGAGAGGGAGGACTTTTAAGGACGTCTCCACAGAGGACCCTGCATGTCTCCCGGGCACCGGTCAATCACTGGGGCTGGCCAGTGGTTCCCTGGAAGTCCTGGAGGAGGAGGAGATGACTGGTGAGCAGCGGGGACCCCCCCCCAACGGAGGGCAGGCGGGCCACACCCCGCTGGCTGCGGCTCTCAGTTCAGAGCCCGTCCTCCTGTGAGTGTCAGCGAGGCCCAACTCCACTCGGCGGCAGTCCCCCCAGCAGCCCGGGGGACAGCAGCTTCTCTCGAGTCTGTTCTTCATAAAAGCTCAGCTGGAACAGTGGAAATTCTGACTTGTGTCAGATACCAAGGCAGCTTTAGTAGTTTCGAGTAGCTCGGGGTTAGATTTTAAAAGTTGAATTTCATCACATGTTTTAACTTGGGCGGGGAGGGAGGGAGAGTGGAAGGGACAGGGTATTTTTAGCCCAAAAAAGCTTTTTTCTCTCTCCTGCTCCCTCTCTGCCGGCATTCCCCCCTCCCTCCCCGAACAGATGTTTCGTTTCAACCCGATTCAAACCTCAAAGCAGAGTGGCTATCAACCTTATGCTCTGATGAGGGAAAAGGCTAGAATGCTATTTGTTGGAAGGTTTTTTCCTCCCTCCCTCCCTCCCTCCACTCCTTCCTTCTTTCCTCTTTTTTTCCTTTCCTTTTTCCCCTCAGTCACAACTCGTCCTTAAATAAAATCTCCCTACGATACAATGCAGCCTGGGGAGGCAAGATTGTGGAAGAAAAAAAACCCAGGCTGGCATGTCTGGTCTCAGGAAGGGGTAGACACCCACTGGTGGAAAGTGCCAGAAACTACCTTGGAGAATCCCGCCGCATTACGTCAATTCCTCTTTGGGTGGTGGTGGTTTTTGTCCTGATAAGCAGGGGCTCAGACTTCAGTCAGGATTCTTTGGGTTCTTTTGACCATCAACCCAAACGCACTGAAGCTTTAGCTGACGATCTTGAAAAATGCTCGGGTGGATTTTGCCTAAAAAGGGCCAGCTGGATCCAGGAGTGCAAACCATGTCATACACACACACACACACACACACACACACACTCCCTCCCTCCCCCCCTTTTCCTCTGTCACCTCTCCCTCTGCCCCTGTGTTGGTCTCTCCCGCTCAGGTGGCAAAGGGTGGCCACCCAGCTCTGGGGGCTCCCATCCTGTGAGCTCAGCCCCCTCAGGTGAAAAAGAGCCCCCAAGGCTCAATACTTTTTGCCAAAGTTTGGTTCTCACCGGGTGGATCTAGGTTGTACGGCACCGGAAGCTTGTCCAGTGTGGGGGTCGTCCTTAAGAAAAAGAATACACGATTCTCTTCTTTATTTTTTGCACGATTCTTTTATAACTTTGAGCCAGACGATAGATCTATCCTGCTAAACTTAAATAAATATATTTCCAACTCAGCCTTCCCTTAGCTCCATTCCAGAAATGCCTGTGTTCACTCTGACATTGCGAGACGCAAGAGGCTGCTTGGGAGTCAGAAAGGAAGGAGACAGTGGTCGTAACCAATTGAGGTGAAAATGCCTAAATGTGAAAGTATCGAAAGACCAAACGACCTTGTGAGCACATTGCCGGGGCCCGTGCAGGTGAGGGGCCCACGAGCTCGGCTTCACTGGTTTCAGGATGAACTGTACCTCAGTACCGACCTAGGAGCAGCCCCCAGGGGCTTTCAGGACAAAATGCCTCATGTCGGGGCGGGGTGCTGGGTGCATCCCCAACGCTGGAGTGGGCTCAGCCCTCCATAAAGGAGGGGTTGAGATGGGGGGGGGGCCCGCCGGAGGAAACCCAGATGCTATTCTCAGAAGGGGGACGATGGCTGCAGGACACACAGGAGCAGGTGTCAACTACTGGGTGACAGAGTGGGGAGACCAGTGGCTGGGGAATCAGGAAACGGCGATTTTCGTTCTTCTGTTTCTACACTTGTGGGTTCAAATCCTGCTTGTGCTACTGACTGTTGGCTTGTTTTGATGATGATGATGGTGATGGTGATGGCAATGACAGTGTCGATGCATCTAGGCTACGGTAGAAAGATCGAATTAACGGAGTAATGATGATAGTGGAGTAATACGGATGACTCACTGAGTGGGGAACCCTAACCTAGCCCCTGGGGGCTTGCAGGCACCTTCTCAGAGGTTGGAGGGCCTGGGCGGAAGACCTGAAGGAGCTTTCAAGCCAGGGCAAGTGTTCTTGGCAGGGATAACAGCGTGAGCGCACGGCTGGGTCCAAAACTAAAGAGCAGGTCAGTGGAGAGACTGGGCCGAAAGACAGCAGCAGGCGAATCATTTTCGGCAGGGAAATCTGTGGCCCCATCCATTTTGCTTCTTCAGGTTGCTTTCCTCTTTGGTAAGATGCAAACAGGAACCGACCCTGCCCGGTGCTCTTAACAGGCCCTAACGGAATAGCTCACGTACCCACTAACCTCACCAGCCTGCTGCCGGGCTCGTTGACGAGCAGACTGGCGCGTCTCTCGGACCCTCGCTCCCTCAGGAGAGCCTCGCGCAAATGATGCGAGAAACCATTTGGCCTGGAATGCACATATGATATCTTTCTCTTTTTACTGGCAGCAGATTGACCCGCCTAATTATATTTGGCATAGGCTAATATTAAAATTCATCTGCATTCCCTCCAACAGCTGCTGGTGGGGGGCTGGGGAGTCAGAAACATCCTGGCGAGCCACCCCGAGACTAAAATATTTGCAGCAGATAATCTGCACGCGGACAATTGAGAAGGGCCTGTGGAGACGTTAGGGCGGGTGTCCAAACTCCAGCAAGGAAGCTCTGGCTTGTGTTAGATCTTACGTCGTAGCAACTGAGAAGAACGTGGCAGGTAACCGGGCAGAGAGAACCACCCGTCTGAGTGTTAAGCATTTCTGGTCTCTGGTGGGGGTGGGGAGGGGGGGCTGGTAATTGTCATAATGGGATCTCAAATTTGTCCCTGCTTCCTAAATTTATTATCAACCAGGCCTCTCTGGATTGTGTTAAAATAAGCCGGTGTTTGCTCGGATCCTCCAGGGTTTGGATTTTAGCCTAAGTATGGGATTCAGAAACAGACCTACCTCTTTCAAGCACCCGCTTTCTCACGCCGGTTCCCGATCTCAGTCAAGCTGGAATTGATGGTGTGTTTTTTATACGGCCTTCCTTGTGTCTGCCTCTGGGGTTTGGTGCCACTTAGCATGCTGGCGTGGATTGGCTGCCCTGTGCGTGTGCTGTGGGCATCCCAGGGGCACTAGGCGGCAGGACCCCGGCTCCCACGAGACTTGCAGTCTGGCCGCCAGGATGTGGCAGGCTCCTGGGAAGGACTTGGAAGATCCCAGATCAGACTGGGCAGAATGAAGTGCTGGGCCGGATGGGGCGAGACCAAACTCTGCTCGCCACAAATGCATTCGTGCCAAGTAAAGAAAAGAGTTTCCAATCCCCCCCACCCCCGCCTCCAGACAACTTTCGGCCATCTGTCCAAAAAATATCACTGGCAATATACAAGAGTGTGAGGTCCAGTCTGTGAATGGCGCCCCCTAGAGTTGTATAGTGCACAACCGGCTTCTCAGCTGACCCTAAGCCCGCCCCCCCAGGAAAGAGCCCTGAGGTGCTGGTCCTGCCTGGGTGCCAGGGAGGGTGGGGCTGCGGGAGGGCAGATCTGTTTTATTTTGTAGCCCTCTTCTCACCCTGTTTGGGTGGTGCCAGCTGTCAGCAGCTTCTGGCTGGGTGGGCTGTGCCATCCTGCTGTCTGGGTCACTGCTATTTGCCAGGCTAAACAGGCTCGAGGAAGTGACCGGGGCTCTCCCAGCATGCGGTCCCAAATGAGC
The DNA here is from genome assembly GCF_024610735.1 of Ursus americanus. Classification (NCBI taxonomy): domain Eukaryota; kingdom Metazoa; phylum Chordata; class Mammalia; order Carnivora; family Ursidae; genus Ursus; species Ursus americanus. The sequence goes on from NC_142147.1 coordinate 8,784,292, forward strand.
TGTTGATGTCTCCCATCGGGACTGTGGGTGCGGGGTGAGGGCTGGGAGTCTAGACCCCATGATCACCCCCAACATCCATCCCGACCATCCCCACGCGGGTCTTTCCTCACTCGCTGGTGCTCCTCTGTACTCTCCTCTTTCCCTCTCTTCCTCCCCAGCCCCCTCTTCTTTTTAAACTGGGGGAGGGACAGGGAAGAGACTGTCTTTGATCTCAGTGGAGGAAAAAAGTCTGTTCTGTTCAGGCTTTTGGCTAACACAACAAACAGTGTTTAAAATTTAACTTTGCTTAATTAATTAGTAATTCTGTTTAATGCTGTCTGATCTCCCTCCAAAAGGTATTTTGAAGCTTGAGAAGGGAACATCAAAGGGAGCCGGGTGAAGATGGTCAAGTAATGCATTTAATCTGGCAGTTGCTGGGGGTGGAGAGATGCCAGGTTGGGAGCTAATGTGGGAGAGAGCCATCATCTGGTAAACACAGCCAGCAGGCTCCTCGCAGCCATGGCGTGAGGAGGGACAGGGAGCAGTTTCCAAAGAGAAGGAGCTCCGCACACCACCCCCAGACTCGTCTGAGCTGAGAATTGGTTTGAAGAAATCAGAGTTGACATTTTCTTTCGTCCATGCCTACTGTGTATGGTTGGGCAGGTTGTGTACTGCACAAGAGTTTCCAGTTAAGCAGGTGAGCAGCAGGTGAAATCCAGCCTGCAACCTGCTTATCAGGGTACCCTGGTAGGAAGGGTACCTAAGTGTAGTTCACAAACTTTTCTATAAAGGACCAGGAGAGTACAACTTTTAGGCTTTGCAGGCCATATAGACCCTGTTGTGATTACTGAACTTTGCCATCGCAGAGTGAAGCGGCCATACACAGTGCATATGAACGTGACTGTGTCCCAATAAAACTTTATTTACAAAAACAGGCGGTGGGTGGGCTGGGTTTGACTCACAGGGCATAGCTTACCAGCCTCTGCTCTAAGTCATCTAAAGGTACGTCACAGGCAATGATATGAACGCAGGATATAAACCCAGAACGCGAGTCTTGGAACTCGAAGGCTTTGCTTTCCTCCTTTCTCCATCCCTTCCCTTCCTTTTTCTACCCTTCCTCCAGCTTTCCTTTCTTCTTTCAAATTAGCAGTATCTCCTGTTGTTACTGTGAGTGATTAAAGAATGATCGGAGTCCCTCTGAAATTATGCCCCCCTGAAGATCATCTCTGGGGGAAAACAATCTCTGGTATGAGCAGGAGTAGGAGAGAGAGAATGGGCTCAGAATCCGGCACCAAACCCCATCCCGATAAAAATGCCATGGTCTTTGCTGGTTGGCAGGACCGTGACAGCCCGAAGCGAGCACCTTTTACCCTCCTTGTGCCCACGAGCCCAGCGATGGATGGATGGAGGTGGCTCGGGCTGCACAGGGGTGGCGGGGCTGGCTGCTGGTTGGTGTTTGGTTTGAGAGGTTCACATGTGGGTGTAGAAGCAGAGCCCCGAGTCCCAGCCCCTGCCTCTGCCACTGGAGTCTGCTAGGCTTTCTGATCAGCTCTGGCACCTCCTCGGCCCATTGGGCCGGGACAGGGACAGGGTGAAGGGCCTTCTTCGGTGGGGGCAGAGGGCGCCGACTGTCCTTGTTCCTGGCCCGCAGGGCTCTGGGGCAGGATAGCTCCTGGTCCTGCGACCCATCGGTGGCCAGTCCTGTGGGTGTCCGGGAGGTTTTCTGAGCTGGGATGGGATGAGGGACCCCTTGGTGACGAGAAGGCAATCCAGACCACGCTGGTCTTTAGAGAAGACACAGGAAGAGCGTGAGCTCTTCAAGGGGGGCGCGTTCCACCCCCGTGGGTGAGGAGGAAGGAGGGGAGGCGGGGAGGGCCTGCGTGTGAGGAGGGGTGCCCCAGAGAAGGAGGGAGAAGGGACAGAGTTTTCTTTCCTTTGGATTTTATCAAGTGGAACTTAAAAGGCAAGGTTGAACCTGAAGCTGGTTTTCTGATAACTTTGAACTTGAAGTTTGGTTTCGATAAGCCTGGCTGGCTTACATCTCCAGCCAGGACCTCTGCGGAGGGAGGCTGCAGCTTTGAAGATGGAGCTGGGCTTTGTTTTCCTCTCTTCTCTCCCCCCATGCCTCGCAGGGGGGCTGAAGAGAGGATGTTGCCAGCCAGAAGGGCACCATGGTTTGTCCAGTGGGGCGGTTTTGGGGGTGAGGGGGATCACCCGGATCTGGGCTGTCCGCTGGGACCATGGCTCCCCTCCGTCTTTGGCAAAGCCAGCTTTTATGGAGCACCTATTGCATACAGACCACTGTGCTACGGAGGCACGTGCCTCGTTGCCTCCCCCCACCCCAACCACCCTATGGGGAAGAAACCATTTCATCCCCATTCTCCACACGGGGAGCCCAAGATCCAGACAAGTCCAGCGCCTTCGCCGAAGCTGCCCGGGCCAGTCAGTAGCAGGGGCAGGATATGGACCCAGGATACCAGTGCTCTCAACCAGGACGGTCCCACTGAGCTCAGCTGCACCCCCCGGAGATGCTGGGGGCTGGCAATGGAGAGAGACCCCGCTCCCTGACTCGCTCTGACAAGCTGCCTTCTAAATGGGGGCGGCCGGGGTGCCTCGTGCTTCGTAGCCTGGGAGAAGCACTTTGCCTTGCACCCCGTCTCGTGCCACGATGGCGGCTGCTCTGGCCCAGCAGGAGACCGGCAGATTGGGGGGTGGGGGGGATCAGGGTGGCCCAGGCTGTGTGCTCGGCTGTCCTTGGGTCACCGACTAACTGCCCACTTGACTGCCCAGGACTCAGCAGTGCACGGACTGGCCTGGCCACGGCGCTGTTGGCTTTGGAAGAGCAGGGAGGGCAGGGCCTGGTTTTTTTTTTTTTTTAACAGAGACAGACAGCCAGCGAGAGGGAACCCAAGCAGGGGGAGTGGGAGAGGAAGAAGCAGGCTTCCAGCAGAGGAGCCTGATGTGGGGCTCGATCCCAGAACGCCAGGATCATGCCCTGAGCCGAAGACAGACACCTAACGACTGCGCCACCCAGGCGCCCCAGGGCCTGGTTTTATCCACTAGAGCAGAAGCCATCCGTGTCAGTCACCTCCCCCCACCGCCGTCAAGCCCCCCCCCCAGGGGGCCTCTGAGGAGCTAGATCTCCTTTTAGGTTTGTCCTTATCGGCCTCACTCTGCGAAAGCACCACGAGGGAGCTGGGGGCTGTGACTGAGGCAGGGTCTCCTGCTGGATCGCTGCCAGCTCTAGGGACTTGTTGCCTGGTTGTGGGGGCATCGCAGGCCGGCCCCCCCGCATCCCTCTGGGTGTACCTGGAGTGAAGAGAAAGATGGGGGCACTCAGGCCCAGTTGGGAGGGGAGCTGTGGATGGAGTCAGGTCAGTCTGTTGCCGCCGTGGCCTTCCTGTCCCCGCCCGTCTGGACGGGTGACCAAAGCACCCTTATCTTCAGCTCCTCCCTCCCTGTCCTGTTAGCCATCCCAGGCTGCCTGTGTTTGAGATGATGCTTTCACGTCCTTTTGCATGCCCAAAGCCTCCGTTTTGAGAAAACTTAGCTACCGACTGTGCCGATTCCTGAGAGACTGAGCGGGGAGGGGACATCATTCCTTTGACTGTAACTACTAGCAGCCTCCAGGACCCTGCGTGCTGGCCCTGGGCCCTTGGCCTTTTCAGTCCCAGCTCTTTGAATCCACACGAGGATCCCGTGGGGAGGGGACTGTCCGGATCCCTGTTGGAGAGCTGGGGAAACGAGTCGGGAGGTCTGGAGAAGTTGCACCGCTCGCCCTGGGTCACACATAGTGTCTGGAGGACCCGAGCAGGGACTAAGGCTGCTTCTCAGGCCGCCTGAGGGAAGCCCCCTGCCTCCTGCTTCTCTCAGTCTTCCTGACCACTCACCAGAGTGCCGTTCACTGGGCCCATGAGGCGGCATCTTTGAGGAGGCCAGAATGTCAGCAGGGAAGGCAGTGAGACTGTGTGGACAGTGGCCACACTCCACGAGCTCCCTGTCTGCCTGCCTCTGGTCTGAGGGCCCTGGCTGGCCACAGGCTGCTTATCTGGGCTCTATAGTTGGGGCAGAGAATGGCGGCCTTGAGGCGCCCTGGGGTCATCTGAGTGGCCAGCACGGGTGCCCCTGGGAGGGGGTCTCCCCTCGGGCAGCCGTGGACATTACCAGAGGCCAGACAGCAAAGGGATTTTGACTATAGCACACGGGCAGGGCAGGAAAGGGCCCAGCACCCTGGCGCTCCTCCTCACGGTCCCCAGAACAAAGCCCCAGTGGGGGCGGTGGCCCGGAGGCCCAGCTGGGGACCATCCTCACGCTGTCTCACTTGCCCTCCCCACAGTGGCCCTGCCTCCCGAGAAGACAGACGGGGTGGCCAGCGGAGATGAGAAGAGGAGGGAGAAGGCGAGCGAATCTTGCCCGGGCTCCAAGAAACAGCTGAAGTTTGAAGTAAGTTCCCTGTCCTGGTGCTGGGCTCTGGAGAGAAGGGTTTCTGTCCTCTCGGCGGTGCTTTTCGAGGAGGGAAGCTGAGGCCTGTCCAGATGCAAAGGCCTTTCACCTCCTGTGTGAACAGCTGTCCTTTGTGGGAGGTTTGTCCCGCCACGTCGGGGGCTGCCCCAGCTCCACAGAGGCCCTGAGGACTGAGCACCGCCATCCCACTGGGCTGTGGCCCGGCAGTCTGGGGGCGGACGTGAGGGGGGACCGTGGGGCCTGGCCCTGGCCCTGGCATTACTGTACTAGGTGACTGCCTTCCCCTCTGGGCTCGGTTTCCTCGTTAGTTGAAGAAGTCATTCCGACTCCTGGGGCTGTTCTGGGGAACATGTGGGGGCTCTCGGGTAGGCTGGATGCCAGGAGGCAGGAGGCCTTAGGCAGGTCCCCTACCCTATCTGGGACTCAGTTTCCCCATGTGGTCAACAACTAAAGGGACACGCCCCCCTAAAGCTTGCAGTCTGTCTGTCCTGCCCCGTCCCAAACAGTACGTTACGCTCTTCTGTGGACCAAGCAGGGCGGGTGCTAGAGCGGAAGCCGGACCTGTCGGCGTGGAGCTGACCGGCTTCTCTCTGCCCTCCCTTCTCCTCCCTTCCTCCTTCTCTGCTTCCCTCCCTGAGACCACTAGGGCATAGCTCTGGAGCCGGCAGGCTGGGGTTCACATCCTAGCTCTGCCACTGCCCCGCTGGCCTCCCCTGGGACATGGGGGTAGTTTCCGTCTATGTTACTGGGGTGTTGCTGTGAGCCTGGGAAGGTAACGCACCTAACATGCTTAAAGGGTGGCGCTATCATGTCAGTGCTTTCCTTCTTCCTTCCAGCCAAGCTTGAGTGACACCTGCGGGGTACCGGGGGACCCCACAGTGAATTGGGCAGGGCTCCTGCCTTCCCGGAGCACAGTGCGGCGAGGGGGACAGGACGGTGACCCAGACCCGGACACTGCACAGTCAGGGATGTGACGGGGGTCCGGAAGCTCACGGAGGGGGTGGCTGCCTCGGTCAGGCTGGAGGTGAGGACACAGAGCCTCTGGGTTAAGGAGAGCACTTTCAGCCGAGGGAACGGCAGGAGCAAAGGCCCAGAGGCCTGTCCGTGCCGCAAGCCGCGTGGGAAGGCGCTGCGTCATATTGTGCAGTGATGGCAGGTGCTGCGGGGAGATGACTGGGACAGGGTGTGAGGTGGCTCACAGTGGCCCTAAATGCAGGACTGGGGGGCGGGCAGCATCCAGCTGGGGAGCTGGGGTGGCTAGCTTCTTCCCAGAGCCCACCGGAGTGCCTGCGTGTCTTCTGGGGCGGTCGAGGGGGTTGAGGGCCGAGGGCCGAGGGCAGCAGCAGAGGGAAGGCTCACACCTAGATGTCTCACTTCCCTGGGGAGCCCAGGTGGCGGTGGTTGGGGAGGGGGACAAAAGACATATATGACAGAAGTTGGGGGGAATAGTTACTGAACCCCGAGCTGTCTTTGGAGTGGTGCAGAAGGGCCAGGGAAGAGGAATCAGATAAATGCTGTGTGTGCGAGTGTGTGTGAGTGTGTGTGTGCGTGTGTGTGTGCGCGTGTGGGCATGTGTGCGGGGCGAGCGCTGAGCTACATGAAACGGTGCCTCGCAGAGCAGAGTGGGCACTTGGCAGGTATCAGACGGGCATGTCACAACTGAGGGAAGGCTGGCTTTGAACTCCGCGTGGGCCGCCCGAGGACTGCTGGAGGGAACTGGCTTCGAGCTGCAGAGGCTGGGGGCAGGGACGCCGCGCTCGGGCACTCGTCCCTGTCAGCATTCAGAGGCAGGGTATCCCCCCTCTCTGGGAGGCTGAGTCTGTCCTCCTGCAAAAGGAGAGGGCAGCTGAATGGCCTGGGAGCATCTTTGCTTGTTTTCATAAAATCTTGTGAACCTCTTTGCCAAAACAGCCAGCCTTTCTCGAGCTTTCTATCTGGTGTTCGGCTGGCTCCTGCATACGCACTGCCAGGGACAGAGCTCATCACGTCCCAGCTTGGGTGCCTGTGGTTAGACACGTCGGGTCCTGTGAGCGGTGATAATGAAGTGGTTGTTAACATTTCGTACATCATATGTTAACGTTACAGCAAAGACAATGGCAGCCACTGTCATTAATTGGACTTCTCTAGGTGCCAAACAGTTCCACACTTTTTCCAGGTGCCCCATTGCAGAGCCTGAGGCAAGGACTTGGCAGGTGATCCCAGGGAGCAGCAAAGGAGGGAAGCCAGTACCTGTGGGTGAATGGGTGGATCCGCGCCAGGGCAGCTGGGGCTCCGTCCTGCTGCCCCCCCCTCCCCCGGAGAGCCATGCAGAGTGCCTCAGGCTGCCCCGGGCATTCAGGCCCCAGCTCTTCAGGTCTTCGGCGGACACAGAAGCTGGCCGCTTGAGGTGGGAGGTCGGGAGCTGTCCACCACAGCTGCCCAGGAACGCCGAGGGGATGTGGGGTGCTCCCAGCAGCCTTGTGAGATCCGTACTGGCCTTTCCCATAATTTACAGGAGGGGAAACTGAGGTACAGAGAAGCCACGCCCAGGGTCACACAGCCGCGGAGGGCCACGTACCGGCTCCCACCGGGGCTGAGCTGGAGCTTTACCTTTTAATGCTCGCTCACCCTCTTCTGCCTTCCAGGTCGGGGGGCCACCCTGGGTGTCCTGCCGTAGCTTCCCATTACGGGTCCCTGTGTCTTCCAGTAACGTCTGTCCCTTGGTCCGAGTTCAGTCTCCCTGAGGCCCTGGAGCTTCCTCTCAGACCCCCAGGTCACACCCCCCGGTGTTTCCTTTGCCTTCAAAGACCCAGAGGCTGTCTGGCACCCCCACAGGCCTCTCTCCCTGGGCCAGACCTCCCCTGCCCGCCTGGCCTCCCCACCCGGCCCCTCACGTCTTGGTCGTTGTGCTCTTCCTTCACGCAAGGTCTGAGGAGGGCCGTGGGGAGGTGGCAACCCCGTGACCTGGCCTCGGGGTACTCCAGCCATGCCCGTGGGTTGTCTGTCTGTGTCCAGGAGTTGCAGTGTGACGTGTCAGTGGAAGAGGACAGCCGGCAGGAGTGGACCTTCACCCTGTACGACTTCGACAACAATGGCAAGGTCACCCGTGAGGTGAGTGCACCTGCCGGGCCTGCTGCCCTGGCCACACCCTCGGGCACTCCTGCCCCTCCCCCTTCTCCAGGGCGCCCTGCCAGGCGGTGGGGAGGTGTGGGGAGGGGATCGAGGCTGCTGGAGCTTCAGGGAGACCTGGAGGGGTGTCCCAGAGCTGCCCAGTGAGTGGGCAGCAGGGACAGAGGAAGGGGGAGCCGGGCTCCCCTGCACTCAGCCTAGGCACTGCTCCCACTGGGGAAGGGGAAGAGTGAGATGCAGTCTGAGGGCTCCCCGGAGGAGGAGAACCCTGAGTCCCAACAGAGTCCTGTCCTGCCTCTTCCTCTCTGGAGTCCGAGAGCTCTGGCTAGGGCAGGGGTTGCGACCATCCCAGGCTGCTACCCAACTCAGCCAGTGTGCCCAGGAGCTGGGGCCAGGTGGGCACACAGAGGCCAGGCAGGGCCTCCCTCCGCCAAGGCAGGAATGAGCACCCCCAGCCCCGAGAGCTCTGTGCCTGGCCTGCTCACGGGCCCGTTCTTTGCCTCCCTCCTCCCTCTGAACGCCGGCGTCTCTCCCCTCAGGGCTCCTGCCGCACCTCTTTCCTCCCTGTGTACCTCTCACCCTTCTTCCGTGCCTCTGTCTGGATACTGAGCACCCTCTGTGGGCATCTGCTGTGCCCTAGGTGTGGGGACAAGGGGACAAACAGTGCAGACATGGCTCCCGGCCCGTGGTTCTGACAGCTGCTGAGGGAGGCCCACCCCAAACAATTACAGGACAGTCCTGAGGTGTGACGGGGTTGGTGAAGGAGATAAACAGTGTGACAGAGAGGGGCCCATGTGTCTAGGAAACCTCCTGGGGGAGGCGTCGTGGAGCCGAGCGAGCATGGCCTGCAGAGCTGGGGGAGAGAGGCCCGGCAGGTGCAGAGCGGGAGTGCTTGGGGTGTTTAAGGTGCCAGACGAGACTGTGCGGTGGGTGCCCACCAGGACACCGGGCTGTGGCCCGAGCCAGCAGGGCAGGCCCTGGCTTGGGTTCCTGGGGCTCAGGGAAGCCCCTGGTAGGTGGTTGAAGCAGGGCCATGACCTGGTCTGAGCTACTGCAGTGTCTGCTTTCCTCTTACCCTGGGCCTGGGTGCCACCCCTTCTGCCTCCACGTGGCTTTCCCCGCCGTCCCTCTGGGGCATCGTCTCCCTCCCCAGGAGGCGCTGGCTTTCAGATGTGTGACCTGCTCTGAGAGCAGCATGGCTGGCTCCACGCCCACCTCATGTCCGGCTCACAGGGGCACCCGGGGTGTCCCCAGAGAAGCTTTGCTGTCTTCTCTCCCTGCTTGGTTCAGGGCTACAGGTTTTCTTTTCTGTGACTGGTGCAGGAGAAGCTGCCAGAAGGAACACCTGGGTGAACAAAGGGCATCTCTTCCTTAGGCCGTGGCTTAAGGAATGTTCCAACAGGGTGGGAGAAGAAGCTGGGAGGGACTTTCAATCATTCAGGACTCTTGGGGATGTAAGTGACAGAACCCCAGCAAACTGCTATTGGTTTGAAAAAAAAAAAAAAGGAGTATATGGTGGTCCAGGGCACTGACTTCAGGCGCGGCTGGATCCAGAGGTTTGGTGCCTTCAGGACTAGCTACTTGCAGTGGCTCGGTTTCATCTGCGTTCCTTCGTTGTCTGGCAGCCTTTCCCCTGGCCAGTAGCAAGGTGACGGTTGACATTTTCCCTCTATCTGGGACTCTCAGCGACCCTCCCAATTCAGAAGTTCCAGAACTGAATCTCACTGGCTCTGACCACCTCACATGAGTGTCCCTGACCCAGTCATTTTTGCCATGGGTTTGCGATGGCTTGAGATGGCCTACTCTGGGTCGTGGAGCCGGGGGAAGTTACTGGATACATGAGCCACAAAGACTGAAAGTGAGAGGGGGCGTGTAGTCGGCTCACAAAGTAATATCAACATACTGTTATTAGGGGGCAGGGGAATGGGTTCTGGGCAGGCAAAGCCCCAAGAGGAGCCTGGGTACTTGGGAAGCAGTGGAAACCCTTCTTGGTTGGAGACCCTGGGGAGGCCGGGGGATGGTTTAGGTGAACCCCTGTCTCCCTCCAGCTGTGATGCTTTGTGCGAGGGGTTATGGTTTTTCTGGAGTGAGCACCGCCGTTCCCCCCCATCCTGTTTGGGAATGGCAGCTGCGGTGTAATTATCTTCACAGGGGAACACATTGCAGTCTGGAAGCTTGGGTAACTGAGCTGAAAGGCAGTGGCCCCAGCCGTCTGTCCGGGCCACGCAGGCAGCCGGGCTGGGCTTCTCGGGGGTGCGGTGGCATTGTCCTCTCTTCAGACTCGTGTGGCAGCGAAGACCACGCTGGCCCTGCTAGCCGCAGCCTTCATTCCTTGCTGGTTCGGAAATGCTGACCATAAGAGGGTTGACCCCCACCTCGGAGGCCTTGCAGAAACCCGCGGGCAGATGCTGCAGTCTGGCTCTGCGTCTTGCTTTTCTTTACCCTCAGTAACGAGAGGAAGAGCAGGGAAGTGAGGGTTCCCGAGGAGGCTGCCCCAGCCCGGGCTAGAGAAGGCCATCCTTGGATCGTGTCTTCCTCCTGCCGAGAAGCGAGGAGGCTGGCTTCCAGTCCAGGGAGAACCCAGCCTCGTGTTTCCCCTTGGTCTATTTTTAGCCCCAAGGCCACTCCTCAAAGCTGGCTATAAATACTGGTCCCCTCCATGCTCGCTGGCTGCCTGCGGGCATGTTTCTGTGCGCTGGGGCAGACAGGCTCCCACCTCATGGCAGCTACAGCCCAGAGCTGGCGTCTGGGCTCGCTTCCCAACTCAGAAGAAAGTACGTGTTCATTTGTGCAATAAATATTCACAGGCCCACTTCTGTGTGCTGGGCCCCATGCAGGCAAGAGTCGATTTTTCGGCTGGGATCACTAGAGCATGGCGTGCAGTCACTGTCCCCCACCCCCGGCGTGGGATAGGACACTTGGGGATGATGTTGGTGGCCCTTACTTTCCTCATCTGGAAAATGGAGATACTGGCACCTTCCTGCAAGGGCTTCCTAAGATGGGAAGAAGAGGGGGCAAATGTGGGTGTGCAGAGCAGCTCAGGGGAAGAAGTGGGGAGAAGAGGAGTCCTCTGCGGGCCTGACCGCAGGAGCTGAGACTGCGGAGTGAGCCAGCGAGCCTGGGTCTCAAACTGGCAGCCTTCACAATCCCCACGTAGCCCTGAGATGTGCGGGCCCAGCCTTCCAGAAGGTTTTGTTAAAAATTAAGTTATCACAGGCAACCGAAATAAAAATAGATGAATTGACTACATCAAAATTCAAAACTAATGTGCATCAAAGGACACAGCAGAGTGGAAGGCAACCTGCAGAATGGGAGAAAATATTTGCACATCACGTTTCTGATAGAAGATTAATATACAGAATATAAAAAGAACTGCACCCTCCACAACAGGAAAACAAGCAGCCCAATTATATTTGGGCAAAGAACTTGATCATTTCTCCAAAGAAGATATACAAATGCATGGCCAATAGGCCCATGAAAGGGGGCTCAACATCACTCATCATTAGGAGATGCGAATCAAAGCCCCACTGGAATCCCACCTGACATGTGTTAAGTGGCTACTAAAAAAAAAAAACCCAACAACAACCAAACACCCAAACAGACCGACAACGACGAGTGTCCCTGAGGAAGTGGCCACATCAGAACCCTTGTGCGTTCTGGGCGGGCATGTCAGATGGCGTGGCTGCTGGGACGACAGCATGAGCGTCCTCGGAAAGCTAGACGCAGAAGTCCCATGTGACCCAGCAAGCGCACTTCTGAGTCTCTACAGCGCAAAGCAGGGTCTCAGGGAGACAGTTGTACCCCCACGCCCACAGCAGCATATTACCCAAGAGCCAGAAGGCAGAAGCCCCGCAAGTGTCCGTCCCCAGGGGAGAAGATAAACAAATATAATGCAGCCTTAAAAAGAAAGGAAATCCTACCAGGAGCCAGAACACAAATTCAGATGGACCTCCAGGACCTCACGCTAAGGGCAACAGACCAGTCACAAAAAGGCCAATACCGTGTGATTCCCCTTCTATGAGGTCCCCGGAATAGTCAGATTTAGAGAGTCAGAAGGTGGAATGGTGGTGGCCAGGGGCTGGGGAGTTGGGGAAATGGGGAGCTGACAAAAACTGAGTTTCCAGTATCAGAGATTCTGAAGATTTAGCAGAAGATTCTGGATTTCCGGGATGACCCTTCCTTAGCCTGCGTTGCCACGGGGCAGGTCAGTGGAGCTGAGTGGGTGCCACCTCTGTGGGTTCCCCTCTCCGGGTTGCTCATCAGTGTACCTGCCTGGCCACAGCAGTGCTTGGTGTCACTTCTGTCACCTCTGTCCGAATGGCTTACGGGTGGGGAATAAAGTGAGGGATGAGTCTGTCTGTCTGTGAGGAGCCACAGGGCAGATCATTGGCCATCTGTGGGCCTGACCTGTAGAGAGCAAATACCTTTTCCAGAAGTTTCCTACAGCCTTTAAAGCTGGAAGCCTCCCCCTCAGACAAACGACCTTAGCAGACCCCCAGAACAAGGGGACACCTATTTTGTCCCTCCATTCCCCAGTCCGAAGTCTCTGAGACGCTGCACAGAGCACGGGTTGGACATCCCTGTTCTACTTGAGGGGGTCACGGGGGTCCAGAGAGATGAGATTGGGTCGAGTTCTCACAGAATAGTTTATCTTGAGCAACACGTCTACTTTTGCATTTGTTATTCAGAAGGAGCTCCTCAGACCCGAAGCAGGTGCTGTTGGTACCCCTCTCCCCGTCAGTCTCCCCGACCTGCCTCAGTTTCCCTGCTGCTGGGGTGGACAGTGCCCACCATCAGAGATTTCTCGGGTGGGACTGCCTCAGCCTCTGCAGAACAGCCTGGAAGTCCCAGCAATGTAGCGTCACCACCCCCCCCCCCCCCCCCCGCCCAGGGCAACACCACCAGGGAGGGATGAGACTTCGCGGAGGTGGTTTCCACGCAGTCCCTCCGAGGACGCAAGGGCGACTGAGCCTGGTCGCCCGTGGCTGGACCTGCTCATTCCCGTCATCCCCCGCCCCCTGCCCCTGTGCCCCTGCCCTTGGATCCCCTCCCAAATGAACCTCTCACATGCACGTTTGTGCCTTAAGCTTGACTTTGGGGGAGCCAGGGGCCTTTCCCTTCCTTAGCTTTCCCAGGGCCCTCGGATTGCCGGGGTTGGGGATGCCCTGTGGCTGAAGCCCCGCGTGGCCCTCTGCTTGGCTCCCCCGCAGGATATCACCAGCCTGCTACATACCATCTACGAGGTGGTCGACTCCTCCGTCAACCATTCCCCGACGTCGAGCAAGACGCTGCGGGTGAAGCTCACGGTGGCCCCCGACGGAAGCCAGGGCAAGAAGGGCATCCTTCTCAATCACCCCGGTGAGGGGCTGGGGGGCCACCCAGTCCACTCCCAGCTCTCAGGAAGGATCACACCCCCCCACCTGGGAGGAGTGGAAGGGAGCCTTGGGGGCTTTCCCTGGGAGCGACTTTGTGGACAGGTGGACTTTGAGCAGGTCCTTGAAAGAGCAGGATTTGGGTAAGAAAAGAATTACAGGTGGGAGGCCCTGTGTCAGCAGAGCCCTGGAGGTGGGTGTGGACGTGGCCAGCCCAGGAGTCTGGGGGGAGAAGGTAAGGGGCCCGGTAGCTGCGAGATCCCTCTGTCTGGTCCTGGCTTGGAGAACCCTGCCCACAGAGCCATGGTGAGCCGCCATGGGCCAGCTGTCGAGGGTTGCCTGCCAGGGAGCTCAGAAACCTCAGCAGAGCCAGGCAGCTGGCGGGCACGGGCGTAAGCCGCTCACCCGGCTGTTTCTCGGGCGGGACTCAGACCTGCAGAGCGCGAGGCCCAGAGCGGAGACCAAGCCTGCCGAGGAGCTGCGAAGCTGGGAGAAGAAGCAGCGAGCCCCACTCAGGTACAGTGGGTGTGTGCGCGGGTGGCGGGGGGACGCCATGACCGCCCAGTGCACCTGTGCACATATTGAGCACCAGCTGTGTACCTGCATCTGAGGGATTTTGAGCAGGGGGCTCCAGTCTGGGTTCTCTTCAGGGGGCAGTGATTTCAGAGGACAAGCTCACAAATCAAATTCCATTTTTAAAAAAATAAATGTAGGTCCACATTCCTTTGTCCAAAACGCTTTGGGCCAGAAATGTTTTGGAAATCAGCATTCGTTGGCTTTTAGCAGAGATGTTCCCAGCGCATTTCTCATATATTCTGTTTGGCGTCTGGGCAGCAGCCCGCTATTTCATGCCCTGAAATTTCTGCGTGGACACATGACTATCCACACGAAGGGATGTAAAAGGCTATAGCTACCTTCACGTCGGCTTAGGGCAGCCTTGGCAGCCAAATAGGTTATGAAAAATCTCTGTCTTCAAGCTTTTTGGGTTTCAGAATCATGGCTAAGGGATTGTAAGGCTGTGATTCTCTTCCACCTGTTATTTCTTTAACTGCAGGGAGGGAAGGAAAGGAGGGAGGGAAGGAAAGGAGGGAGGGAAGGAAAGGAGGGAGGGAAGCGAAGAGAGAGTGCGTTTAAGGAAAAGCATCGACTAAACAGGAATATAAAGTAACAGCAGTGTAGGATGGGTGAGGATGTAGGAGGCATCGTGGCCAAAAGTCAGGGGCCGTGGCCGGAAGTCAGGGGCCGGGTGGCGGTACCTTGGGGGGGAATGGAAAGGAAGTGACCAGATTGTGACAGGCTCCCGCCCATAGAGGAAAGACAGAAGGCAGTGCCAGCAGGGGCCACAGCTTGGTGGGGAGGGGCGGGCAGGCTAACTGTGCTGGGGAGTGGGGAGGATGTGAGGGGTGGGGCTGGCAGCTCACAGAGCCTTGCAGGGGAGAGGCAGGGAGCCTGGACTCCTGCAGTGGGAGAAAAGTGGCCTCTGGGGACACCACTCTCCCCACCCCCTCCTGACACACACTCCTTTCTGGGCTTTGGGGCAGGTTACAGAGCCTGCGACCCTCAACTCCAGTGGCCTGGGGGCTTTTATGCTGCCCGCACTCTCTGGGGAACCAGCCCAGGGGTGAGGTCTCCTGTCTGCCGTGGGCACACGTGGTTTGAAGCCTGACTTTGGGGCTTCCTTAAGTTTTGACCAGTAACTTCTCACCTTTACTTTGGACCTGTTCAAAGCAAATGCCTCTCCAGTCCTCCCAGAAAGCCCAGGGAGGCCAGCAGAGGTCTCCCTCTCTGCTGCCAGGGAAGGAGCTAGGGACACATATTGCCAAGATGACCACTCCCTTCCCCACCCCACCTCCACCCCTTCCCAAGAACCAGAAGATGAATGAAGGGTCCAGAAGGATTTGTCCTGGTGGCTTCCCAGGAGACCGCGGGGCTACCCCCACCGAGGGCTGGTGCCCACCCCCTCACTGGCCTTCTTGCCCTAGGTTCCAGGGTGACAGCCGTCTGGAGCAGTCTGGCTGCTACCACCATTGCGTGGATGAGAACATCGAGAGGAGAAACCACTACTTAGATCTCGCCGGGATAGAGGACTACACGTCCCAGTTTGGGCCCGGTAAGGGAGCTCCTGCAAGGGGAGAGCTGCGGGGGGTGCGGGGGGGGGGGTGTTCATTCCCCGCCCCCTCCCCGGGCTGGGGGAAGGTGCAGCTTCTACTGGATGGGTTAAAGAGTCTCCTTGGAGGAGATGACATTAAAAACATTTTAAAAACGAACACATGTCCCAAGCTGAACAAAAATCAAATAGTATCTTAGGGCCTATCAGGCAGTGGAAACAATCGCTCTGTGCCCCACCCAGGCCGCTCCCGCCCTCTCCCCTGTTCCACGACTCTGTATTCATCAGCTGTTGACATCTGTTGCCCCCTGCTAAGATAAATGAAGAGGTAGCTCACTTATTTTCGCACCCCCAACTCCCTTCTCCCCTTCCTCCTTCTGTGTGTAATTCCTGTGTTGGTTACCCCCGTGAGTTAAGGAATACGCCTGTCCATTTCCTTCTGTTCCTGTGACCTCAGACAGCTACCCGTCTCTCTCTCCTTCTCGTCTCTCTCTTGGAAGGGGAATTACTTATTTTTAAGGACCTAACAAAGAAGCAGATCTTCCCCCTTCGCAGATGGCCAAGTTCCATTCCAGAGAGGTTCCTCCAAGGCAGCGAGGAGCAGTCAGGGTGGGGAGGGGAGCTCTCGGAGTGAACAGTTACCAGTCTTGGAGCATGGGGGGGTGGAGGGAGTTTCTGGGGCACAGAGCAGCACCAGCACACAGTAGGTGCTCATGAAATATCTGTTAAATTGGTTCCTAGGCTCCCCATCAGTGGCCCAGAAGTCAGAGCTGCCCCCCCGCACGTCCAACCCCACTCGGTCTCGCTCCCATGAGCCAGAAGCCATCCACGTCCCACACCGAAAGCCCCAAGGCACGGACCCGGGCTCCTTCCAGTTCCTTGACACCCCATTCGCCAAGGTCTCGGAGGTCCAGCAGCGGCTCCGGGGCACCCAGGACGGGAGCAAGCACTTTGTGAGGTCCCCCAAGGCCCAGGGCAAGAGCGTGGGTGTGGGCCACGTGGCCAGAGGGGCACGAAGCAAACCCCCTCTGGGACCCGCTGTCCCTGCGGTGTCCCCAGCTGCCCACCTGGCCGCCAGCCCCGCCCTCCTCCCCACGCTGGCACCCCTCGGCCACAAGAAGCACAAGCACCGAGCCAGGGAGAGCCAGCAGGGCTGCCGGGGGCTGCAGGTGCCCTTGGCCGTGGGCGGCAGTGTCGTGGGGCGGGACCGCGTGAGGGACCTGCCCGCCGTGGTGGTGTATGAGAGCCCGGCCGGCCAGGCGGTCCAGAGACACGAACATCACCACCACCACGAACATCACCACCATTACCACCACTTTTACCAGACATAGACCCCTCCCCGGAAGCCCCCACCCCGGCCATATGAAGGACCCCCCTCCCCAGGCCCCCAAGGCATTATTATTCTATTAATTATTGTTATTATGACGATTATTGTTATTAATAATTATTGTTACTCCACTAATATTCAGCTAGCCTCCATGTAGAAGATATATGGAAACACAGAACTAAACTTTTATTTATATGTTGTGAGGACTGCATAAGTTACCCGAGAAAATGACTCGGGGTTTGGAAGTGGCCTGTCAAGGGTGGAGGCTGGCTCGGGCTCTCAAGCGGCAGTTTCCACGCAGGCTGGTCCACACCCTTCCCGGCTCTGGGGGAGCCCTCGGCCAGAACTGTGCCCTACCCCAGTCTCTTCCAGGAGATCACCCTTACCTGGCCCGCTTCCAGAGACCCTCGAAATCTCCGAGAAGATAAACAGCTGCTACCTCTTAGTACGATTCTGATTTTCTTTTGCCCTTAACTGATTGTAATGTGCCACAAGTCAGCGGACTGCGGACGCGCGACCTTCTGGGCTCTTGTGTTTTTACGTCCCAACCTAGAAACCCTAGCTGTCTTTCTGGAGTCCCCTTTCGCGCCTCTCCAGCGGGATCACGTCCTCGCCCAAAACCAGTCCCATCTTTTCTGCCGTGCACCACATGAAAATACGCTTCTCCTCCTCCCTTCCCTTGTTCTCTCTTCTTGAGAAAGATACACACCCATATTTAAAGACTGTCCCTGAAACCAGCCTTCTCATTTGGGAAACCTCTGGAGAGGGAACCCAACCACAAAAACAAGCGTGGTTTTCCCAGATCGGGCATTCGTGTGCTGTCGGTTGTGGCTGAAGATGTGGAAACTTCATGTTCTCTACTGTTGGCAAATATATACGTACCTACGTGGTCCTCTAACAGAGCTGACTGTATCTATAGCTAGGCGCCATCTGTCCGTTTCGATGTATCTTTCTATAAATATACACTCTCAGGTAACTTTTCCGGTGTGCGGAAATCAGTGGCTTGCTTCTCTAGACGTGTTCTGAGCCCCGATGTCACCCTCTGTGCCTCCCGGTGGGGCCACTGTCCATCAGATGCGAATGGTCACTTGCCTCTCCTCGGCAGGTCCTTTTTCGGGGCTCGGGGTCTGACAGATTTGGAGAGGCCTGCTGGAGTCCAGAAGCTGGGAGGGCAAGGGGGACAGTGGCCAGAGTTGGGGCCCTGGAGCAGTGTCCTCCACAGAGCACAACGTTGTCTGATGAGGGCCTGGGGAGACAAGGAAAAGGACCACTGTCAACCAGTCTGGGTCCCGTGAAAAACATGACATACTCCCACTGGGTACTTTGAGGGAATAAAGGGCAAAGCCTCCAGAAAGAATGCAGAATCCGGGGCGGGCGATGCGTGGGTCCACTGGTGCCCCTGCTGTGGCGCAGAGAGGGTGGGAGTCATCTTCAGCAGACAGAGCCATGGGGCTAAGGGAGCCACCAGAAGGAGCCATGAGGGACTGTCACTCGGGGATGCAGCCAGCCTGTGGGGACCCTACCGGGAAACCCAGCTCCCGACCTCACTCCTTCCTGCCCTGCATCCTGTTGAGACACTATTGGCTGAACCCCCCGCCCCCAGGAACCCGCGGGAGCCACAGGGCCGGGGATCTGTTGTTGAGGGCCACATGGACGTTCTTGCCAGGCAGGGAGTGAATGGAGGGGCACAGGAAGGAGTGACCAGCTACCTGCCTCTTTGCTCCTTGGCTGCCAGTTGCCATGTCCTCTTCCAGAGCTTCTGAGTTGTTTTTGTTAAGTGAGCTCAGGGAGCGCCTCAGGCTCAGAGAGGTTAAGTAATTCGCTAGAGATCACAGAGCAGGTGGCAGGGCTGACATTCCAGTCTTCCCCAGGACCCCCTTCACCGCTGCAGGGCTTAACCACTGACTGGGTCAGAGCTTCCCTTGTTTTGGGTTGTGGGCTTCCATCAGTCAGCATCGAACTCAAACGGATGGGCATCTAACCAAGGCAGGCAGGGAGCTGGCTGTGACAGGCTAGGAGGCGGGGTGGGAAGGAAGCCGAGAGGCGCTGGGGCCTGCCCCTCCCTCTCTGGCTCTAAGCTTCTACCTCTAAAGGCTTTGTCGCGCTGGGGGGGCTGCAGCCCCACAACCAGATGGAAAAGGATCTTCTGCGAGGGGTGGTCCAGGGCAGGATTCTGATTGGCTGCGCTTAGATCCCTACCCACTCCTGGGCCAATCACTATGGCCCACCTGGGGTCACATGGCCAACCCGGCGGCAAGAGGGCGGAGTCTAGGAAGAAAGGAAAGGAGGGGTGCGGAGCCAGGGGACCCAGGACTAGAATGGCTGCAAGGTGGAAAGGAACCAGGGATTGGGGTCCACGCGGGGAGTCTCTGCGGTGGCTTTAGAGTGTTCTTTCAGCCTCTGAGAGGGGGTTCCATGCCATCTCTCCCAGCCCCACGCCCTCCAGGATTCGGTGATTTCTTAGGAACTGGGATTTATTTAAAATACCATTTTGAAAAATCGTTGAAGATTCAAATAGTACAGAATGGGGGGGGCAGTAAATGTACACTTCCTTCCAGAATCCCTGACTCTAACCTTCCTGGGCCCTCCTGGGCCATGCAGGGAGGCTTGAGGGTTGTGAGCCCAGACTTTGGGGCCAGGCTGCCCGGGTTCAAATTCTGACTTCCTCAGTGCTCTGTGCTTCACGCCATACTCTGTACTTCTCAAGCCTCCGTTTCCCTTCTGTAAAGGGGGATCGTAAGAGACCTACCCCACAGGGTTGTTACGAGAAGTCACTGAGTTCATATAGGCTTGGCCCAGGGAGCATCGTGAAGACGTTAGCTGCCATAATTTACAAGAATAAATGCATCTCCGTAAGATACCTCCCCGCTTAAATTTTGTTAATTCTCTGAAAAGACTTTCCTTGTTTCGGAGCACTTTTAGGTTTCTGACAAAATCAAGGGGAAGATTCAGAGATTTCCCATATACTCCTTACCCCATGCCTGCACAGACTCCCCCATCACCAACATCTCTCACCAGAATGGTATTTTTTTTTTTCCCCAAGGATGAACCTAAGGGACCCACCATAATGACCCGAAGTCCATAGTTTGCCTTGGAGTTTGCTCTTGGTGTTGGACATTCTGTGGGTTCGGACAAATACCCAATGACATATTGGTCATTATCACAGAGTATTTTCACTGCCTAAAAGTCCTCTGTGTCCCAACCCATTCCTCTCTCCCCTGCCCCATTTTGTTATTTTATTAAATATTTCAAACAAGGTTTGAAACAGAAAACTGTAACAGTCACGGAACTCGCCGCCCAGATTTGACACACGCTGACAGTTTACAATATTTATTTCAGATCTATTTTTAAGAAAGAAAACACTGCCGTTGCTGCTTAATCCCCTTCCCACCCCCACTTTTTTATTTTTATCCAAGGAGTAACATGGTATTCATAGTCAGGCCTTTCCTCTGTGACCTCCTGTATTTGGAGAGCTTGCCCCCCCAGGGCTATCGAGCTCGGCCCCCTTCTCTCTAACGGCTGCTCAGCCTTCTCTTGCTCAGAGGTGCTGTCATGGACCTGCCCCATCCCCTCCTGCCAGGCCTGTGGGTCTCTCATCCCAGGGGCACGGGGGTCCTTGTGTTCAGCTTGCGCCAGTGCCCACGAGCAGGAGCGAGAGGGACAGCGCCGGCCCCGAACTGCTGAGCTCAAGGCATGTGTGATCTCAATGCTGGTAGATCTCAAACGACCTCTAAAAGAAGGTGTGCCGAATAGTTAGAAGTGGAAAAGAGAAGAGAGAGGAAAAGGAAGAGGAGCAAGGGTGGGAGGGTGGAAGGAGGGAGGAAAGAAGGGAGGAAGGGAGGAAGGAGGGAAAAGAAAACTAGAAGGGGTCAACCAGGCTTCTTGGTGAGTCTTTGAGCACATTTTCCTACAGGCCGATGTGGGTGAGTTTTGTCTTGTTTGCAAATCTCCTGATGTCCTTTCCAGAGGAACTGTTGCTGCTTTTCCAGGGCCCTGAGCTCTGCGCTCGTCTGGGCCCTGGACAAGGTGTAGGAGGGACAGGCCTCGGCTTGGCCAGCCTCGTGCGCACGTGTGCACAGCACTGGCTGGTGGTTAGGATGCCCTGCTTCTGCTCCTCTGTTACGAGCCCCCCGAGGACGTCTGGGAGGTCAGGCAGCCAGCCGGGCTGAGGGCTGAGGGCTGAGGGCTGAGGCGTGAGGGCTCGCAGCTGCCAGGCTCGGCTCTCATCTCCCAGGGAGCACTGGGGGGTCGGGGAGCCAGGGGGCCTTGTGCACCTCCCACCCAGCCATGCCAATTACACTTTTTGGCAAAGGAAACAGCCGGGAGCAGTTTCTTTTGCTTCCCTTTCATTGTTCTCAGCGTTTAGATGTCAAATCATTACAGGGCTGGAGGGGAAGGCAGCGTTGGGGGTGGCAGGAGGAGGGGAAGGCTGCCTGCACCTCGAGTACCGTTTCTGTCAGCCGCTGCCACTAATGACCCCAGCTTCTGCGAGGCCCGTCAGCACTCACGGGAATGAAAGGGCCCCCCTGAGAGGTGCTCGGTGTCAGCAGACTGTGACACCTTCCAACCCCCCCCCCCGCCCCGCCTTCACCCCCTCATCGAAGGCAGGGCTTCACCCAGCAGACACCTGGGGCTGGCATGCCCCAAAAGACCCCATGGCAGCCTTGCCCTTGTCCAGTCCAGGCCCAGCCTGCACCCTCCCAGCCCTGCCTTGGCCCCCCAGCTCGCATGGGCACGGCCCGGCTTCAGCCCTTCTCCGCGTGCAAGTGGCTATGTTTCGCAGAGCCAATACGGGTGGTTCAGACTAACGCTTTAGTGACTCCTGCAAGCGGTGTCCCCGATCATTAATGTTCCATCACTGCCTTGTGGGGGACTCTGATCTGGTTTTTGTCTTGTCATCTTCTCCCAAACCAACAGACCTTTGAACCCAGCCCCTCTTCTCAGGGGCTTGGGCCCTTGAATGTTGTTATGGATTAATGTATGTCTACACAGAGGGCTTTCTGCCCTCAACATCTTCCTTTGAGGAGGGGGAATGAGTGTGAGACCCCTTTTCTAGTAGCAGAAGGTGACCCCGGGGAGGAAATGATGCTCAGAGCCTGGCCTCGATTCCCGAGCTCCCCCTGACCATCCCCTGGGCTTTTGCGCCCTCCACTTTCTCTCCACAAAGGGGAAGAATCCCGGTGCCCCCAGCCTGTGAGCCTGGTGGAGACAAGAGGGCCTCCCCCTCGACAGGAGACCCTCCAGACATGATTGGGCATAGACCACCCCGTTGGGAGTGGGGGGCGGGGAGAGCAGAGTGGAATGTTCACAGCCTCTAACTCTCATCCTGAGTGTTTCACAGTCACCTGGGGAGATTTTTAAAAATGCCAGTTCCTGGGCCCACCTCCGATGATGCTGATTCGCTGGTCTGGGGGGCGGCCAGGCATCAAGGTGTTTCAGCTCCCAGCCGACTTCCGGTGAGCCACGTTGAGAACCCCGAGCCTGGCATTCTCCCCAGATGACCTCAGAAGGCCCCGTTCGAGGGATATCCCTAACTTCAGGGGCCATAAGAATCTCCCAGGGAGCATGTGAAATGTAGATACCCAGCACCCCCCGCCCGGGAGTGAGAGCATGTGGGTCTGGGGTGTGATGGCAACAGGCATGAGTGCCCTTGACCGGCTCCCACCCCAGGGAGCTGCTGCACTTGGGCCCAGAGGCCACAGCACGAGAAACCCAGTGGCCTCTGCGCTGGTACCAGCAGGGTAGAAGTCTAGGGCGCCTGCCTTCAGACGGATGTGCCCTGAGATATAAACGAGGCAGAGCGCGCTCCCCATGGCCCTGTCCCACCGGGAGCCTCCGAAAAGCCTCCTGATGTTGGACAAGTGGCCATGGCCACACCAGAGGATGAAACTGGATAATTCAGTAACAGCCCTCTGGTGCAGGCCGCATTCTTTGCCTCACTGCCCTGCCACCTGGACCGTCAGGAACCTCCCGCCCCTCCCCTAGCGAAACCACAGGCACCCAAGGACAGCCAGCTCTAGGGAGAGTCCCAGGAGTGTCTTCCAGCTAGGATGGGTCCACAGTGACCCCTGCTGTGTGCACCGCACGCTCCTCTTCCTCGGCTCTTCAGGGAGAAGGAAGTGGCCTTTTCTCCATCCTCCCACTTTGTTTTGGGGTCCTCGCTCACTGTGGGAGGCGCTGGTGTCCTCGATGAAGGCCATCCTTGGGGAGTAGGGGCTTCGAGCAACTACCAGCTGACCCTCTTTGCAGCACCGTAGACCCAGGCGTGGTCATGGTCAAGCTTAGCGCACCCTGCCCCACCCCTACGAGGGTCTGCGTTGGGGGCCAAGTCTGGGCTGACCCTTTGGAGGGCCCTTCCTGATCCCCCATGTCCAGAGGGAAGAGGTATGCAGAGAGGGGTGTTAGAGATTTAGAAGAAGGATATGAAGGGTATGATTATCCAGCCACAGGAGTAACTGCCAGGGTCTGGGGAGGCCCTGTAGGGGGCAAGCAGTCCCAGACCCCCCGGGCCACCACTCAGATCTCACGGTGGCAGAGCAGGATGAAGGCCTTCAGGGACTTCGAGCACTACAATAGGATTACCATCCCCTCTCTACCCTCACCCCAGGCTTTGACTTCCCCCTGCTCCACTAAGATAACTCTTTTCTAGATATTTCTCATCGCAAAATTCTGGATAAGTTCATCAAAGCTGACTCTCTCTATTTTTTTTCTTGAACAACAAGGCCTCCCTTCTTGGAGCCAACTTAGCAGGTGCCCAGACAAAGGGGCAGTCCGCGGTGCTTGTCAGCATCTCACTGCTGGCTGCTGGCTTCCTCCTGCGCTAAGGGCCCCGCAGGCAGGGACTTCGGAGCATGCGCGCAGTAGGTGGTCACTAAAGGGAAAAGAAGGAATGTCAGAGAAAGGAGGGCGGGAGGGAGGGGACTGGGGATTGCAAGTCCCTTAGTGACTGGAGGGTTTACGGGCGGTCTCCTGCCGCTGAATCCTTGCCTGTGGAGCTGTACAAAGCAGTCAGAGTTCAGATAAAAGTCTGGGAAAGCAACACAGCATCGCCGACTTCTAATTTTGTTAAGTAAGAATGTAAAAGAAAACTGCAGCCTTTTACCGCTTAAAGAAAAAAAATTTTTTAAAAGGACAAAATGGAGCCTTATTTGAAAAGAACCACCCCTCGCTGCATTGGTGTCCCACCCCCTTCCCCCACCATTGGAAACCGGTGAACATGTGGCTGAATGTTCATCGTGTTTGTGGACAGCGGATTGTGGTTGGGCGGGAATTACCATCCCCATTTTCAAGATGGGAGGCCTGAGTCCGGAGGAGGTGTGTGTAGTCCGTACTGACGTTCCTTCCTGAAGCTGATCCGCGCCATCTCCCTGGGTCCCCCTCTTCCAGTCTGTGGCCTCGGCCGCCTGCTGGGAAATGTGGGAATAGGCTGGCATCTATGATGTCTGGGGAGAGAGTTTCCACGGCGTCAGTCACAGGCCAGGGACTCTGCAGGGGCTGTGGTGGGGATCCTTTGCCTCGGCAAAGCTCGGCTGTAGCCAGACTGTTGGAGGGCTGTCACTGCCGGTCTAGCAGTCAGCCACCTGCGCTGCCTCCGGGGGGCCGTGGCGCGGGGCTCGAAGCCACCCTCCCCGAGAGCTTGTCACTCTCCCATCCTTCCCGTCCCCTGCCTGCTCTGAGCCTCCCCAGGCTTCCTCCTCCAGCCACGGATCCTTCGGGCTATACCCAACATGGCCCGTCATTATGTCATGACTGACCCATCTGAGGTTTCAAAAATTTTGAATTAATTTCCCAAATCTGAAGATGTCATCTAAATATCTGGATTTTGAGCTTCTCTCATAAAGGTCAAAAAATGCCATTCCCCCAGGCCCATCTTCCCAACGGAAGCTATAGTGACGCCCCCTTCAGATCGTGTGCACGCCCGCCACTGTCCGGAGCCCCATCAGCCTGGGGCCCGGGCGCCTTCCTTGGCTTGTCCCTGCAGCCTCTCAGCTTATGACCCCGACGATGCTCAAGGACCTTTGGGGCCAGCGAGGCCTATGAAAACCTGGACCTGTTCAGGGCAGAGTTTAGACACTAATAGGGGCGTTTCAGGCACGGGAGAATTTTCATGGGGAGGATCTTTGGGGCCAGTTCTAGAAATCCACCCTCAGCACATGGCCCCATTCCTCCTTTAGCTGGGGCAGGGTTGGTTGGTGGACCCATGCAGAGGGTGCCAGCCTGCGTGAGACTCTGTCTGTCACTGCGTGAAGAGGCAAAGTGGGTGGAAAAAGCCCCAACTCAAAAGACTGGCTGGATTCCATCTGGCTGGGCTGCTTTGAGCTGTTGACCATGGGCCAGTGACTCACTGCTCAGAGACTCAGTTTGCTTTTCTGTAAAATGGGCCTGATGAGATCTTCTTTGCTTTAGCTCCGGGGTCTTTGGAGATGTAAGCAAAGCAAGAAATACAAGAGGGGATTCTTACACATTAAATTCCCTGAGCAAATCGCCACATGGCTCAGCTCTCTTGGACGCTGCTGATGAGGAGGGGTTCTCGGGGTGGGCACGCGGGGAAGCCCAGCACTGCCCCGCCCAGGCCCGGCACTGGCCATGACTCCTGCCTGTCTGGGTCGCGTGTCCCCATTCAGGTTAGGCGTTTGGCCCTTCCCATCTGCAGATCCGGGAGCATGTGACATCCTGGATTCTGGTTTGGTAGGTGAACTTTGAGGAAGTGATGGGATCCAGCAGCCAGGCCCCCCAATGTAGGCGTGGGGGCTTAGCTCTGATGGTTGAGAGTATGGACTTTGGGGTCAGGCAGACCCTTACTGAGACCTGGATCTGCCACTTTCCAGCTGTGTGACCAGTGGGACCACTGTGGGCCCCACGGCTCAACCTCTCTGTGCCTCAGTTGCCTTCTCTGCAACATGCGGCTCATCAGAGTACCCAGCTCCCTGGGGCACTGTAAGGATCAGAGTACAGGATCCAGTGGGTACGAAGTGCTCAGCTCAGAGCCTAGCACACAGTAGGCCCTCAAGAAATGGCAGCTGCTGTTGTGAGAACCTGGCCCCACGGGGCTCCCAGGAAAGGAGGGGTAGTCTTGAGGGCTGCCCTGCCCCCAACTCTGCTGCAGAGCCCCCGTGGGTCAGCTGCACAATCAAGGGCTGCACTGTTACATTTCCTTTCCACATTCAATGGGGTCACTCTGTTCCTTCCAGACCTGCCCTGCCATGTGAACTTGGGCAAGACCCCAACCTGTCTGGGCCTTAAATCTCATTTGCATAATGAGGCTGCCTGTGGTTCCGACAAGCTGGGCCTTGGAGGGGCAGCTCTGGGCCCTAAACAAATGTGGCAGCAGTAGGACTGGCACCCTAAAAGCCATGCCCAGCATTTCCTGCCCCCCACCAGAGGGGGAAACAGGAAGGCTCTGGGACAGTTCTTAGCTGCCCTGCTTCTGGGACTCTTCTTGTCCTCAGAGAGGCTGGTTCAGGCCCTGGGACCAGGCCTTGAGCCCCAGGATCACTGAGGAGTCTAAATCGCCATACCTATCACTTATGGAGCACCTACTGTATGCTCAGCCTGCATTTGCTGACATCCTTAGGACACCCTTTGTGAGGAAACCATGTGACTATTCTGCTAAGTGACTTATACTAAGGTCATGGTTAGGTCATAGGGTTTAACACAGAGTGACACCTGAGGAGGGGGCAAGCTGTTCGCCACTTCACTCTCCCCTTCCAGGAGCCTTCGGACATTGGCAAAGATGAGCAAAGACCAGTCCTACCCTCTCCTCTACCATCACCCCAGCCAAGTCAGGGCAAATGTGAGTGAAAGGGAAGCTTTGGGAGGCAGGCCTGCAGGCCAAGCCTGAGGCCCCAGCTGCAGCAAGATGGTACCCTGCCAGTCCCCTTCTTCATAGCACCGATCATGTTCACAATTACGGTTGAGTCGGGTTATGTTCCGCACAGTCGTCGCTAATGCTGAATTAGCACATCCTGACCCCTTGCTCCTAGGGGACGTACCCGGTTAGGTTCCTGCGAGCCTGCGGTTGCAACCTTTTCATCCACCAGTCAATACCTAACCTTGTAGTGTGTGTATTTCTGTTTAAAGACACCTGATTTACGCTATATTGTTGATTCGTTAACACAAACTCACGGCCAACAGCGGTGTAATTCATGCCTGAATGAAGCTGATCTAACATGCGTTTTCTCTGTAAGGCCCATCCATCTGAGCCTCCTGGTGCCTCAGAACACTAGCCAGCATGTCAGCACCACATTTGGGGGCATTTTAAACAGCGAAATCGCCAACAGAAGGCACACAAATACAAGAAGTGTGGCACCAAATAGACTACAGCAAGGACACTTGTGTGTAGCGTATGAGTTGGAACTAGGAGGCAGACATCGCCCTGTTTGACGTCAGCTGGAAACACGCACATTTAAGTGGCTTAAATTTTTTGCTGCTCCGCACATAACTATGATTGACTGTGAGAGCACCGTGGGTATCGATTTGGGGGTTACGAATCTCTACATTTTAGACAGTGGGCAAATTCATAAATAAAGACCCGGTGAGTAATCAGAATCAGCTGTATATATTTGTTTGTGCCTCTGATTATTTAGTTAATGTCTGTGGCCACCAAAGCACGGTCTTGCTCACCAAAGATTATTTTATAATCCCAAAGGCCCTGCAAAGATAGATACTTGTTAGAGCCACTGGAGAACAGTGTCTTCTGGCCTCCCCATGGCCCCAGGCCCGCCCTGGTGCTCCAGGCGTCTCTGCTGATTGCGTTCATAAAGACAAGTGGCCAGGGAGCCTCCCCTCTCATAGGATTGTGCTCAGGCTCATTAACATGTTGACTCTGCCCTTGGGGATGGGTAGTAGCATTTGGATAGACTGAAAACGAGGAATGTATTGGGGATGCTTGGGGTAGCATGGGAGAAAGGGGTAACACCACTGGGCTTGGCCTGTGGGCTCCCAGGATAGTCCAGGCACATGGGACCTGGGTGATTTGGGGTGGCTCTGTCCCCTGGCCAGATCTTCCCCAGATGGCCATTGTCACCTGATTTCATTTCCTCTGACTCTATCCTCAAAAAGCAATATCTGATTGTAATTTGTTCAGAAATTCCTACCCGGAATATTCTAGTGTGGTCCATGTACCTTTTTTCCTCCCTCTCTCCCTTCCTCCCTCATTTCTTCTTTCTTTCCTTCCCTTCTTCGTTGTGGAGAATTTGGCTTTCAGGTATCTCAGTCAGCCTTGCTGCATGGTTTAGCCTCTGCAGATCTGCTCTGGGAGCTGACCACTCCAGAATGGAGCCCGGTCAGAGCAAAGGGTGACCCAAACTTGTCACTCACTGTTCAGAGAGCCTCCTGTCAGGCCCAGCTGGCCTTTCCCTGGACCACACCTGTCCCAAATTCATCTCCAGATTCCTTTTCCATCTGTACTCTCAAATATTTACTGATCAGCTACTATGTGCCAGGAGCCATGCTCAGTGCCAAATAAACTAGAAACCCTCCCTCCCTTCACAGAGCTTTCAATCTAGTAGGGAAGTAACAGTCACACAAAAATTATATTGTTATCAGCTGTGATCATTTCTGGGGAGATGTGTGCAGGAATAACAGAGGAGACATGATTGAGACCAGGGTTGGAGAGGGCCTCTCCAGGAAGCCACGTTCAGGTAGAGACCTCAAGGATAAGGAGGAAATAGGTGAAAAGCTAGAGGAAACAGCTTGTGCAAAGGCCCTGGGGTAGGAGAGAGGGTGGGCCATTGGATGAACTGATGGAAGCCAGTGAGGCTGAACACAGACAGCAAGAGGGAGGCCCAGGGTGGGCAGGGCCTGGGGAGTCACCGTGGAGAATTTGCTCCCTACTCTGAAGATACATCAAAAAGTTGGAAGGTCAGGGGCAGGGAGGGTGGTTAGGGTATGACCCTCTGGTGACTTAGTGGAGATTGTAAACAGTCGGCTGGAGAGGGACCTTCATCATAGAACACGATGGCAGCCTGTTGGACAGAAGCCGCTTGTGACACTCTTACCCACAAAAGTGCTACGGATCCACTTGTTTGTCTACACTGAGGAGCAGCGATACCTTCCCTGCTATTGAACAGTATCTTGTTAAGTGGGGAGAAGGAACAGAAAGTAAAGTTGGAAAGAACAAGAGGGCAAAGACAGAGGCCGAGAGAGAAAGAGGCCTCAATTTCCTCTCTCTTGGGTAATTGCTCAATTGGCGCTCGTGGAGGCAGAAAAGGCATGGCTGGCTTATGTCCCTCCGCCAGAAGAAGGGAAAGAAGGGAGGCATGATATTGACTTAAACGCGGGGGATTTAAAAGGCCCCTATGTTCCCACTTTGTGCTTTGCTTCTAACAGACAGCCTGGGACCTTTGAAGTCAGTCTGGCCCAGTGGGGAGCGGGCTTCTGTGGAGACAAGATGCTAACAGGGGCGGGGGAAGGGGGCCAGGGGGCGGCCGAAACTCTATTAGGCATGCTCTAGCAAAAAGAAAGGCAAATCCAATGATAATGTACATCTGTTTCAGGGAATTTATAAGCTTTGAACATTTTTTATGGGCAGATAAGTGGGTCCTTTTCTTACCATAACTTAGAACTTCAAAGCTGAGTGTGTGGATAATGCAAATTGCTGAAATATGAGATTTTCCCTACAAAGAGGTTTCCAAAAAAGACGAGGCAGAAAAAGAGAGGGGGAGAGAGAGAGAACTAAGGCTAATTGATGCCACAGTCTTTTATGTACATGGCAAAAACGG
Organism: Ursus americanus; assembly: GCF_024610735.1. Classification (NCBI taxonomy): domain Eukaryota; kingdom Metazoa; phylum Chordata; class Mammalia; order Carnivora; family Ursidae; genus Ursus; species Ursus americanus. The sequence continues at coordinate 8,813,371 of NC_142147.1, forward strand.
GACAGAAATTGATTTTGATGAAATAAGAAATTGATGGGAGAGACAGAGAGAGGAGGAGCCCAGAGGCAGGTGTGAGGGCTGAGCCTGGGCCGGGCAGGTCAGCCTAGGCTGTGAGTCAGTTCTGGGGACATAGCCCCCTCCCTCTTGGAGCGCTCACTCTTAATGGGAAGACAAGACAAATGGACCCAAGGACACTTCAGAAGCAGCCAAGGCAGTGTCAACCCAGCACCTGGTCCACCCAAGGTCCCAGGGGGCGCAGGGACAGGGTAGACCCTGAACCCCCCGGGGAAATTGGAAAAAGCCTTCCTGGAGGAGAGTGGCTGTGTAGGGCAGGCACGATCCTGGATGGCTGGGAGGGGGGCAGGTGCCGACCAGGTGAAGAAATAGCTGAATCAGGGCATCCCTAGGTTATGCCTCTTGCCACCTTGTCCTTCGCACACTCAGTCCTCTGTGCTTTTCTTGTCCTTCCACCCTGACTCCCAGCAAGTAGCCTGTGAGCTCCTTCAGGGCAAGGGCATAGTAAACACTCAATATATGCTTTAAATATGAATGAATGAATGAATGAATGAATGAATGAATGAATGAATGAATGAATGGCATACAGGCTCAACCAGCTCCATCTTTTCGCTATTTCACGTTTTAATATTTACGACATAGCCAAATATGAATATTTGAGCTTGTAAAGTTGTTCTTTGGGCATTACAAATTTTGGTTCCTTTTGTTCTTTTTTTCTTCTCCCTCTCCCCCCCTTCCTCTTTCTCCTCCTCCTTCAACACTTTCACAGAAGTAGGAGACCTTCTGTATTAATTTTATTATATGTCCACGCCATCTTGGCAAAGCCGTCCCCTTTGCCAGTGATTGGTCAGAAAATGTCATGTGACCCTATTCCGGCCAATGGGACCCAAAGGGAAGTCTGTGGACGGGCTTGTGAGACGTCATGGTGGCAGCCATCTTGCAAGGTGCCTGAGGACCGCAGAGCAGAGACGGAGAGGTGCGGTCCTGGAGGCTGTCCCTGAGTACCACTCATACAGTACCTGGCAGCTGCTCAGCATGGGCACTCCAGCTGCTTGGCTTCTCTCAGGAGAAAATCCTTGAGGTGAAGACTTGAGAGCAAGTCGTTCCTTCCGAAGTGATCCTGGGAGGTGCCAGTAGGGCAGTGAGAAAGTGAGACAGGGAAGCCAAGCAGCTGGACAGTCAGGGCTTAATCCTGCTGGGAACCCCGGGAACCCATGTAGAACACCCCTCAGTTATGCACCCGCACAGCGAGGGAGCCGGGGCGTTTACCCACCTGTTGCTGTCAGCCATTCATCGGCTGTTCCCGCCTGCAGGCAGAGCAAGCTCTGGGGTCCAGACAGACCTTCTACAAAGACTTGGTGGTGCTGGCAGTTGGGAAATGGACTGGCGGACTCAGAAATGCTTCATGTGAGGGACTCAGGTCCCTGGCATCGTCTGTTCCTTGGGGTTTCCTGGTCCATGCCTGGTGATCACGGAGGGCCTTTGAGGAAAGGAGAGCAGTTGGGACGTTCTCCTGGGGATCCACGGGCACATATTCGGGGTTCAGGGCAGGTGTCATAGTGGCCATAAGAATGTGAAAGTGTTGGGTGGCCTTGGAGGCGCCTGGGTTTGCGCCATGGAAACTCAGTGTCTGCCTTTATCTGACATCTTGGCAGTGTCGTGGGGGAGTTCAGCACTCCCCTGGATACCCCTGTCTGTTTTGTAACGGCCTGCCTGCTCCCCAAAGACCTTTTCTCCTTCTTCTTTAGCCACCCCCTCCTGGGCCTCACGGTGGGCCCAGAAGTGCCCCACCTCAGAAGCCACAAAAGCTACCACCTCCCTCTGTCCTCACTCCTGGCCTTCTCACAGTCCCCCTTGGTTCTTCCCAAAACACCAGTGTCCTTTCCTGCCTTTGTCTCCACTTCCTGCTTGGTCTACGGTAGCCCCTGGGCTGGATTGTTACCACTCTCCGTACAACACCTTCAACACCATCACCTCTGTCTTTCTGCCCCACCACCTGACAAAAGCCACCTCTGGGAAAAGTAGAGAACTCAGGATCAAGGGCTCTGGAGTCAGAGGGAACAATTGTCATTATCCTCACCAGGTTGCCATTGACTTTTCTGTTCCTAAACCCAATGGGTATTTTAGTAGCTACCTTTCTTGACTTCTTGTGTGTTTCCTGTGTTTCATGATGGTGACCATGTTCTCTCCCTTTCACGTTCTCCGTCCACTCTGGGATTCTGTGCACAGGCTGCTTCTTGCTCCCATGTATGGATTCTCCCTTTCTTCTGGGTAATAGAACTTTTGATTTTGAGTTCGAGAATAAAGACTGTGGTTCTCAGACTCTTACACAACTCAATTTTGTCACTAAATTCTAGACAGAAGGAGCTATCCTATGGCAGCTCTGGGAATCTTTTTTAAGAGCTATCTTGTTTATTCCCATTGTCCCTTTTCTCCTCCATCCTCTTTTCCATTCTGCTGCCTGGAAAGTGGATGTGATAGCTGGAATTCTAGCCATCACTTTGGGCCATGAGGACAAGGACAATGCCCTAGAGATGGTGGAGGGGCTGGAAGAAGCTGTTCCCCCAAGGAACAGGACTACTCTTGCAGACCTGGACACCTACATTTAGACTATTCAGTGAGGAAGAAATCAACTTTTCACTTGTTTAAACCACTTTCTCTTGCAACCAAACTGAATCCTCAGTGAAATGACTTTCTCGACATCAAGCCCTGTCGGACATTCTCTAGCCCCTCTGGACCACATTTAGCAGGAGGCTTTGCCGAATCCTCCTTTAGAAATTGCTGCATTGAAACTGGGTACATGGGATCTCTCCGCACTGTCTCTGCAGAATCTGTAAGTATTGGCAAAATAAAAAGTTTTTAAAATGGCGGCATTGCTGCAGTCTTGATCCTGGCCCCTTTCTTCTCCATGGCCTCACTTCCTGGGATCTCATCCACGGCCATGGCCTTGACAACCGTCTCTAGGCTGTTAACAAGGGGCTCCACCTGCATGCCCCCAACAAACTCACCATCCTACCCCAAAACTTGTTTCAAGCTTAGTAAAGGGCGATACAATCCACCAAGGAGCCCAAGCCCGAAGCCTGGGCGTCCTCAACTCCTTCTTCCTCACCCCTCGTCCAATTGCTGAGACTGGTTGCTTCTCCAACCTAAAGAGAGTTCACCTGTACCTAGGTCCTCTATCCCAGTGGCACCGAGCCAGGTGGAGAGGCCTGTCAGCTGTCCCCTGGCCTGGGCCACCTCCTCTCCCAGCCTCGCTTCTCCTGTCAGTCCCCACGATGCAGACAGAAAGCAAACACCAGTCTGACCTTGCTGCTTCCTACCCAGAAGGTCACCCTTCTGACCCTGCTTCAAATCCACACCCTCGCCCTCAGGACAAGGACCCAAAGACCTCCCAGCCCAGCAGACCAGGCCAAGGCGAGGGGCCCCTGCCCGTTTCCCTCCTCACCTTCCCTCACACCCTGACTTCCCGCTCCACCCTGCCCCACTGCACCCCCTCGTGGTCCTTGAACAACCAACGCCTCTGCTCCCCTCCTGTGCCAGAAGCTGCTGCTCCTTTCACCCCTCAGCCTGGGTTCCCCACCGCGGAGCCTGAGACAAGGGTTTGAGGGCAGATGGCATTTTGGCAGAGTGACGCCAGCAAGAGGAGCGAGGGGGCAGGAGAGTGAGCTGCAAAGTGACAAGCTGACACGAAGATGTACAGAACTCTACAGAGCCTATACAGCCCAGCACTCCCAGTGTCCGCCTGCAGGATGACAGGCCCGAGCCTCTGCGCACCGGTCCTAGCCCTGGAGCCTAAGTCTCAGGGGAGCTTCTCCACGGGTGCCGACGCCTCCCCATGTGTGCTGAGGGACTGGAGCCCAGGGCCCTTGCAGGAAGACTGGGCACAGCCTGGGATGCGATCCTGCCGGGGGGGAGGTGAGTCTGTGCTGGCTGGACGGTCCCTGACGGCCCCGCCGAAACAGCAGGGGGCCGTGGGTCTGTGCTGCCCTTACCCCACGCCTCCTTCCAGACCAGTGCCTCCAGGAAGCTCTCCCTGACCCCCAAGCCTGGAGCAGATGCCCCTCATAGGCTCCCCACACATCCCTCATAGCACAACTAGTCTTCCCTGCTTAGCCGTAAACTACTCGAAGGCCCAAATGAGATGAGGTGACAGGGCTTAAAATAAAGCTGTGGATATGAAGTTGCAACAGAGGGAGAGAAGTGTAGAGACGCTTTAAATGTATAGAAAGCTGGAGTAGGGTTTTAGGAGAGTCTAGATGGGCTCGGGGACCCACGGAGCTGGGGTGAGGAAGCAGCCCGTTCCTTGCTCTGGGCCCTCTGCGACGCCACGGGGCAAAAATGCCCCTGGAAGGAAAGCACTGCCTAGGTAATCCTCATGGCAACTTTGTGGGGCTTTCTGTCACGTCCATTTCACAGATGAGGAAGGTAAGGCTCTCTGTCCCCCACCCCCCACACACTGATTTCAATCCGATTCCATATGACCTGGGATGCAGCTTGACCAGGCTCGGTGGTGGCCTTCCATCTCCTGGCGGAGGGTGGCATGGCAGGGGGTGTCGAGATGGCCAGAGCACAGGCAGGCCTTCCCCTCGCCAATCAGCCAAGCACCATGTACCACCCGCCACGGGGGGCTTCAGATGCAAGGATTATGGAAAGCGAGAATACAATTTCCTGATAAAATAGAAGAGGCGATTAAGTTAATGAAGGATCATTTTGCTGGTTTGAAAACTATAATTAATAGGCATTAATTGTATATTTAGAAGTTTAGCGTGGCGTGGGCTGGGGAGGCGTCTCAAACACAGTGACACTGTAAGCGCCGCATAATAAAGACAGGGCCCAGATGGTCCTCAAAGCCCCTAACGAGAGCTTGGTGAGGGGCTACTGTAATGATAAAAGATACCACTCGCTGTTCTGCTCTTCCTTTAACGACATCCTTTCCGAGATGATGCTTATCGTTGGTACTTTCATCTTCAGTTAAACAGCATACGGCCCCGGCTGATTAAAACCCCCTCCTGGTTTTAATCAGCGACTCGGGATCAGGTTTCTCATGGTGGCAGTGGTGGCCTCGCTGGGTCCCGTGGTAAGCTTTTCAACGACATCTAAGTCTGGAGAAAGGGGGGTGGGAGGGGGTGAGGGGCTTGAAGCAGGCCCTGTCCGCATGCTGGGTGGCAGGAGGGCCGCTCTGGTCCTTCCGGAATGACCCGAGCCGGGAGCCAGTTCCAAGGATGTGCCTAGGGCTCAAGTTGTCTTTGGGGGGACCAGGCTGGCTCGAGGCCAGGCCTGGTTAATGTTGGCTGTGGCAGGGAGGCTGGGCTGTCGGATCCCCTCATTCTTATAGAAAGCTTAAAAGGTTTAGGGGCGCCTGGGTGGCTCAGCCGGTTAAGCACCTGACTCTTTTTTTTTTTTTAAAGATTTTATTTATTTATTTGACAGAGATAGAGATGGCCAGCGAGAGAGGGAACACAAGCAGGAGGAGTGGGAGAGGAAGAAGCAGGCTCATAGCAGAAGAGCCTGATGTGGGGCTCGATCCTGTAACGCCGGGATCACGCCCTGAGCTAAAGGCAGACGCTTAACCGCTGAGCCACCCAGGCACCCCCTAAGCACCTGACTCTTGATTGCAGTTTGGGTCTTGATCTCAGGATTATGAGTTTAGTCCCCCACGTTGGTCTCCACACTGGGCGTGGAACTAACTTCAAGAAGAAAAAAAGTTGGAGGGAGACCCTGCAGGGGCCCCTCACCCAGGGTGGAAGAGGAAGGACCACTCCAGGGACTTGAAGATGGGAATCTGACAGACGGCATTTGAATCCCGGCCCCACTGCCCAGGGTCATGAGGTGTCACCGGTCTGAGACTCACTCTTCTCAGTATTATTGGATGACTTCTGTTCATTGATTATGCCCATTGTACAGATGAGTCAAGAAGGATGGGGGCATAGAAAAGGGGGTCTGGGGAATGTTCAGGAGATCTGCCTGATCTTCCAGTACCCCACCCTCCACCCATCAGCTCCTGAAGGACTGGGACCGTGTCTGTCCTGTTTATGTCCATCCACATCCCATGCTGCTCACAGAGTCTGGTTCTGTCAATCCTCAGTAGGTGTTTTCGAGGAAACGAGGGATCTCATGGGTGGTGGCAAAGTGGGTGGCAGCCGGGGGTCTCCAACAGGTAGGTAGCAGAGATTTCTATTGATTGCCAACTCCCCGCATGCTTCCTGTGTGTCCCAGCCTCCTCAAAGCTAGTTGAGGCCACAAGGCTAGTTTTGGCCAGTGAACTACAAGTGGAAGCAGCATGGATGGAAATGATGAGTCTGTGCATGTCCTTCCAGTTCTCTCTGCCCCTGAAGGCTTGTCCTGAGATAGCAGAGCTGCAAGGGCCAAGAAGCCTGGTCTGCTGAGACATTGCGTTGTCCTGGAAAGGCTCCTGTCTTGCTCTGGGCTTTGTGAGAACAGGAAAGGAACGTGCCATGTGTTAAGCCACCGAGGGTTCAGATTAGTTTGTTACTGCTGCAAAACCCAGCCTTATCCTGACTACCTCGAGGCAGTTACTGAGCTCGAGCTAGGGACGGGGATCTGACTAGTGTATGAGCCTAGCGTGTTGAGTGAAAGTTCACCTGGTCGACCTCGGTCCACACTCACACCCGTGGGCCCTCCCTCCTCTGTGTCAGTGCTGGCAGGCTGCCGCCCCCAGTGCTCTGAAGAGGGCTGAGGCAGATGAGCTGGGAGGAACGTGGCTGTGGTGGCTGTCCCTTGCCTTGCTGTCCGGCTTGGTGCGGGCCCACGGGAGAGGTGTGGAGGTCGCTGTACCAGCTTCCGGAGCTGCTGACGTTGCCTGAGACACTTGTGAACAGGAAAGATGAATAGCTGGGTTCTGGGCTCCCTACATCTCTTCTTGATAGTAGATACTTTCCTTCTCTTTGCCGAGTATAGTTAATTTATCTGACTGTCTAAGCCGGTGGTGCTCAAGCTTTATGCAGTATCAGAATCACCCAGAAGGCTTGAGAAAACACAGCATGCTGGCCCCACACCCAGTTTCTGATTCAGCAGGTCTGAGGCAGAGCCTGAGATGATGCATTTCTAACAAGTTCCCAGGGGACCCTGATGCTGGTCAAGAGACCACACTTTGAGAACCATTGGTCTGGGGCATCTATGGCCCCAGTTCCTGGAAGACCAGGCCCCTCCCAGGGGCACCTCACCCTGGCATTTGTGCCCACCCCATGCATGCTGGTTTCCACCATGTCTCCACATTGCCAGCCTCCCCTCCCATGGCTTCGAGGGGGCTCTAACCCACCTAGATAACTGGGGAAGTCCATGGAATGCCTGAATTTTCTATGACAGGTCTTCTTCCTGACCTCTGCGGCTGGCTAGGTATAGTTGTTCCTTTTGTCCCATGACACATGGCCCCAAGAGATTTGAATGCAGCTATATAATCAGGACTCTTTTGGTTATAAGTGACAAAATCCTGAAATAAATCTTGAAGGAGGATTTATTGGCTTTTGAAAGATCCAAGAGATAGATCTAGGGCCTTCAGGCATGGCTGGATCCAGGAGCACAATGTTGTCAGTGCTAGGTCTCCCTGTCTCCTAGCTGCAAGGTTAAGTGCTGAGTGTGTGTCAGGATAAGGAGATGAGAGTAGGAGTATCACACATTCCTTGTTCCTGCTGCCTCAGTCCCTGAACTTATAAAATGGGACAGTTAAGTTCAGGAAGAGTGATATAGGTTGCAGGAGTCACAGGGCTGTGAGGACTTTTAATCCATTCCTCTAGGCTGTCTCTTGGGTGGGAAGATGCCAGGTACAGACAACTCCAGAGGTGTGACTTATCTTAGGAACTCTCTATATGGTATGCCCTTGAGTGAGCCTCAGTTTCTCCATCTGAACTTGTGGCCTCCAACAGAGACTCTTCCAGTGTTGGTGTGTGATGAGCCTGGAAGGAGCTGCGATTGTGCCTAGAAATGTGATGGAAGAAATTGTATTTGTCAGATCCTTGGGGATAGAGAGGGGTCATGGTAGGGAGCAAGGCACCTGGAGACACATGTTCAGGTGTTAAAAGATGATCATGAAATGGCCATCTTTTGTCACAATGAAAGAAAAACCTGAGCAGTTGAAGCAAAAAAGGGTGTTTCCTGCATCTGTATGCAGGTATGGTTTGATCTAGGTGCTTAAGATCATCCGGACTCAGCGAACAATTTCTCCCTCCATTTTTTGGCTCTATTTCCTTAGTCCCTCTTGGGCAAGCTCCCTGGCAGCTCCAGGCTTGTGTCCCCAACCCACTAAGACCAGTCTTAAGTGCCGTCCTCTCTCCTAGCACTCGGTCCAATTAGAGCCCCAAGATTCCTTCTCTGTGGTTCTGATTGGCTCATGTACCCACCTCAGGGCCAAAAGAATATAAGACATGGAGGGGCCAGGTCTCAGTCGCACACACAGCCCACAGCTGGGCCTGGAGCCACGCCTCCTGAACCAGATGATGGTGGAGGCAGGCTGGTTATTCCAAAGCAAACTTGGAACGCTCTGCCCAGGAGGGGAAATGCATGCTGGGAGGCCCTCCAACTGATGTCAACCACTGGCACCAAATTATCAGCCTGCCTGAGGCCCCCTCCTCCATTCCCGCTCCAGCCTCTATGCTTATCTCTCCCCTGCTTAAATCCTAAACGCCACCCAGCCCAAGAAGCTCTCTGCCCTGTGATCACCCTTCTTCTGGGAGAAAGGAAGGGGGGGCGGCAACCACATTCTCTCATTAGTCTTTCTGACATCTTTTGTCACCTATCAGGGGAACAAGCAAGTCCTTTGATCACAGCAAAAGGAGAAAGAGTATTTAAAACACGGCCTGTGAAGATTTGCTGAGCAGAAGATGGGAAAGGCAGTCAGTGGCAGTTTTCAAAGCAGAAACACGATTTCCAGTCTCCAGACTTGCTTGTCTGAGGCTTGCAAAGGACGATTCGCCTGCAGCCTGGGTTTTTAAATGGGCCAAGGAGCCCCAGTGTCGGGGGAGGGGGTCCCCAGGGGACTTGGGGGAAGGGGGTTTCTGGGAGGACAGAGGCAGCCCAGCCTTTGATTCAGCATGAACCACAGACGTTATGGCTGGAGGGTCAGCCTGGTGTCACCACAGGCCCTGTGTGGGACTCCAGACACGTCCCCTCCCTGCTCTGAGCCTCAGTGTCCACACTGTAGGAGGGCCGGGACCGGAGTTCAGAAGTGCCCCCTTTCCCTCAGGAACCCCCACAATTCCTGCCATATCCACCCCCGCCTTGCGACGGTTTACAAAGATTCCCTTTGCCTAACGTAAATGCTTTTACTGGAATAAAGAATATTTATGTCACCCACATAAATGGGGGGGGGGAATGAAACAATATCGGGTCCATAAGAAGAAAAAGAACCAAGAAAAGAGCATGTCATCGAATCCCAGCTAGGTCACGGTGCCCCCCCGGAAGCAGCGAGAGGACCGACAGCAGCTCCTGCTGTAAAAATCCAAGATTGGCAAGAGGGAGGTGAGTTTCAGGGGAGGCTTTCTCCTGGCCATGATTAGGAGAGAAAGGGGCTCACATCGCAGCCTGGGGTTCAGGTTGAAGAATGGGATCCGTAAAGAATGAACTACTGGGTGGGCTGCAGCCCCGTCTGGGATGTCCTGGACCCAGGGAGCGGGAGGCCCCTCCTAGTGCTGATGCTCAGGGGTGCACCTGGCCACCCAGGGGTGCCCTGCAGAAGGAGTGAGTTCATCACGTGAGTTCCTGAGGGGCAGGGGTAGGGGCACATCAGGGAGGTTCCTGCATCTGTCTCTTCCTCCCCCCGCCCCCCAGCCCCCCAGCCCCTCCTGGTTGCAGGGCTCTGCTGCTGCTGTTTCTGAGGTGTCTTTGGGGAGAACCAGGGACAGAGGCAGGGGGTTCGGGTTCCCTTTGTGTCCTACCCTGCTCCCTCCCCTCCCCTGCCCAGCAAGTGCTTCTATGCTTAAGCTTGGGTAGGGTCTAGGCCTAGGCTCTCAGAAGGAGATTGGAGGTGGGGGGTGGAGGGGGGTGGGCAGGGAACAAGGTTTGCTCCCTCTCCCACCCAAAGTAATTCTCTTCTGAGCACCTTCCGTCTACCAGACACCAGGACAGGCTACGTGATTTAGAAGGCCTGGTGCAAAATGAAAATAGGGGACCCTTGTTCAAAAAGTACTGAGAATTCTGACGGTGACCATGGAGCCTTACACCAAGCCTGAGGCCCTTCTAGGTAGGGGTCACGTGGGATTGCAGAGGTCCGCCACCCATGACACCAGCCCTGCCCCACCCTCCTCTAGGTACCAAGGGCAGGGGCCTGGGGAGCTGTGCTCCAGAGGGACTCCCTCCCAGTGGAGAGAAAGACAGTGAGCAGCCCCCAAGATGAGGTCCCATGGGGATCTGGACTGTTAAAGAAATAAGTGGAAGATTGTAGGGGTCTCAAGACAGAGAGGCGGGCTTTGAGCCAGGGAGTGAGACGATCCATTTATGTTTGGAAAGTTCTCTCTGATGGCAGTGTGGAGAGAGCACGGGAGGAGGGTGTGAGAAAGCCAGGAGGCTCCAGAGTTGTCAAGGGGAGCTGGGGCCAGGCAGGAACTGTGGGGGCAGAGAAGGGGTGGGGTCTAGGGCCTATGTGGAGGGCAAGCCGAAGGGATTCCTAGATGGATTCAAGGCCTGTCCTCTGCTCGCTCACCTCCCAGGAGTGGCCCCAGGTGGAGGAGATAGACCCCTCCCCACCACCGAAGAGAATAGCACAAAGGGCTAGACACCTGCTTTCACAGGGGCCCACGCAGGGTGCTGTGGGGTCCTGTGATGGACCTAGAGGGCATGACGCTGGTAAGCTGTCATTTGTTTGGCCCTTGACACATTTATTTCACAAAATCTTGGGACGCTACTACCCAGTGCACACATAACCCACTTATGTCGGGGGTTGAATTGCGTCCCCTGCAAAGATCTGTTCACGTCCTAACCCTTGGTACCTGGGAATGTGACCTTGTTTGGAAATTGGGTCTTTGCAGATGTGATCAAGTCAAGATGAGGTCTTACTGGATTGGGATGCGTCCTAATCCAATGACTGGTGTCCTTTGAGAAGAAGGGAATTTGGACACAAACGCACACAGAAGGGACAAGGCCAGATGGAGGCAGAGATGGGAGCGACATATCTAGAAACCAAGGAAGCCCAAGGATTGCCAGTGGGAGCCAGGAGCCGGGCATTGCACTGGTTCCTCCCTAGAACCTCGGAGGGAATGTGGTCCTGCTGACACGTTGCGTTCAGAATTCCAGGCTCCAGAGGTGTGAGAGAGACGTTTCTGCGGTTTCAACTGTCCGGTGTATAGCAATTTGTTACGGCCGCCGAGGAAACGAATACAACTTACAAGCAGAGAAACTGAAGCCCAGTAAACAGAGGGGCTGGCTCAAGGACAGCCGGGGCTCCAGCCCCCCCAAACTACACGGAATGCAGTCAGGGAGGAGTAGCTCCCCAGAGGAGAGTAACCAGCTGCTGTTTCCTGAAGGACCCAGGCGGGCGAAACCCCGAGACACCAAATGCCTGACTCCCAGCTCCTCCCTTGGCCTCTCTGGCTCCCTCTGGACCTGGGGAATGTTCTGGAGTATCTTCTCACATTGGCAGACACCTGCAGCCTGTCTTGTGGTCGTGAAGACACCAGGGAAAACTGCTCTGTAGGGAGCTGGCTACACAAGGACTGTGCAGTAAAGTACGAGGATGAGAATCAAGGGAGATGATCCCAGAGAAAAGAGTCCAGGGTCCCAGTGGACCCCCAGCTAAACACGACAAAGTGATAATCAGGGTCTTGAAAGTGGATGACTGAACAATTCTAGCCTAGTGACTAGGTGAGAAGCCAAGTGCACCATTTTGAAAAATGGCTGTTAAAAAAACATCGGATTTATGCCTTTCTTTTTGGAATGAGTTGTTTTTGTATTCTTGAATGCTTGGAACAGAAGAGCAAGCCCAGGAATGCGAGGCAGGAGATCTGAGTTCTAGTCTTGGCTCTTCCAGGCTAGCGCTCTGTGACCTTGAGATTCTTTCCCATCAGCAAAATGACCTGACTGGTACACCAGAGTGGTTCTCAGATAGTGTTCCGCAGGGCCCCAGGGGTACCGCAGGGTCTGAGGTAGAGCCCCCTGGCCTCCCAGCCCGAAGAGCTTGGCTTTGGTCTTTCTCATGTATTGGGTTTCTGTATCAAATTTCATTTGAAAAAGACTCTGTGGCTTTAAAAAAAAGGCTCTGAAACCTGAACCAGATTAGCTCCGGAGTCCCCTCCAACCCAAATACTCCAAGATTCCTTGTCAGGTGGACAAACTCTGTTCCTATACCCTTCATCCTGTTGACGGGTTATTGCAAAGCATCCTTTCTGCCGTTTCCTGTGAGCTGGAGCCTTGTTTATCCAAAGGAGCCGTGTTCTTCTGGGACAGGATGGCTGCGGAGCGCGATCTTCCTGGTGGGGAACAGGGTGGCCCTGAGGACGAGGGGAAGGCAAACAGAGGGAGGCGGGTGGTCTCCTGCGAGCCCAGAGGTTTGGCCTCCTGCAACTGGGGAAGCGCTCGTAGGGGAGTGGGCTGGGATGGAGAGGAGAATGGCTCAGGTGAGTAAAGCGCAGACTCTGAGGTCAGATCGCAGCTCCCGCTTCCAGGCCACGTGACCCTGGGCTGGCCAGCTAACCTCTCAGTCTCAGCCTTCCTACCTGTAAAGCAGGGGTGGTAACAGCGGCTACGCCTAGGACTGTCGTAAGGCTTAAGTGGGATAGGAGTATAAGGTGCTAAACCAAGGGCCTGGTGTGAGTGCCGTCTGCGTTCCAGGCACCAGGAGCCTCAGTGACAATGGTGACATGGAGGCTGCTTGGAGCTTGGAAGGGAAGCCGAAGAAGGCGAGGGTGATGGGTGGACTGGCATTGATCGCTTCCCAGCCTGGGCATCTCCTTTCAGGACCCTCTTCCAGCAAGTCCCCCAGACCCCACAGCTATGTACAGTGTCTCAGTTAGCTATTTCTATGTAACAAACAGCACCCAAATTCGGTGGTTTAAAACAATTTACTATTCAAGTTCATAAATCACATGGTTGGGGGGTGGCTGACCTTGACGGAGTTTGCCCCCACGTCTGGGAGTAGCTGACAGTCATTTGGTCTCAGCTGCCCTTGGCCCTCATCTGGAGTGTCTCATTCTCTAGTAAGATCCGCTGAGCGTGTTTTTCTCATGACAGGGGCAGAAGCCCAAGAGCACAAATGAAACACGCAAGGTCTCTTGAAGCCAAGGCTTGGGGAACTGGCCCTCTGTCCCTGGTGCCACGTCGTACTGATCAAAGCAGGTGCCCAAGACAGCCCAGGCTCAAGGGGTGGGGAAACTGACCCCGCCTCTGGTGTGAGACGAGCTGCCGTGTCACATGGTAATGGCCTAGAGACAGGGAGCAGGGGAGAACTGGGGCCATCCCCCCAATCGTCTGCACACAATTATTTTAATGAGACGCGTGCAGGGATCTCTCCACCCCACTGGCTGAATGCTTTTCTCCAGTGCCCACCTTTCACGATTCCTTCCTGCGGTTTAGGACAAGCGTGGACTTAAAGTCAGAGCACCACGTTAGCTGGGTGGGTGTGAAGTGTCTTCCTTTGCGTTGTTCACTAGTCTAAGCCCGAAGTCCATGCAATCACCCCACCCCCACCCCATGTCCAGTGGTTTAGCCCAGGCCGGGGGCGGAAGCCTGGGGTTCACATTCCAGCCCTGCGTGCTGCCCTACTTGATGCAGAATAAAGACTGAATTCATATTTGCTGCTTCCAGCGATTCCTTTATTGAAATCTTTTTATTGTGTAATATAACGCAAACAGCCCATAAATAAAAGTTCACAGCTTAACAAATCATTACAAAGCAAATATCCTTGTAACCACTACACGAGACCAAGAAGGGAACACTACCCACAGGCCGAAATCCTCACTGTCCTCCCCACGTCCCCCCTCCCCCTTCCGAAAGTAATAACCATTACCTCGACTTTCATATTAACCCCTTCTGCTTTTTCTTCCTTTAGGGGTTTTGCACTCTAAGTAAGCACCCTTAATAACCATCATTTCGTTTCTCCTCTTCTTGAACTTCATTCAGTGGGCTCATACAGGCTTTATTCTTTTGTGTGCGACTGCTCACACTTGGCCCTGCTTGTGAGATCCGACCGGTTCACTGCATGTAAGTGTAGTCTGTTTGCCTGGCTATGTAATAGTCCAACGCACGAATATAGATATAAATACACCACCATCTACTGAACTGTTTCACTGTTCGTGGGGTTGTTTCTAGTTGGGGGATATGATGGGAGTGGTCCTGCTCGGAGGCTCCGGTCCGTGCCTTCTGGCGCCCACGCTTGCCTATCGATCTGTAGGGCGTCCTCCTCAGAGCGTAATCGATGGGTCCTCACGTAATAGCTTATGGTCAGCTTAGCAGATGGTTTTCCTGAGCGGTTGTACCCATTGCCACTCTAACAAGCAAGGGAGATTTCTCTTTTCTTTCTCCTCCCACTCTATCTCCCTCTTCCTTCCTTCCATTCCTGTATCCAGCCATCCAAGCCACGGGTTACCAACAGCCTCCGGAGGCTGCCCTGGGTAGGTATCTCATGGTGAAAAGAAGTCAAAGTGTATGGCTCCTCTTCTCCCCTGATTTCAGTAGGCAGATAGATGAGAACCCCTCTGCACCACCCCGGGCCTCAAAAGGTCGGAGGCAGCACCCAAACCCTGCCTCCTGGGAAGCCATGTGGCAGGGCTCTGCCCAACACCGCCCCCGTACTTGAGAAACGGCCCTGCCCCCATACCGAGGGAGGCTTACTCCAGCCCCCGCCCCCAGGAGCCAGCAGGGGTGGCCGCCCTATATTTGTAGGCACCTTATTTGCGGTCTAGCTCGCTTCCTTCTGATAGCCCCTGGAGGTGGGGGGGGGGCGGCCACAAGGAGGCCTCGTTCCGCCCCTTTGGGTCTGTGTGCTGCGGGAAGAGGATGTGGGAGCAGAAAAGGGAAGTGAGATCCTGAACCCCAAATGGGGGGTCGCCCGGGGACCCCCAACCAACCCTGGTGGGGGGGCGAGGGGGACGGGTGGCAGAAAAGGAGGCAGCAAAACGTCAGTGCCTTCCCAGCAAAACTTTCTTCTTAGTATTACTTCAAAACCCTTCGAACAGTTTTTCAAAGTCTTTTTTTTTTCTTTTTTTTCTTTTTGGAGAAATGCTCAGTTTCCCTCCGGTTTCGCGCGTCCTCTTTTCCAGCACTGCGCGCAAGCTCCCGGAGCCGCCGGTGTGGCAGCGCCGTCTGCTGGCCGCTTCTTAAATTGCGGGATGAGATCCCGCCTCGGTCCCGCCTCCTTCCAGAAGTGCCCGATGCCAAGGAAGGAAAAGCACATTTCAATAACCTGCGGTACAACAAGAGTGACCAATAAGCCTATGACAGATGTTCATACTCACTAACAACAGTAAAATGTACATTACGCCGTGGATGTCACATCTCATCTTTCACACCGGAGATAGTTTAAAAGTGCTAACATCCCAGTGCTGTGGAAGGAAGTTCACGGAAATGGGCATCTCTCACGCTCAGCTGGTGGTGAGTTAGCACAGACTCTCTGGTGAGAAATTAATATTATCAAAACCATGCAAAGCGTTTATGGTTCAGAGACACCACAGTTAGACGTTGCCTCGAGAGGGTACAAATACAAAAAGACACTGGATCTAGGCGTTAGCTGCAGTGTTGCCTGTAACGAGGAAAATGTGGAACATTACAAGGCAGTTAAAATAAATTAAGAGTAACATGGAAAATGTTATGTATTATAAGAAAGTGCTCATGATATATAAATAAAATTTAATCATACTCTAATCATACTTGAATTTTATTGTACACGGTATGATACTACGATGGTGGATACATGTCAGCGGGGATTACATTCGTCCAAACCCATAGAAAGCGCAACACCAAGAGTGAACCCTAATGGAAACGATGATGGACTTTGGATGCTAATGACATGTCCGTGAGGGTTCATCGATTGTAACAAATGTATCACACTGGTGAAGGATGTGATCGTGGGGGAGGCTGTGCGTGTGCGAGGACAGCGGCTATGTGGGAAATCTCCATACCTTCCACTCAACTTTGCTGTGAACTGAAAACCGATCTTAAAAACAAAAAACAAACAAACAAACAAACAAACAAAAAACAACAACCACAAAGTCTATTTTAAAATTTGAAAAGCAGCTTAAAAAACAATATGTTAAGACTTATTTCTGTTGAAGCCTGGGCAAGCTCACTGTGGTCGCCGCACTGGGGGGCTGGATCCACCCTGCCTGGCCCCCTAGGAAAGGACGTGGGGGTGTTTGGTATATATCCTGCAGACGAGGGGCTTCACAAGGTCCTGGAGGGGGAGACATTGGGGTTGCCGAGAAGGGAGCCTAGGAGCCTGGTGTTGCTACAGCCGTCTTGTCACCAGGAGGAGAGCTTGTCGAGAGAAAGAGGCAAAGCAGGGAAGCAGAACGCAGAAAGACAGAAAGTGAAAGTTAGAGACCAGATGACAAGGTTTGATTCTTTGGATCCAACTTGGCTTGAAGCTTGTCTATTCCTAGAGTTTTCTGATAATAAATTCCTCCCCTGGGTTTCTGTTGCTTGTAACCAAAAGGGTCTGTGCTCCCTAAACACAAGCCCCCAGCTCGCTCATTTTGCAACGAGCGAGTCACTGGAGACAGATGACGGCACCCATGCGGCTTGCCAGGCGTGTTTGGCAGCACTTGGAACCCTTCCTCACAGTGGGCACCGCCAGCCTGGCACATCGGGGAAGGGGCATCCTGGGCCCACCCCCTGTCTGGGCCCCAGGCCTCAAATAAGGGTCTCCAGGGATGGAGGAGGCCCCTGCCTCGGGGGGGGGGGTGTTCTGCTTTCCTTCTGCCTTAAATTCTCTCCTCCCATGTTACAGTGGCCGCTTCCCTAGCCTTCCCTGTGGCTCCCTTAAACACCTCCTCCTCCGAGAACCCCTCCCTGACTACCTGGCTGAGGGAGACTATTTTGTCTCAGCTTCTGTTTGCTCTGTGAGTGACTCCCTTCCCACCTCGGTGAGGTCAGCACTGGGGCTGTGCCATTTACCCCTGTGTCCCCAGCTCTTGGCAGGTCTGGCAAAATAGTGGGAGTGTCGTCAATCACTATTTAGGGAGAAAATGAGAATACACACAGGTAGATGGATGAGGCTGGCAAGAGCCTATTCTGGGTGCGGACCATGAGGGCAGGGCTCTGTGTAGGGCCTCTTTGGGGAGCAGTATTGCTCATACCACAGGTGCAGTGACACCAACCAGAGGACATATTGCATGTTCAGGTTTTGACCGAGCTAGAATATTCCTTTCAACTGGGGGGCTCTGACCTGAAATCATGAAGCCAGGAGCTGGAGCCCAAGTATCACCTCCCAAGTGGGGTGTTGAAAGCTGAGGATGTTGGGGGCGCCTGGGTGGCTCAGTCAGTGAAGTGTCTGCCTTCAGCTCAGGTCATGATCCCGGGGTCCTGGGATCGAGTCCCACATCAGGCTCCCTGCTTAGAGGAGAGCCTATTTCTCCCTCTCCCTCTGCTGCTCCCCCTGCTTGTGCTCTCTCTGTGTCAAATAAATAAATAAAATCTTAAAAAAAGAAAGAAAAAAAAAAAAAAAAAAGAAAGCCGTGGATGTCAACCAAAGTCAAAACCAGGCCCACGACTGAGGAGCTGGAGAGCCAGCAGGGCTGGACACAGGGCTGGGGGTGGGGGACCAGGGCCATGGGTCCAGCAGCAGGGGAGCAAGACCCAGATGGTAGGGGGTAATGCACAGACCGCATCGAATGATCCAGTCCACGTGGTCAGAAACTTCTTTGCTCTTGCAGTATTTTCCAGTCCTTCTGAGTAAATCAAAGACAAGTTTCAACTTGGTGACGACAGGTCCCTAACACCTGTCTCTCTGTCTCTTTTAACAGAGAACCTCTGGAAGCCTCACATTTAAGGCCTGTCGCAGACAAAGGCCTGTGAGGTGTACTAACGGTTATAGGTTTCACTGTGTTGATTTTTAGAGCTACTTTTCTAATTATAGCAAGTGATTCTGATTTTCCATTTAGAGGGGTAATCGGAAGTGTCTTTTTCACAGAAATTTACATAAGCGTAAGGGGGACTGCTGAAAGGAAAATGGCAAGTGGATGATAGAACAGGTGGCTGCATTGTGGGGCCCCCGAGGGGAGGGGGCGTGTTGCTGAGCGGGAGGATGCTGGGAAGGCAGCACTTCGCTGAGTTGCTGCAGAAGGGACAGGAAGCATCTGGAGAGCTCCGGAGCAAGCACCCCTCCCCCACCAGCAGGTGGGATTGCAACTGGTTTTGCAGCTGGAGTGGGGGGCAGGGTTACAGCCAAGGGAACACCCAGAGCCCACCCTGAACTGAGACTCTTGGCTAGCCGGCCCTGGCCCAAGGCTCCAGACTGACCCTGTGCCCCCAGGTCTGGCTGGGTGACTCCCAATGGCCTCTTGGAATTCCAGCCCCAGATCATTCTGTCCGCCCTGCCTGCCAGACTGTGTGCCTTGGATGTGGACACCCCAGGTCTGTCCTGGAGCTGTCTCTGTCTCCCATGTGACCTTGAGGGAGTTCCTTCTCCAGGCCTGTTTCCCATCTAGAAACAGAGATGAGTAAATAAATGATCTTTAAGGGCCCTTAAGGATGAGAGGAGTAGGGACACATCCCTACCGCCTCCTCTCCCCTCACCCCTCCAAAGTCGGGCTCAGTGGAAAAGGCACAGGATGGGAGTCACACTGGCCTGAGTTTAATTTCCTGCTCTACCCATTGTGAGCTGTGGGACCTTGGGCAAGTCACTTCACTGGTCAGGGAGTCTATGTCCTCATCGGTGAGATGGGACAAGAGTATCTCCTGAGCAGAGCTGGACCGGCAGTGATGAGGAAAGCCCAGGCCGGGCTCCGAAAGTGCTGGGGAGCTCTGGGTTTTCACGCACAGGCAGCCTCTGGCAGGGCCGTCCTCCCATCCTGGTGTGGGGTAAGGCAAGATACACGCATCCCAGGCACAGGGGCTCACCAGGTAACCTGATCCCAGACGACAGGAGGCCTTCATGGCCTGAAGTGCCCAGAATGGGGTTCCTGGGTGTGGGCGAGGCTGGCATGGTGCTCCCACCCAGAGCTCCCTGGGTCCTGGGCGAGGGCCTGTGGATGAGAGGAGGCCTGGGCAGGGAGAAGACAGGCGGGGCTTATGATCTTGTGGGTTCCTTCTATCCCATGTTACAGGCTTTTTAAAAACTTCTCTCTATACTACACACATATCTCCCACATCTATGTGATTTTAAGGCACACGTCCCCCCATCCCACATTGTCGTGCCTCTGAAGTCAATGGCACTTACACTCCCCACCGGCCTGAATCCGTGTTGACTCCTCTTAGAGAGAACCTCTTTTCAGGGGCCAGTTACCTGGGACACCTGCATCGGAGCCCACCTTACCGCGCCCTCTGTGTTTAAGGTATCGTGCACCATACTGTGTGTGTTCAGACCCCAAACCTTGCAGTTCAAATTTGGGGAGGACACTCCCACCCCCCACCTCGTGCCAAATTTGATTCCCACATTTCCTGATTGTCCCTTTCTCTGAAGCTGGTTTCTTCCACGTTGACCCTTACATGGGGAGCGACCTCTTTGCTCTCCCAGCTTCTTGCTGGAAACTCCTATTCAACTTCCCGTGTTGGGCATTTTTTTCCTTCTGAGTGACTATATGGGGCACCTGAGAGTCAATGGCATTTTACGTTTGATGAAATGACTTACACAATCAGGAAGGTCTTCTTTGCCACTGCAAATAGAGTCACAGCCTTTTATTTTTCCACTGAACACTTTAATTTTCTGTATGCCCGGATTTTCAAGAGGTCCAACCATTCAAAGTGTCCTTCCCCCGGAGTAAACCGAGAGGTGGGAGTCTTTCTTTGCCCCTGGGTGTCAGGCTGTTTCTTGCCTGATTGGGCCACTCCAGCTGCTGCCACACGGTGTCGCTGTTGAACACATTCTGGTGCAGTTTGGTGCAGGCCCGTTCACTGCTACAGCGATCGCTCTGCTGAGCCGGATCCCTGCGCGGGTCAAACTAATGCCCCACAGGAAGATGCCAAGTTACTTGGCTCTTTATTTCACTCTGATAAGCTCAGCCAGATGGTTTAGGTCTTCAGGGACTTCTAGCCTCAAACACATACTGCCCCGAACCAGCCAGGACCATCAGCTTCAGGCCCGGTGTTGAACCTAGGTTATAGGTCCAGGCTCCCCTCCACTCTGGGCTCCTGGTGTCTTTTCCTGACAGCGGACTTTGGTCCAGGGCATCCCAACTCATCAGAAAGTTTCCAAGAACTTTGTCCCTCAAATGGGGAGGTGTTAAGCATCCAATCTCTGTTCTGCCCAGAGGCCCCACTGGTTACCGCCCCCCACCTCCCTTTGGGGCTATGTCTACATAACTCAGAGAGCCTCATCAAGGGCCACGTGCCTTATGATTGAAAACCCACCTGGACAATGAGTTATAGCATCCTAACCAGAGAATTGTTGGCAACTTCCCTTCCTAAAAATGCCTTGTTTCACGAAATCATATGATAGGATGATGTTCTAGCCCGGTGTCCTACCACCCTTGAGAGGGTGACACACACCCCATCCCAGGGATGAAGCTGGCCTCGAGGAGCCAGCGGTGAGCTTTAGTTTTGCTGAGCCAGGCCTACAGGCTAAGAGGGAAGAGCTAGAATAGTTAGGATCATGGTGGGGATCTTTGCAGGCAGTCTTGAGGGAGGAGGAGCAGAGAGGAAAGACAGGAGTGGGTTAAGTTCTGTCCATGGCGTGCAATGTAAACCTCCCCTCCAGCGACCCACAAAAGCATCAGAAAGCTGGATCTTACTCTCCCGTGTTTTGGCAGCTGGGTTTGTGGTTTCGAGATGAGGTGAGGCTGGCATCAAAGGGACCCAGAACACAAGCAGAAGCTTCCGAGGACCCCGGGGGGGGGGGAACACCTCTGATCCACGCAGATGGGGACATGGAGGATCGGAGGAGGGGCTTGTCCAAGTCACCCACCAAGTTAGAGCCCCAGGTGGCGCCTCCCTACTGAACACGAATCGCCCAAACAGCCCCCGAGCAGCCGCAGTGATCCGCAATCTCCAGCCCGGCCACCGGAGGGGCTCAGTACAGATATTCCCGGACGGTGAGCTCCTTGAGCGTGAAGCACCAGGGGCTGGGCTTGCGGAGCTGGCTCTCCTGCAGCTTCTCCTGCAGCGACACGAAGTCCTTGCCCAGCGCGTAGGCCAGGCGGATCATAGCATCCAGCAGCGGAGCGTAGTAGCGGTGGCCCTCCCGGGCCTGCAGGCACTGGAGCGCCCGCTCCCCGGCCGCGTAGGCCTCGGCGGGGCGCTCCAGGTCGCGGTGGCACACGAGCATGGCGCACAGCGCCGGGACCACCATCACCGGGCAGTGGGCCGTGAGCTTCTCCTGCAGGGGCACCACGCGCACCAGGATGTCCAGGGCGCGGCCGTACTGCCCCCCGCGCAGGCAGCCGAACGCCTCGCGGAGCTCGGGGCGCGTGAGGAAGTCGATGAACTCGCGGGAGCGCCGCACGCAGCGGATGGCATACAGCAGGCTCAGGTACTCCTTGAAGGCCAGCTTGCGCTCCGAGATCATCTCCTCGGTGAAGTTGCCCATCAGGTGCTTCTTGGGGAAGGCGATGTCTTCGATCTCTTCCCTGAACGTCTTGAGGAGGTTTTTCTGGAGCGTCTCAAAGTCTGAATAGCGCCGCTCCAGCACGGCTTTGTTGCTGTCAAAACTCCCTGTCTGGATGACGACAATTTGGTACATCTGCGGTGCACAGAGAGAGAGAGAGAGAGAGCGCATTTGACTACATCCTAATGGGAGGTTTTCACTGACAGACTGAGCCCTGGCAAATAAAAATAATGGTGATGATCATTTAAAGCAGACCCCGAAAATGGGTTCTGGTTCTATGCAATTCTGTTGCCAATTGCCATCAGCATCTGCTGAGCTAGAAAAGCGATTGGAGACAAGAGGCCACCTGAGAATAACAAACACTGCAGCACGGAGGCATCTGGTGGAACTGGGAGCCCCGGGGCAGGTGGCGCAGGGGGCCTCGGGGTGTTCCAGCCTTTCCATCGTCAAAACTGGGCCTCGGGCTCCTGAACCGGGGAGTTTGGGTTCGATCTGTGTTTCCCGAGCAAGCCACACGTTGAGAGGTGGTTTTGGGCGGTAGGCTGGCGGTGACGTTCTATGGCAAAGAAATGATTGCTTTTCAGTTCTCTTTCAGTTAGAGAATACTGATGAAGGGCACAGGCTCCTTGGGTTATCATTCCAGTCCTCTGCGGCCTAGCTGTGTGGTCTTAGGTAGGTCCTTGAACCACGAGTGGCCTCAGTTTTCCCATCCACGAAATGGGGGTAGTAATAGTACCTCCCTCACTGGGTGAGGATGGAATGAGTGAATGCCCTGCAACCATGGGGGGGCTGTGTTCAACATGACGGCCACTGACACAGCCTCAAATCCCAGTTTAATGAAGAGAGCAGCCCCTAAACCCAGAGCTTGCCACTAGCCATGGGGCAACCAGCTAGCCTCTAAAGACAGCACTTAGCTTTCCCTGAATTTACTTTTAGGATTACCTTTTCTTTATGCTATGTGATACTGGTTTCCCTTTGAAAGATTTTGATTTCATGTTTTTAAAAAGCGATCCGATTTAAAGAAAAAGAGGCTAATTATTATTACCGATCACGATTTTATGCAACATACAATTATTAATAATAATACAAATGATTGGGGATGTCAAAAACTGTGGGGAAGGGACACAGATGGCTAGTTCTGGCTGGAATGGAATTGATCTGAGCTAGTCCCTTCTCAGGATCAGGGGCCGTGACTCACTCGTCTCCAATTCTCACAGTGCTTAACACAATGCCCAGCACAAAATCTTGCTTTTTGACCATTGTCTCCGTTAGAACTCTGTCAGTCAAACTGCATCCGCCCATTTCATAATGGGGCAAGTTGAGGCCCCACCGACTTGCCCAGGGCTGGGAATGAAGTGGCGAAAGGCTCGCCCTCCCTGCCTGATCTCAGCTTACCACAAACTTGGAGACTTTTCTGTCCTCGATGCGCGCAGACGCGACCTCAAAGAGCAGCTTGACCCGCCGCCAGCAGCGCTTCTCCTTCCGCCAGTACTCCTGCAGCTCCGCGGTGGTCATGCTGGAGTTGGGGCTGGGGCTCTCGTGCGCGTCTGGAGGGACGGCACCCGTCAGCACGTGCACCAGGTCAGTGCGCTTTGGGGACAAGGGTCTGGGGAGATGGCTGGGTCTGTCCGGGATGGGAAGCCCGAATCTGGAAGAGCCGTGCCTATCCCCTCCCCGGCACCGCCCACCCAGACTCCTGCGCCCCAAACCCAGCAGCATCCATCCCACCCACCACTGGCAACCCGAAATAGCCCCGCGTCCCCTAGCTGGTTTCTCCATTGCGAAATCAACACGTGTGTGTTGCACCATTCGCTTCCGGCCTGCAGATTGGCCTCTGTGAGACCCATGCTCCTGACAATGTGCAGGGATGGTGGCTTGTCCCTTTCTGTACCCCCTGCTGCACTGACGCGGTGTCGTCGTCCTGGGGGGCTGGGCGCACTCATCAGCGACCAGCGGAGGGAGCTAGTGAGGCTGTTGCGCTCCAGGCTCAGCCTGGTGGGCCCCTCCCCTCTCTCGCATCTCCTTTGCCACATTCCCTGCTTTTGCCTGCACGTGCTACTCCTTCTGCCTCAAATGCAACCCTCCTGTTTCCCTACCTGGAAAACTCACTGTTTCTTAGACCTCATGTGCGCCTGGCGCCATGCTAATCATCTCTGGCAAGATCTGAATCCTTCGCCACCGAAATGCCCCGATCATTGTGCGTTTTATTTCAAGGGATATGGGGCCCCGGGGCCTTTCTCCACGGTGTCCTTCAAGACCCAGGGCATATGTCACTTCGACTGTCCCCTCGTATTAGCGTAGGAGCCTCCCACCTTGTCCCTACAACCTTTTTTGTGACATCTCGGATTATTATTTTACAGATCTGTTTCCCCACCAAACTTGAGGGCCAGCACTGTTGGATTGGTTCCTCTTTCCCAGGGGCCAAGGACAAGGCAGGCGTTTCAGAGGCACATATTGAAGGACTGCATGAATGAGTAAATAAATGTGCTCCAGGAGATGGCCCTACGGTGGACACTGTCAGTGCCCGGCCGTGCTGCTTGGCACTCACTGCTCTGAAATGTCCCACTGGCTTCCTACTGGAAGCATCTACGGCTGTCACACTGGGAGCTTTCTTGAGCTAAAGCAGCCTGTTCTGAAGCTTCCCTTGGCGGATGAAGGATGGGACTAGTGGGCTGGTGGGTAGTAGCCTGGCCTCCTTGCCTCCTGGGTGGGACAACTCTGAGATATGTTCCATCCTCTTGCAGAGGACCCCAGCTGGGACTGAGCCCAGCTGCCTGCAGCAGTCATCAACAGCTTATATTGGCTTCCTGCCCTTCCTTTCCTTGATCCTTTCCTTGATGTGGTTCCTCCTGCTATGGTTCCTGGGACCATCTCCCAGAAAAACAACAGGCACCAAATTCTTGTGCCAAGTTGGGAAGGTGCCCCCTGTCCCATGGCACCCGTTGAAGTACCCAATGTTTGGATTTCGGATGTCTTCAAACCTCTATCTCTGACCAAGCCCCAAGCCCACCTAAGTGCCCTTCAGGTCCTGGACACGGGTGGTCTTGGCCATCGGCTGATGCTTCCTGCTTGGTCCGCGCCATGCACTTGGCTTTGGGTCCCGTCCATCCAGGGCTCCCGGGGTGCTCGGGGCTTGCCATGCTCCAAGGCTGCCGGGGGAACAAGAGACAACAGTGAGTTCCCACTCACATTGGGGTTCCTGGTGGGTCCTGGGGTGCTAGGCTCTGGGTCATAGTCCCCATGGCTGAGCCCTCCACTGCTCACCTAGCGGTCTGTCCAGCTGCCACATGCGAGGCTTGGGTCTGCTGCCCCTTTGCTGGACTGATCACTCCAAGGCCTTCTCTGATTGTTACAATGCTTCTCTGACCAAGTTCTCTGAATCTTACATGCAGTGATTGCAAGCCAAGGTAGTGGCTTTCGGGGTTACTTGGGAGAAAGATGCCGGCTTGTCCTGAAGAACGCCCCAAAACTCCATTGAAGTTCCACGTGTCAATAAAACCTCAGTGCCCAAAGTAGGGGTCCGGGGATGTAGCCTCCTCATCTCTCTCCCCCTCTCTAAGCACACACTTACTGATTACCTGTGGAACGCACTTCATAGGCACCTGGGTTCTTCACCTCCACTTATTTCACACCCACAACAATCTTTCGTGACTCCCAATGACAGAAGAGGAAACTGAGGTTTAGCTCCAGGTGACGTAGCTGGTGAGCCTGCCCCACGAGCAAAGCCGAACATCTGTGACGTGTCAGTTCGTACGCCCTGCCCTCAACACCCACTTGCTCACTTCACTGACTCTGTGCGCCGAAGGAGTCTTACCTCCCTCTTTTGGTAAAGGAACCAAGACTTGGAGCTGCCCACGATCCGGAGGCTAGTAGGTGACACACGCAGGACTCAGGTGGAACCCTCCCCGGGCCAGGGGGAGGGCAGCTAGCAGGAGTGCCGGAGCCTAGTGTATGCAGTAACTCTGTCTGTGACCCGGATCCGTGAACGAGAGGACCTGGTGCCCGCAATTCTCTGTGCCTCAGTTTCTCATAAAATGGGGGTAAGAACAGAATCTGCCTTCACGAGGCTGGCATGAGGGTTAAGTGGGGGAGACCCTGCTCAGCGCTCCACACCTACCAGGCGCTGTATAATAGTGCCCGCGATTGATATTGGACACGTGATAATACTTGGAGAAATATTTGAAAATCAGGGACTCTAAATGAAGGTGTAAATTGGAATAGAATTTAACACGTCTGAGACAAATTAGCAACAGGATGATACGAATATCAGCTCAGATGGAGCGAGTGGCTGGGACACCCCTTTGGCACAGAAGTCCGAAATCAGAAGTGACCTCACCTTCTTTGCCAGATCTGAGGAAGCTGCAAGGGACACACAGGGCAGAGCTGGGACTCGAACTCTCATCAGCCTGGGAGACTGCATTCCCAGCCCCGTGTCTGAACCCTTCTGTTGACTGTGGCCTAGAGGGGGTGGGATGACCGCTGCTGTAAGAGTCCCGGCTCTGTCCCTGAGCGTGACCGAGTCCATCCCGACTCCAGGCCTGAGGGGACCCCTGGACAGTCCTGGCCTGGGGAGACCTGAGGTCAGCTGGGGCCAGGGTGCCTCCTTCGGGGGGCAGCTCTTGCTGGCTCAGCTGAAAGGACCCCTGGGCCATTCTCCAGGTGGTTCTGTGCCGTTGCCCAGTGCGTGTTCCTCTCGGACTCTCCATCCAACCTTACTTTATATAGGTGGGAAACTGAGGCACAGAGCAAGGGCATGGCTGGCCCAGGACTGCACACACGTGAGCCCGCTAAAGCCTGCACACCTCCTTTGCTGCTTCTCCCCTTAAGGAGTCAGGCCTTCTATCCTGACCAATCGTGGGTCTGTATGCAAGTTATTTGGTATCTCCAGGCCTCAATGTCCCTACCTGAGAAATGTGGCTGCAAGCTTTGTCCTGCCGACAAGACTGTGTGGTGGGGGATGGGTTCTCTATATCCTGGTAGATGCCCAGGCAAGGTGGTGAGTGTTCTGTAATGCTCTCTTACCTAATGGACTCTGGGTGGCCAGGGTTCTTGGAAGCCCGATGTTTCCTGTGGGCACTCCTATGTCCCTGCCTCAGTTTGCTCATCTGTAGAATGGGTGACAGCGAGCCTCAGTTGTCCCAGCCCTCCCAGCTGTGCTGTCCTGTTCCCAGGTCAGAAGCAGGGCACAGAGACCCTGTGAGACGTGGCTGGATGCACAGTAAAGACCTGGGAAAGCTGAGTGCAAATATTCAAATTCAGCAGCCAAAGCCAGTTCCTTTATGTTTTCTCTTACAGGGTGGGCTGGGAGTCACCATGAGGGGGGTGGAAAGGAGAAAGTCATGCATTGGTGCATGCATGGAGTTTTGGGCATCTTGCCCTTCCTCTCTAGACCTCAGTCTCCTCATCTGTGAAATGGGGAAAACAGCTTGTCACTCCAAAAGCGATCACACATGGGGTTCTGTGGGTACTTCTCTCCCCTCTCCATACCCTGTATAGCAAAGATTTCTAGATTCGACATGAAGATCCTACAAATGCTGGTGCTCTTGGGTGGCCATTCTGTGCTTGGCCCAGGAGACAGAGCGGCTTCCCAGCCCCCTCTCCGTCCAGCTGTGTGTGCAGACGTTCTGCTCCTTCCTTCCCAGGCCCTGAGGACCATGCCTTCCTCCGACGGCTGCCCCCCATGGCCAGGCCTTCTTCAGATGGCTACATCGTGCTACCTTCGTGAGGGGGCTGAAGAGGACTTTCCATTGGATAGTGGGTGGGCACAGTCACATCTGGGAACTTCCCAGAGGGATGGGGGTGCTGGGAACTTGTAACAAGCAGGTTTCCTGGCTCTTGACATCAGAGAGTCCCACCCAGCAGGTCTGGGGAGGGCCCTGGATTCTGCATTTTGCACAAATCCCCCGAGGCTATGCTGACACAGGGGTTCCCTGGCACCACTTTTTGAGAAACACAGATGCGGTGACTTATTCCCCAGCCTTGAGAGGGGGCGTAGAAGTATCTCAAAAGAATTGAGGCGATGGAGGGTCAGCTAGCTGCTTCCTGCTCTACCCCAAAGAGCTAAGGAGAGCCCCACACATAGCGGCTATCACCAACCCTTCTCTACCCTGCCCTGCCCCCAACAGGTACTGAGGGAGGGCCACAGGAGGAGAGGGCTCAGGCCACGGGGGGCGGGGGCAGAGCCCCACCGAGGCTGGGATCAAACACTGACCTGAAGCCTCTCTGGTCCTGTGTGGGTCCAGGGGTCCGGGAGGCGTATCACATGGCCGTCTTCAGCTCCGCTCTGCTCCAGGCGCCCGCGAGCAGCCGCTTCGAAGTTCCCCGTTTGAAAACAGGAAATAGGCTGTGTGACCCACTCTCGGTGCCCCAGCCCATTGGCTGATGACAGACAGCATATTGAATCCCACTGACAGGCGGCCCCACAGGGCAGGGACAGGGCCGGACGGGGCAAGGCAGGGCCAGCCCCGAAGGATCTAGTTCTGAGGGATCCAGTGGGGCCCCACACAGCCTTGCAGCTAGCCTGGGTGTTCCTCGGAGTCCCAGATAATCTCTGGCATTCAAACAGTATCCCCCGTCCCTCTTTAACATTCATTATTCTCCCCTCTGAGCTAGGCCTGATGGGGGCCCTCATGCTCCACTGACAAGTGGGGAAACTGAGGTTTGGAGCACAGAGCTGGTGGGATGCAGAGACAGTACCTGATGTGGAAGGGACATGGGGTCAACTCACAGTTCCACTTGATGCCTTTCTCTGGGCAAGACCGCATCCACCTCTCCCAACAGAAAGTACTAGGGAAGTCAGACCTCTGGGCTGTGATGTGGTTCATGGCCACTAGTATCTGTGACCTTGAGGGCAGGAGACTGGGACAAAACAAAAAAACAGAGGCTTGTCAGCCCCCGAGAAGGCCACCATGTGTCTCTTCCCCATTAACGGCACTCCCAGTCCGAATTCTGACTGCGGTCACGTCTTTGCTCTTCTTTGTAAATGTATGACCTGTAATAGACCCTGAAACAATAGAGCTTAACTTTACCTATTTTAGAATTTTATATGAATTGAGCCACCCATAGTGTTCGTGCGCTTTGGCGTCTTGCTTCCTTCGTTCAACATTTCTGTGTATAAGATTCATCAATTTTTGTGTGTGTAGCTGGAGTTTTTCAGTTTTGTCGTGTCGATACATTATCTGAATACGTCATTATTTCTCCTCTTCTATTTTTTTTTTTTTTTTTTTTTGTCTGTGATACTCATTTGGGTTGTTTCTAGTTTGGGCCATTGTGATCGGTGCTGCTGGGAAGACCCTTCCACATTTATCCAAGTGCACAGGCTTATGTAAGGTGAAATCCGTGCGTTTTAGAGAACGAATCGCTGAATAGCTTTCAACTGTGCTGGATTATGGCAAATGTTTCCCCCGTGGCTTTGTCCCTTCGTGCTCCCACCCACCGCCGCAGGGCCTGCGAGTTCTAGGTGCTCCGTGTCCCCACCTACACTTGATGTGGTCAGTGTTTTTTTATTGTAGTCATTCTAGTGGGTGTGTAGTGGTGTCTCGTT
This sequence comes from Ursus americanus, assembly GCF_024610735.1. Taxonomy (NCBI): domain Eukaryota; kingdom Metazoa; phylum Chordata; class Mammalia; order Carnivora; family Ursidae; genus Ursus; species Ursus americanus. The sequence goes on from NC_142147.1 coordinate 8,842,569, forward strand.
ATGGTTTTAAGTTGCATTTCCCTAATAAGGAGTGACGTGGAGGATCTTTTCATGGGCTTATTTTCTATCCTTATAGTCTCTGTTCAAGTCCTTTGCTCATTTTTTAAAAAAGATTTAATTAATTAATTGGGGGGGAGGGGCACAGGGAGAGGGAAAGAGAGAGAACGTCAAGCAGGCTCCATGCTGTGTGCAGAGCCTCACGTGGGACTCGATCTCACAACCCTGAGACCATGACCCGAGCTGAAATCAAGGTGGACACTTAAACGACTGAGCCCCCCCCCCCTCATTGCTTATTTTCTTCATGTTTGTAGGTGTTCTCAGGCATTCATTTGAGCCTGTGTGGTTTTCGGTCTTCTTTCCCATCCTGTGGTTTGCATCGTATTCTCTAAATAGCATCTTTGGATGAATGGAAGTTGCCAACTTTTAAGTATTCAACCGTGTCAGCCTTGGCTTTCACAGCCCACGTCATACCTTAAAACCATGGAGAGATTTCTCTTTTATTGTTCCTTCTTGTTGCTTCTGCAGCAGCTTTGCAAGCCACTGAAAGGCTTCCGCTGAGTTACGACGTGCAAAGCACTTGGAACGGTGCTGGTCCCAAGCAAGCACTGAAGAAGGTGCTGGCAATTCCTGCTGTTCTCAACACTTTCCAGCTTGCCTTTTTCATTTGGGTTCTCTGGTGCCCGTGGAGGAGATTTTCATGTATGGTGTGAGGTAGGAAGCTCAGTGCTTTTCCCTCCATGTTTACCTACCAGCCTTGTGTATTGAAATGGCCATCCAATCCCACAGCTCAGCAGTGCCATCGCTGTTAAAAGGCTATCCGCATATGTCAGGGTCTGGGGTGCTCAGGGGGAGTAGCCTGAACGGTGTGACTCTGGTCTGCTAGCCCGGGAGCCTGTGTGCAGGGGCCGTACCTTACTCATCTCTGCCTCACATGGCCCCGCAGAGGGCCTGGCATGGCTGGGGGGGACCCTGGCTCTGTTCTCGAGCAGGGCTGGAAGTCCTTCTCCCATCTGCCTGGGCCTGGAGTCTTCGAGTCTCTCACCCGGCAGCCAGCGAATGGGGGAGGGGTGTGTGGAAGCTACTGCTTCCTCTTCTGGGTGCAGGAGGTGTTCTTTGGAAACCCCCGAACACGCAGGGGTGTCTGGCTGGTGTGAAAAGGACCTCGCTGGACCAGAGGGGCCATGGTCGGCCACTTGCCAGGTGTCGGCTCTTCTGTGCAGCACAGAGCTGTGTGTGGTAGAGGAGAGCGGGCAAGGCCTGGCTGACATGGGGGTGGGGCACAGACTGGGTGTCCCCCCCCTGCCGGGCTGACCCCAGAGCCTGAAGAGTGGGAGCCAAAGGGAAATGCTGGCATCTCAGAGTCTGGGTGTCTCTTCTAGAATTCAAACAGCTTGGAGCTTTCATTGACTTCCTCCCACAGGCAAAGTAAGTCCGGCCTGCCGCTGGAGGCCTCCTGACCTGCCACTTGCTCGCTTCCTGACCTCGCCCTGTGCCACTCCCAGCATTACCACACGCCAGCCAGCCCAGACTACTCTCTCTGCCTCAGCCTGCCTCGGGGCCTGTCCTCACGGTCCCTTCAGCCAGCAACGGCCCTCTCTTGGTACTTTCCACAACTGGCTCACCCGACAGCTCGGTTGTCCCTCCTTGACATGGCCCTCCCTGACCCCTCTGTTAAGACCTACCATTGTTTTGCTTCTTTGTTTACTGGTTTATTGCCAGTCTCAAATGCCATGAAGACAGGGACTTCGCCTGTGTCAGCATTCTGTCCCCAGGGCCTCTCCCAGTGCCTGCCACACAGTGGGGGTTTGGCAATTGTGCGATGCATGAGTGAGTGGGTCCATGCAAAGAAGGGGCGATTGGACCCATGACTCACTGTGTGACCTCAGCAGGCCTCCGCCCCTCTCTGAATCTGTTTTCCCTAATTGCAACATGAGACTAAACGAAGGATCCTCCTAGCACCACTGGGCAAGTAACCGAATGCCGGCCATTACCGCTCACCCGCTCCGGGTGTCTGACAAGCTTGAGACTCGAGCACTGACATACCACCTTTGATAAAGGTGTGTCTCCAGGAGTGTGGCAAAGAAAACCCAAACTGATGGGGTGTCCATGGGGTGTTCATAGGTGATGCAAAATCTGGTCGTGTCAATCTTGTTTTTCCACAGCTGGTTGGACACACAGAAACCTTTTAAAATTCTCAAAGGTTCTGGGGCGCCTGGGTGGCTCAGTCGGTTGAGCATCCGACTCTTGGTTTCAGCTCAGGTCATGATCTCAAGGTCGTGAGATCAAGCCCTGTGTCGGGCTCTGCACTCAGCTCTGAGTCGGCTTGAGATTCTCCCTCTCCCTCTCCTTCTGCCCCTCCCCCTGTTCATACGTGCTCGCTAAATAAACAAATAAATAAATACATAAAATCTTAAAAAAAAAAAAACTCTCAAAGCTTCTGCTACCATGTGATCCAGCAATTACACTACGGGTATTTATCTAAAGACAATGAAAACACCAATTTGAAAAAAGAGCTGCACCCCCATGTTCATTGTAGCAGTATTTACAACGGGAGATGACCTAAGTGTGCATGGATGGATGGATGGGTAAAGAAAATGTGGTATCTAGATGCGATGCAATATTATTCAGTGACAAAAAAGAATGAACTGTGGCTATTTGCAACAACATGGGTGGACCTTTCACATACTACGTGGAATAGCTCAGGCGAACACTGGGCCATCTCTTATATGTGGAATTAACAAGAAAAAAAGCTCATAGACACAGAGAACGGATTGGTGGGGGGGGTGTGTGAAATCAGTGACGGGGGTCAAAAGGTACAAACTTCCAGTTATAAAATAAATAAGTCAGGAGGATATAAAGTACAGCATGATGACTGCTGTTAATCATACGGTATCGTATATTGGGAAGTGGCTAAGAGAGTAGATCTTAAAAGTTCTCATCACAAGAAAAACAATTCTTTGACTATGTTCTATAACTAGACTTACCGTCATTTCATAATATATCGTTTCATTCATAATGTATCATTTCATAATATATATACAAACACTGTCATTATGTTGTACACCTGAATCTAATATTGTTATAAAAAATTATTTAAAAAAAACCCTTCAAAGGGGCTTAATACTATGGAATTTTAAAGTTCATTTATTTTTTTTTTTAGTAATCTCTATACTCAGTGTAGGGCTCGAACTCATGACCAAGAGTCAATGCTCCTCGGACTGAGCCAGCCAGGCACCCCAATACTGTGGGATTTTTAAATTGGGGCCACAGCCTGGTGGGGGGGTGTTGCAATGGTTGTACTGAGACAGAACAGGTCACGAAGATTCACACCTATATTTACTTCTAAGAGTTTTTTATTTTAGCTCTTCCGTTTAGTCTTTGAGCCACTTGGAATTAATTTTTGTAGATATGAAGTAGGGGGCCAAATTCATTCTTGTGCATGTGGCTATCTGATTTTCCCAGCACCATTTGTTGAAAAGACTACTTTCCCCCTTTCACTTGTCTTGGCGATCCTGTTGAAAAGCAACCTACTTTTTAAATTTAGCCATATATTATGGTGTCTCACCATGCTAAAAAGAATACCTTTGTAGTATCTTTTAAAAATAAATTTCTATTGAAATACAACAAGCGTAAAGGAAAATGCAAATATCGTAAGTGTCTAGCTTGATCAGTTTTCACAAGATATTGACACCCATGTAACCACCACTCAGATAAAAAAAAAAATAGAACATTGCTGGCACCCCAGAAATCCCCTTTATCCCCCATCCTGGTCACTGCCTCCAACCTCTTCCCCCACTGTAACCTCTATCCTGGCTCTTACCACTGTAACTTAGTTTTTCCTGCTTGTGAGCTTTATATAAACGATATCAGAGAGTATTATGCTTTTGCATTTGGGTTCTTTCACCCAAAATGATGTTTATGAGGCTCTGACTCTTGTGGGCTACAGTAGCATCCCCTTTCCTTGGTTATTAGAATGTAGCATCATTTTTGATACATTCACTTAAATATTTATTGCATGCCAGATCCTGTTCTAGGCCTGAGATAAGACAGGGACCAAGACAGAAAGATTTCTAATACCTTTCAGCTCATGTTCTTCTGGAGGAGAGACTAACATCAAAGACAGTAAAAAAGGAAATATATACAGGATGTCGTATACAGATAAGGGCACTCGAGAAAAATACAAAATAAAGCAGGGAAAGGGATGCAGGGCGAGGGGTTGCCATTGTACATAGGCTGGTCAGGGAAGGCCTCACTGAGAAAGTCACATGTAAGCAAAGGCCTGAAAGAGGTGAAGGAGGAAGCCATGTAGATTTCTAGAGGAAAAGCATCCCAGGCAGAAGGAACAGCAAATGCAAAGGCCCAGCAGTGGCAGTAGGCCTGGCATATTCCAGGAACAGCCAGGAGACCAGTGTGGCTGGAGCAGAATGAATGAGCCCTCTTCAGAGAGGGCCCTGGGTGCAAACAGCAATTGTAAGGATCTCCACTGGTTTTTACTCTGAGATGGTACTCATTGGAGGGTTTCAGCAGAAGAGTGATATAATTTCACTTTTTTTTTTTTTTCCCCAACCAACTCACTGCAACTGCTGTGTTGAAGAAAGACTGTAGCTGGAATCATGGACAATGACTGGGAGCTCTTGCCATAACCCAGGGGAGAGACGATGGTGATTTGAACCCAGGTGGTCATGGTGGATATGGTAAGAAGTGGTGGCTGCATTCTGAATCTATTTTGAAGGTCAAGCTGGAAAACATGCTCCCAGGTGGGACATGGGGTAGGAGAGAAGATGAGTCAGTTCAGTTGCAGGTTCAGTTGCTCTGCCAGGGTTCTTAAGTAATCTGATATTATCTGGCTTTTCACTGTTAGAGATAAGAGGGTGGTGAACATTCCCGTAGATAGAAGTGCGCACCATCTGGAATGATTTCCCTGGGGTAGAGGCAGTCCTTCTAACTCCGCATTCCCCAACCCAGGCCACTGCACATCACCCGTGCAGGTATCTACCCGGAGGCAGTGCAGGGTAGTGGTCAGAGCCAGAATTTTGGTGCTGGATGCCTGGGGGCAAATCTTGGTTCTGCTGTCCCTACTTAGACAGGTTAATTAACCTTTCTGTGGCTCAGTTCCTTCATCTATAAATTTTAGAGAATGATAGCCAATACCCCATAGCTGAGATTAACTGGGTCATGTAGGTAAAGCCTGGCACATAATAAGCACTGTGTAAAAATGTCAGGTATTTTGCTTTACATGAGAAAATTTCCAAATACGAGTGTTTTAAGAGGAACGTTTTTATTTAATACCTTCAATGGAAAACCAGTGTCACTTGCTTGGAAGAATTGGAAACCATGAAATAAAATAAATTTAGTTTAATGGAAACAAAACAGCGCTGTTAAATTCTAGTTAGACGTTGTCACAGAGCCAAGTAGACCAGGCAGTGTGAGAGAGAGGCTCAAGCCCCATTAGTTCCAAACAGAGAGGGCTTGCTGCAACTTAATCAGAAGGCTTGCAGGAAAAAGGAAGAAAGAGGAATGTTAAACGCTCTGTCCTCTCTCACCTAACATGTAACCCATCACCCTCTGGAAGACACTGTTCACGATATTAAGGCCTTAGATGACTCTGGACTTACTGGCTGTCAGAATGCGTCCGTTAATACGGGCTCCCACGGCTTTCCTAGCTTTTCCTTCCACAGGATGTCTGGGGCGTGTGTGTCTCCGGAGCGGGCCTCTGGTTCCCGCTAGTAGAAAGGTGGCTCGCTAAGTGGGACACGCTTGGCCGGCGTCCAGTTGACGGGCTGCCCAGGCCTGTTCCTGTTCGCCCTCCTGCCCAGTCTCGGGAGACTTCTGGGCAGCCCAGGGGTGGGCGCGGGGAGGGGCGTCCGGACGGGGACGAAGGGGGTTGCCCCGTCGGGCAGGATGGGTGGGCCCAGCGCGGGGCGGGGCGGGGCGCCCGGCCGGCCCCGAGCGCGGGGTCGGTGGGCAGAGCGCGGGGCGGGGCGCCCGGACCGGAGGGGTGTGGCCCGCCGTGCGGGGCGGGCGGGCAGAGCGCGGGGGCGGAGCTCCGGGACAGAAGGGGCGGGGCCTGAGCGGAGCCGGAGTTGGAGTCGGAGCCTTCAGTTTTGCGCCCAGACCGCAAGGAAGAATTGGGGCGCAGGTGACTGTGCGGTGAGTGCTCCTCTACCCAGCACGGGAGCGCGGGGACGGGCTGGGCGCCGAGGGGAGCTGCCCCGGGGACTCGGACACTTGGCTTTTGAGCCGTCCCGGGCGTCGGGCTTGGGGGAGGGGATGCCCTGGTTTTCCCTTCGGGAGTTCCGGGGTCTGAATGGAAGGTAGAAGGAAAGGGGCTGTCTCGAGGGAGCGGAGCCCCCTGGCGGGCAGCGGCTTCAGAGAATGAGGAGGCTTGGGAGCGGGAGCAGAACTTCCGGGCCCCCTGAGGCTTTGAGGTCTGGAGAGAGGCTCTGTATGGCTATCCTGACGGGTGGGGAGGGAGAGCCTGCAGAATGAGAAGTCCCGAGGCACGGGGCTGGCCGCTGGGTAATGAGATTTCAGTTCTTAGACGAAGCCTCCTCAATGCTCAGTGGAGACGCCTCCTGTCTTTGGGCTTCAGTTTCCCCGTCTTCATCCTGCCCGTGAATGGGAGGGTATAGGTGAAAGTGCCTGGATGATCTCTAACCCTGCCTGTAGCCTTGTAACTCTTAGGGAGCCTCCTGCTTCCTTCCCTCCCTCGGTGGGTGTGCAGACGCCTTCTCATCGCCAACCCTTCCCACAGGGGCCCACAGCAGGGCCCGCCCAGCCTGGCGTCCTCGGTGCCTTCTGCCCTCTCCTTTGGTCCCCATGTCTGGGAGCAGCCATCTGGTCCTACTTGCTTTCCAGCAAACAAAAAAACCTCCCCAAATTTCTTCCCACAGCTGGACCTCTGGCTGTGTGTCTGCTCTTGCTTCTCTCCCTCTTTCTGAGCCTGTAGGCGTCTTCCTCGTGTGGCCTTGGTCTCCCCATGGGCTGTTCTGGTCTGCCATGTCGCCTGTCCCCTTGGTGAAGACCAAAGTGACAGTCTCATTGCCTCTGCTCTCCTGTCCCAATCGCTCTGGCCCTAAGTTTGTTGGTTACTCAGATCCCCTTTGCCAGTTTGGGCTCTGAGGCTGGACGGGACCCCTATTTAACCCATTCACCTCGCACCTGGTGCAGGATCCCTCCGCGGCGCATGCTCAGTGATGATGACATGTGGCGTGCCTGTCCATTGTCCTGCAGCTCTTGTTACATTGAGTAAAATCGATGGCTTGCAGATTTCCAGTGTTCCGTTCCACTTCTGCCTCCTGGAGCCATGCAGCGTCAATTCACTCTTTTATTAATTCAAATGGTCTTTATCAACACACTGGGTGAGACACAGCTCTAGCAAAAAAAAAAAAAAAGGAAAATCAGACAAAACTCCCTGCCTTAATGGAGTTCGTATTCTAGAAAAGAGGACAGCAATTAGATAAGTACATGTATGATCTGCAGGCAGTGGAAAGTGCTGTGGGGAAAAACAAAGCATGCAAGGGGGGGTGAGGGCTGGGCTTGGGTATTGCAGTTTTACATAGCATAGTCAGGAAGGGCCTCTCCGAGGTGGTGACAACCGAACAAAGCCTTGAAGGAAGTGAAGGGTGAGCAATGTGAATATTTGAGGGGAAGGACAGTGCGCCTGTGGAGGGAAGAGCACAAAGCATGTGCAAAGGCCCTCAGGCAGAGGCATGCCTGATGGGAGCAGGTCCAGCTTGTTCTGGGAACAAGGAGGAGGTCTGTGTGGCTGGAGCAGGGTGGGTGAGGAGCTGGTGGGGGGTTAGTAGGAGATGAGTGCGGAGAGGTATAGGGTGGGGAAGTGGGGGTCCATTGCCTTGGGCTGTGAAGGCTTTTACTCTGAGTGCAGTGAGAGCCCCTGGAGGGCTTTGAAGAGAGGAGTCACCTGCTCTGACTCAGGCTGAGGGCGGAAGTTTGGCGGGGAGAGCAGTGATGGGACCACTGTTGCCATTCTGGGGAGAGACCCTGGGGGCTTGTACGCATGGCAGAGAGGCCGTGGGAAAATATCAGATTTTCCGATTTGGGGTAAAGTGTGAAGGTGGGGTCAGGAGGGTTTGGCTGTGAGTGAAAGGTGGAGTCAGGGATGACTCGAAGGTTTTTGGCCTGAGAGTCCGGAAGCTTGGAGCTGCCATCTTCTGAAATGGGAGCTGTTTAGGGGGAAGAGCTGGGGTGCTGGTCTGTGCCTGTTATGTTTGAGATGCCCATTAGGCGTCCACGGGAAGATGCCCAGTAGAGAGTTGGAAAAGTTTAGTTGGGGGGGTTGGAGCTGGAAATAAAATTCAGGGCTGGTGTTTAGAGCCATAAGAGCAGGTGAACTCATTTAGGGAGAGAGTGGTATGGAGGAAAAAGACCCAACCCAGGAGCTCTGGGGCTCCCAGCATCAGGAGCCAGCCAAGGAGACAGAAGGAGCTGCCAGCGGGCTGGGAGAAGTCAGAGTTGGGGTGTCCCCGACGGCAGTGAGGAGAGTGCTGCAAGAAGAGAGAGGGAGCCGTTCTAATAGCGCCTCTCTCAGGGCTGAGAACCCAGCTGAGACAAGAACAGTCTGGGGGGGCCCCAGGGGGCACACCTGGAGGGGATGGGTGGGGAGAAATGGAGGACCGAAGTACAGACAACAGACAGGGGTCCTGCTGTGAAGGGCGTCAGAGAATTGGGGTTGGAGCTGCCAGAGGAAGAGAGGGCTCTACTCTCCTGCTGGAGACACTGCAGTCTGGGTGCCCGTGGGAAATGGTCTTCCCAGAGAGAAGCTCAGGGAAGGCGGCGGAATGGAAGATGGGCCGCAGGAGGGGCGGGGAGGGGTCCAGTGCCCCCTGGGAAGGCTTGGCCCCAGCTGAGAGGACAGTTGAGAAGCCAAGTGTCCCTGGGCCTCCCTTCCTGTCTCGTCTGGCCACTGGGGGGCCAAGTGGGCTGAGATTTCGGCCCTTAAGCCAATCAGCTGGCTCAGAGCTCCAGAGACCGTCACCGGCTGTGGTCTCAGGAAGGAAGGCGGTGTCAGGCTTGGGCCTGGGCCTGGGCTTAGGGGTAAGGGGGCGCCCACGTGGGATGCCCTTTCCACCTGACTCCATTTCATGCCTCTTTTTTTTTTTTTTTAAAGATTTTATTTATTTATTCGACAGAGATAGAGACAGCCAGCGAGAGACGGAACACAAGCAGGGGGAGTGGGAGAGGAAGAAGCAGGCTCATAGCGGAGGAGCCTGATGTGGGGCTCGATCCCATAACGCCAGGATCACGCCCTGAGCCGAAGGCAGACGCTTAACCGTTGTGCCACCCAGGCGCCCCTCATGCCTCTTTCTTGACCTGGACCTCACCTTCCTCAAGGAACGACTGTTAAGGACTCCCAAGTTGTAGTAACTCGAGTAGAGAAGAAAAGCAGTGGAGATAGACTCATTTAGTTAGACTGAAGAGGGGAAGTCTGAACAGGTGATACGGGGGCAAGAAGCAGGGTTTTAGGGACAAATTTCATGAAATAGAGGATGATTGGCCATCTGTTTTCTCTCACTCCCAGTTGAAGCTAAAGCAGGAGAAACTTAAGTTAGACATGATGAAGAACTTTCTGAGCTGGTTGTTCAAGGACTGCGGCAAGGCCAGGTGCTCCCCTTGGATGTTTGCAGTAAGAAAAGACAATGCCAGTTCAGAGACAGGGGTCCGACCAAATGGGTCCTTGGGGATTCTTCCTGCTCTGAGGTTTCTGGAAGGAGGCCAGGGAAGAGTTGGGACTTTCCAGCTGCTGGCGGGGGGACAGAGCATCAACCCTTAGGGCTCAGGCCTGCCTCTCTTCCTGTGTGTCCCCAGATCCCTGATGTCACTAGCTGGGTGGTTGTGTGGCTCAAGGATCTGTCAGCTGCTCCAGACTTGGTGTGTTTGGGAAGGGCCCTGCTTACTCCCAGCTTGTCCCCTTGTGGGTGAGCACAACTGTGGGTCTCTCGGTGCAGGTCATGGTGGGTACACAGGGTTTTACACCAGAACCGATGAGAATTACCTAGTTCTGCACGGTGGCTTGGCCAACTCTGGCTTCTAGACCATCCTTTTGGGATTTCCCCGGGAAGGTGGGGTCTGTAGGTAAATCTAGACCCGCCACTCCCGTGCTACTCAGCCTTTGAGTTTCTGCTCAAGGCCATGCCTGCTCCACCAAGCCTAATGATCTTTGCAGGGGGATAGTGTGGCCTAGGTTCTCCCGATGCAGAGGACGGGGCCCTGTCCACCCTCAGAAATCCTCTCGGTAAGAGGAGAAGTCGTTGCCTGGTCTCATGATAACTTTGCAACGTCTTTAATTCCTGGCTGCACACTTGCCCTCCAGGCTAGGGGTCAGAGGGAGAGTGCCCACCCCATGTTTGGGCTGTTCCCAGAGGGAGGGGGCAGGTGCTTCTTTCCCCCAGGTCCTGGCTGGGGTGGCAGTGGGGCTGGGGTTTCCGCAGCTGAGAGCCACACCAGGGCCAAGCCCAAGGCTCTTCTTACTTGTCCTGTTCTCTCCTCTTCCCCCTCCCCATGTCTACCCTCCTGACTCCTCTGCCTGGCAGTGCGCACAGGGTGGAGGCCTGCTTGGCCAGAGAGAACTGCCCTAGAGCAGCCTATGGGTTGGGGAGGCCCTCACAGGCTGCCAGACATGCAGATGACTTTGCCTTGCCTTTGTCTCCTCATCTGGCCAGCCCAAGGCTTCCCTCCCGAGGGCTGGCAATAGTCTGAGTTGGAGATGTCTGCTTTCACTTCCCTTGGCTGGTATATGAGGATAGGCACAGAATGTTCCAGGCCCTCCCCTTCCTCGGTGGATTTTTGATTCATGAGCATTCCCACCGTGCCTCCCTGAGGCTCAGCCCTGTGCCAAGCTTGGGGATGCCAGGACGAGTAAGACCCGGGCTTCTCCTTAGGCCAAGAATGGGGAGAGACACATAAATAGTAAATAGGAGAGATGCAAAATCTCCGAGCGCCTTGGCGTCTGCTCCCTTGAGCCTCTCTGAATATCCCCATTTTGTAAAAAGAAGGTGTTCCTCTTCTTTTTCCCTTTTGCTTTCACTTTCTCTGGGCACTGCACCCGTCCACGTCCCTGGTCCCTGTGGCAGTCGTGGAATGGACCCCACTGAGAGATTTTCTCTGCTGCTTGGGGACCCTCCCAGGATCAATTCCCCTCAAATTCCCAGAGCCCAGAGTTTGAAGGCTGAGCCCAGAGTAAGCCACTGATAGAGATGACAGCGTATAATGTGTGGTGGTGAGGGAGTGGGAGTTAAGTGAGGGCCTGGGGGCAGTTGGGAAGGAGGGGGTGACAACGGGTCCGTGCTCTCCTGAGCTTTGAAATGACTTCGTATGCACTTTGATTTTTTTTTTTAAGATTTTTTATTTATTTATTTGACAGAGAGAGAGCCAGCGAGAGAGGGAACACAAGCAGGGGGAGTGGGAGAGGAAGAAGCAGGCTCCCAGCGGAGGAGCCTGATGTGGAGCTCGATCCCAGAACTGTGGGATCACGCCCTGGGCTGAAGGCAGATGCTTAATGACTGAGCCACCCAGGCGCCCCTGCACTTTGATTTTTGCTTTGCCTGGGCTGAGATCTTTATAGCAATGTTCTGGTCTGCCCCCTGGGGTCGAAGTGGGTTACCCTAACAGGCATGGGCTCAGGACCCCTGTCGGGGAACCCAAATGTGGGAATTAAGGGCATGCATTCTGGAATCACACTGCCTGGGTTCAAACCGCAGCTCCACCGCATCTGGCTGGGAACTCTTATACAAGTCACTTGGTCTCTCTGTGCCTTGGTTTCTTCATCTGGGCTGATCGTAACACCATTCAGAGCAGTTGGGAGGGTTGAATGAGTTCCCATGTGGAAGCATTAGACTGATTGGCAGCCCTTTGCATGTGCTTGGTAAACACCAGCTGCTGCTGGAGAGAGCAGTAACCAGCAGGGGAGAGCCCTCTCCTAAGGTCTCAAAGGGAGATAATTTCCAGATCCCTTGGGAGTCATCGCTCCGACTGTCAACACAAGACTTATTAAGCCTTCTTGAGCCAAGGATGAAGTGCAGATGTGGAAACCAGGAGCCTTGATTGAACTCCTGGCTGCTTCAAACTCTCTGTGGGACCTCGAGCCAATTTCTCGCCTTCTCTGGGCCTCAGTCTGTCTATCCGCACAATGGGGAGGTTGGATTGGGTAATGTCCCAGTAGATCCCCCGTGGCCTCCTCGGGCTTGGGGTGGGGCTGACTTGTTGCGACGTCCCCCCCACTGCCCCCTGCCTGCTTTCAAAGGAGTCCTGCACTGACCTCACTCTCCTCCCCAGGTTATGAAATGTGCACACAGGACGCTTTCCAGGCTCAGAGGAGCCAGCTGGTGGGGCTGCTGGTCTCAGGGTCCCTGGAGGGCTTCGAGAGCGTCCTGGACTGGCTGCTTTCCTGGGAAGTCCTCTCCTGGGAAGACTACGAGGGCCTCAGCCTCCCGGGCCAGCCCCTCTCACGCTTGGCCAGGCGCCTCCTGGACACTGTCTGGAATAAGGGCACTTGGGGCTGTGAACAGCTCGTCGCAGCTGTCCGGGAGGCCCAGACCGACTGCCAGGCTCCAGAGCTTTCCAGCTGCTGGGACCCGCACTCGCCCCACCCAGCCCGTGACCTGCAGAGTCACCGGCCGGCCATCGTCAGGAGACTCTACAGCCATGTGGAGGGCGTGCTGGATCTGGCGTGGGAGCACGGTTTCATCAGCCAGTACGAATGTGATGAAATCAGGCTGCCCATCTTCACATCCTCCCAGCGGGTAAGGCGCTTCTGTCTTGGGTAATCAGAATTCACAGGAGAAGGGTGCTTAGTCACCAGGACGGAGCTGTCTTTAGGGAGTGAGCCCCGTGGGGAGACAGGGGTGCTGGCCTTCCCCCTAACAAGGTCGCCAGGCAGGTGAAAGTCGTTCAGGGCCTGTTCTCTGTGACTTCGGGGCTTCTCTGTGGAAACTTTCCCTCCTTAGTCTCCCCTGTCTCTTCTCCTCACCTGAGAAACATCAATAAGGTTCTCGGGAGAAGTCAGTGATTTGACTCGTGCAACCCTTCTGAACCCTTTGTGTCTAGCGCAAAGAAACCACTCGTTAACATTCCCGTTGGCCGCCGTTCGTTGTGTTATGAATAATATTCTGTACTTGTATGCTTTTTGGCTGTCTTAATAGCTCAACAGATCATCAAAATTCATTATTCTATTTCATAATTAATTATTACATTGTATTTAATAGATAATTTAACATTTAATTACTAATCGTTAATAATTAGCACACTATGGACCAATGTTGTTCACGTGTCTACATTGGATTTCTGATGCGAACTTGCTTCAGCTCCTAGACATTCAGAGTTGGGGTGTAACTCCCCCTGAAAACGCCATGCCATGAGACTAGAAAACTGTCTGTTGGGTAGTTGTGAAACTCTTTATTCATTTTATCCCAAACAGCGACCCTCAGGGCTCTTGTGATAGAGAACCGTCACTGACATCCCACCTTATATATTGGGGAACTGATGCCCAGAAAAGTGGTTTGGTGGCATGGAAGTTCCGTGTTGGACCTGGTATCTTGACTCGCTCATTCATTGTTAATTTATACATTCGTTTATTCAGCCAGAATCTTTTTTTTTTTTAAATATTTATTTATTTGAGAGAAAGAGAGAGAGTGAGCACAAGTGGAGGGGGGCAGGGGGAGAGGGAGAAGCAGATTTCCCCTCTGAGCAGGGAGCCTGTCATGGAGCTCGATCCCAGGACCCCGAGATCATGACCTGAGCCTAAGGTGGACGCTTAGCTGATGGAGCCACCCAGGCACCCTGTTGGCCAGAATCTATTTAGATGCTTACTCTGTGCCAGGCTCTTAAAGCGTCTTGTGCTCAGTAAATAGGCACTCCGTAAATACTTGTTGGTGAAACACCTCAGTTATTGAATGTATGAATGAATGAATGAATTGGAATTAAATGGCAGTGTTAGGATGGGCTGAACTGGGGGATTTTTTTAGTTTTTATTTATCTATTAAAAAAAAAGTCTTGGGTGATTAGGTGAGTCTAGGTAGAGACTGATGGGATAAGCCAGTGTGTCCTCAAGGCTGTTCTAAAGCTGGCTCATATTTACAGAGCACATGTGGTGTGGCCCCTCTTGTTACTCATTAGTGCGCACAAAACCAACAATTCTACCCTGAGCACCAGGTCCTTGAGCCTGGCCCTGCGGGGATTACAGACAACATGTTCATTGTTGCACCTGCACTGGTGCCTTCTGTGGTCTGTTGTGGAGATCGAATCAGCCCATTTGGGAAGTTAAAGGATTGTGTCTTGTCATCTTTGGTCAAGTGGTCAACATGGTGGTCTGGTCTGGACGCTCTGAGCGGTTTAGAGGAGGCAGCCCCGGGCCTAGAGGAGACAGGGCATGCATAGAGGAGGTATTTGGATGGATGAAAAAAGAAAATAGGGTAACTCATGGGCTAAAGAAGAAATCATAATGGGGGGCGCCTGGGTAGCGCAGTCATTAAGCGTCTGCCTTCGGCTTAGGGCGTGATCCCGGCGTTCCGGGATCGAGTCCCACATCGGGCTCCTCGGCTAGGAGCCTGCTTCTTCCTCTCCCACTCCCCCTGCTTGTGTTCCCTCTCTCGCTGGCTGTCTCTCTGTCACATAAATAAATAAAAAATCTTAAAAAAAAAAAAAGAAGAAATCATAATGGAGATCAGACAATAATTCAGAACCAAACAGTAATGAGAATCTGATTTATAAAAATGGATGGGGTACAGTTAGAGCAGAACATAGAGGGAAATATATAACCTTAAATGCTAATATTAGGAAAGAAGAAAGCCTGCATTTTAATGAGCTAAGAATCCACCTTAAGTAAGGGCTGGGTAGACAGCAGAAGCACCCATTGCTGGGACTACGCAGGGCATGTGGTGGACAAGACATCTGGGGGTCGTGGGAGTTTCCCAAGGGACTGGACGGCCTGAGGTTTTAAGTTTTTGGAAAGGCTCTCTGAACCCCTTTTGAGCTCTGGCATTCTATGGTTCTTTAACGTGGTGGCTTGCCTTCAGTGGCTGAATTTCTGATTCATTGTGGGTGGAGCTTGTGGTATGTCCGACTAACATATCCCCCCAATCCAGGACTACCTTGTTTACTCTCAGAAACTGACCTTGTAATTTCCTATAAAGAGGCAGTTGTCATGGATTGCAGGTTGGGGACTGAAAAATGCTGTGGAATGAAACAAAATGCAAGTTGAAGAACTAGATCCCTAGAAGACCCGCTGCTACTATTTACTGAGGGAGTGCCTACCACAGGCCAGGCACGGTCCATAGCCCTCTATGGTCGTGATCTCTAAGCCACACTACAGCCTTCTAAGGGTATAGTGTTGGCTCCCCTGTTTCTTAACAATGAAGAAACTGCCCAAACCACCCATCTGGGAAGTGGCCCAGCTAGAGTTCGAATCCAGGCCTGATTGTCCCCAGAGCGAATGATCTTCTCTTTCTGCCGTGACATGTGGGGCTTCGTGCGGTGACCTCAAGCAGTCGGGCATAACAGTTGTTAGCAGACCCGAGGCTGTAAAACCAGCTCTCCATCTGACTCTTGCACCTAAAGTTGCTAGGGTCGGTGTCAGACTGAAGTGCTTGACTCTTTTACAATATTAATCCCAACACCTTTAACTTGGGAAATGTAGCATGCCTGCAGAAAGTGTATACTTTCATATGTCGTGGTATAAACATGTTCCCTTCACCCACACAAAGACATAGAATGTTACTACTTCTTTCCTCCATTGCTACCCCTAGCCTGACTTTTGTGTGAAATCATTTCTTTGCTTTTCTTCATAGTTTTAATACCTTATGCAATAATTCTCCAAACCATGTGTTTTGTTTTGGGAAAGTTCTAGCAAGCCCAAGCATAGCAGTGTCAGGAAAGGGGAGTCCTGCCTCTCCTTCTTGGATGCGGGCTCCCAGGAGCAGGGAAACAGAACAGGGCCTCAGGGACTTGGTCTTGGTTTTACCTTCTGGAGGCTTGAAGGGCTCCTGCTGGGAAGTCAGTGGGCAAGGTCATTGAGCGAGTCCCGAGAAATTCACTACAGCTGGAGGGTCTGGTAGGGCAGTATGAGTCAGGGGCCAGATGTCCAGGAATAGTCAGAGGAAGTGTGCAGTTGTAAGCTTGTCCGAGGCTCTTCCAGCTCCCAGGAATCGGGCCAGGCCAAACACTTTGGGGGTGAAATGGGTGTCCTCAGCTGACCCAGGCCACAGGGGTTGAAAGAAAGAATGATATTAGCCTGTAGTGTAGACAAGCCAAATATAGAGAAGGATTAGAGCCAGGCCTGCCTGGACATCTAGGAAATAATTGCTTTGGACGTGTGTGAGTCTTGAGTCACGTTGCTCCAATCTGCCTCAGCTGGCGGCCCTCTGCTTCTGGTAGAGCCATCATCCTGAGATTTCCCTTCACAGTCCTCTTGTGCTGGTTTTCCTGTATCCTGAGTAATATGTCTTCCTTTTTCTTGGTTTGTTCTATTCTGGGATATCATATCTCCCACATACTGTAAAGTGAGTCTATGGGAGTTAAAATTTTAAGCTCTTCTATCATTAAAACTTGCCTCGTATTTGATCAATAATTTAGCTGGGTATAAAATTCGGGGTTGGTCATCATTTTCCTTCAGAATTTTGAGATTATTACTCCCTTGTCTGCTCTCTTCCAGAGAAGAATTCCTAGAATTCCAAAACTCTTTTATACTTCTGGAAGCATGTGAAATTTTCTTTTGGCCCCCTAACATTCTGTAATGTCACAGTGATGTGCCTTAGTGTTTTTCTGTTGTGCTGGTCACTCAAGGGGTGCTTTTTTTTTTTTTTTTTTAAGATTTTATTTATTTATTTGACAGACAGAGACAGCCAGCGAGAGAGGGAACACAAGCAGGGGGAGTGGGAGAGGAAGAAGCAGGCTCCTAGCAGAGGAGCCTGTTGTGGGGCTCGATCCCAGAGCACCGGGATCACGCCCTGAGCCGAAGGCAGACGCTTAACGACTGCGCCACCCAGGCGCCCCACAAGGGGTGCTTTGAATCCAAAAACTCAGATTCTTTTATGTTCTGGAAGATTTTCTTGATTACTTTATTGGTGATTTCTTTCTCTTTTCTCTCTTCTCTGTTTATGGAACTATTTGAATTTTAGGACTCCTAGACTGATCTCCTAATTTTCTTCTCTTTCTTGTCCGTTTTCTTTCTCTGTGTTCTTTGCATTACTTCCTCTATAATATCGTCCACTTAACCTTTAAACACTTGCACCCTTGTGTTTTTCATTTTTGCTATCACTTTGAATTTCCAAGAGCTATTTTAAAATGTCTATTTTTGGGGCGCCTGGGTGGCTCAGTCGTTAAGCATCTGCCTTCGGCCCAGGGCATGATCCTAGGGTCTTGGGATCAAGCCCTGCATTGGGCTCCCTGTTCCGCTGGGAAGCCTGCTTCTTCCTCTCCCACTCCCCCTGCTTGTGTTCCCTCTCTCGCTGGCTGTCTCTCTCTGTCAAATAAATAAATAAAAAATCTTTAAAAAAATAAAAATAAAATGTCTCTTATTATAACATCCTGTTCTTGTTTTATGGATGCAATTTCTTGTCTTACTTAAGGACCATAACGATACAGCAGGTTCTGGTTTTTTGGTTTTGTTTTGTTTTTTGTTGTTTTTTCGGGGGGGGGGCAGATGTTTTTCCACCCTGCATAACCTTTTTACCCTACAAGTTGCTTTCCCCTTCCCAACTTATTTGGCCTCAGCCTCTCACATGAGATTCTTTCTTTGGGCATATGATGATCCTTAGCTTGCTGCTCATGACCGAAACAGACTCCTTAACACTTACTGGAAACTCAGAGCCTACAGGTGAAACTTGTCTGCCTCCAGTTTCACTGTAGACATTTTGGGCAGTGATGGCATTTGTACCTTTAGACCTTTCCTCCTAGGTTGGTCAAGTTGCTAGCCTGGAGGTAAAGGTCTGACTGTCAGAGTTGCGGGAGCCCAGTGAGTAAGAGGGCTGGGCACTGATAGTGGTGGGGAGAGGTCTCTGCGTTCAGCACTCATTTTGCACATGGTCATTTAAACCTTCTTTTGGGGCACGATGCCCACTTCCTTTATTGTGCCTGGTGCCTCCCAGTCCAGGGACCCTGTTTTAGCCTTTCCAGAATATAAATCTCCACACTTTGCCGTGGCAGGGCGGGGACAGTTGCTGTTGGCTTGGAGTGGTTAAGGGGAACCGGAGATCTGTTTTATAGGCCACATTGACTCAATCCTCCTTAATTCAGTCATTTCCTTTGGTTCTAGAGGTACCTGATACTCTTCATTCCAGAGATCTTTATAGATTCCAAAATGCATGTTGTGTGGTTTTCAATCTGGCCACTGTTGGCTTAGGATCTGGCTTTCTGGGCTCTTCTAAGTCTATTACTGTTCATTCCTTTGGCAAGTCCTTGAATGCATGCTCTGTGCCAGGCACTCTTCTAGGTGTTGAGGAAACAGCAGTGAACAAAACAGACAAAAATGCTTGTCCTGGAGACGCTCCTGTTCCAGTGCAGAGAGATGACAATAAGCAAAAGGAACACATGACAGGACACATTGGAAGGTGATGAATGTGCTGTAGAGAATAAGTAGAGTGGGTCTGGGGGTTGAAAGTTACAGGGGGTGGGGGTAGTGATTGCAATTTTAAATGGAGTGGTCAGGGAGTTCTCAAGAAGGTGATATTTGAGCAAAGACTTGAAGGAGGTGAAGGAAGGGGTCACATGGACAGCAGGAGAAAGGGCATCCCAGGCAGGGGGGACAGTCCCAGCAAAGGCCCAGGGGTGGGAGCATGCTTGATGTTTCCAGAAAACCTGAGGCTGGTGTTCTGAGTGGAATGAGCAGGGGGAAGAGCAGTAAGAGGTGAAGTGAGAGAAGTGAAGCAGGAGCCTCAAGGTCACAGACAGCACTTCGGTCTGTTTGGAGCCTTGTAGGTTATTGTTAAACTTGGGCTTTTGCTCTGAGAAAATGAAGGAAGTGTTGGGACATTTGTAACGGGAGACGTATGATCTGGCTTTTATTTTTAAAGAATGACACTCTGCCTGCAGCATTGAAAATAGATTCTGGGGACAGAGACAGAAGCAGGGACACCAGGTGGGCAGCCTCTGCTGTTTTCCAGGTGAGCAATGATGGTGGCTTGGGCGGTGGCACAGAGGAGACGACAAGAAGGGGCAGCGCTCTCTAGCTGTGCATCCAGTGGGGTAGACTCTGGCCACATGCGGCTATCGAGCACTTGAAATGAGGGCTGGTCCGCAGTGGGATTCTGTTCTGAAGACTCAATATGAAAGAAACAATGTAGAATATCTCAGTAATTTTTTTATATTGACTTCATGTTGAAATGGTAATTTTCTGGCTACATTGGGCTAAATAAAATATATGATTGAAATGGATTTCATTTCTTTTTACTTTAAAAAAGGCTACTAGAAGACTCAACATTACAAACACGTCTTGCATTTGTGTCTACCCTCTAGGCAGTGAGGATTCTCCTTCTTTTGGGCTGTTCTGGATACGCGTTCAAGCCAACAGGATTTGTTGGTGGATCGCAGAGGAGAGGCTTCCAGGGTGATTCTAGAAGTTTGGGGCTGAGCAACTGGAAGGGTAGAGTTGACATTAGTGGGAAGGAGGAAGGCTGCAGGTTTGGGGGTGGGTGTAGACGAGGAGCTTGGTTTTGGATATGTGAAGTCAGAGGTGTTTAGGGGACATCGAAGTGGAGATGGTGGGCAGGCAGTTCTGGGTGTGCGTGTCCAAGGTTCGGGGGAGCAGTTCAGATTGGAGATGAAAATGTGGGGGTTGTGTTCAGGGATGGTCTTCCAAGCCTCGGGGCCCCATGGAATCACCTGTCTTCCAAATGATTTCTAGCTTTCCAGAATTGTTTTTCCTATCCTTGGAGGTTGATAGATTTATGTTATTTTCTCCTTAAATTATTCCCTCTTTTAGTGGGAGCCAGATCGGGTGCGTATGTGCAAGTGTTCGCTTCACCACACAACACCTAGTGACTTCTTCAGACCCCTCTTGCTCTGGGGTGTTGTTCCGGCCTTTTATTGTGGTGGAAGGGAGATGCCTATGAAATTGTAGGGATCGGTAGAAACCTTCCCACTCTGTCTCCATCCGCCTTTCTGGAAAGATACTGACTTTTGCTCTCCCCATAGGCAAGGAGGCTTCTCGATCTTGCCACAGTGAAGGCGAATGGGTTGGCTGCCTTCCTTCTACGTCATGTTCAAGAATTGCCAGTCCCGTTGGCCCTGCCTTTTGAAGGTATATATATATTATGTTCTTCTCAGTTCATCCGAAAGGGAAGGAAAGGCTGTAGGGATTCACGGTTAAGAGTGAATTTCACTTACTGGCCGTAACTCAGTTTCCCGAGGTCAAGGATAAACCACCACTGACTCACTGGGCTATTGGGAGGATCGAAAGGATTACCGCGTGTAATATTAGGGTTAGCTTTTATTATTTCCTGAGTTGCACAGTGATGACTGGAGCTTACTGTGCTCTGAAGCGAAGGCAGGTCTTCCTCGCTAGCCAAACTCTTTTTATCTGTGCTGGAAAGGATACGCTTTTGAGATAGGGCTGTTATCTCTCGATTTCTGCAATTTAACTACTCACTATCAGACACTCCAGGACCAAATGGATTTAGATAACATGGTATCTCTCTCGTTGCACGTGGCCACCAGCCCAACTCAGGGACGGGAGGGGCTTGGATCCCACAGCTGGAACTAGGCAGGCGTCCTTGCAAGGTGTTTTATTCAAGGCATCTGTGCTTTGTGGCAACCGTGAGAAATCAGTGTCATCTTTTCCACTTTATGGGTATGAAAACTGGGGCAAGGAGGGCGGGGGTCGACATGGGGAGGATGGGTCCGGTTTTATACCGTCTCCACCAGTGCTTCTCCTTTTCTTGGGAGAAGAGATCGTCAGTTGTAAAGAGAGGGCGAGAGGCTCGCGTGTCTTGTTCCCGTATCACCATAGGGATTGCTCACTGGCAGTGAGGGCCCCCGAGCTGTGGGTGGCGCTAGCAGATCGATTTACCACCCTGGGCTCTACCCTCTGGGCAGCGAGCATGCCTGCTGGAGGGACGGCTAGAAGCCAGTGCTTGGCACCTCGGTGAGCACCATCTCCCTGAGAATAGGGCACAGACATCAGTGTCCCAAGGGGCTGGTCCGTATGGAGCTCGGTGCCCGGGTTGGGCCTTGGTTAGTGTGGGCTGTTGATATTATCAAGCACAGCCGGCTTTCATGCATCGTAACTCTGTGACATGATGCCAGATTCCCCAGGG
This sequence comes from Ursus americanus, assembly GCF_024610735.1. Lineage (NCBI taxonomy): Eukaryota > Metazoa > Chordata > Mammalia > Carnivora > Ursidae > Ursus > Ursus americanus. The sequence goes on from NC_142147.1 coordinate 8,863,835, forward strand.
TGACCAATCCAAAGTTGATGCTTGACCTGTGTTTGTTTGTTAAAATGAGAGATGGTTGCTTTTCAAGAGAATTTTATATTGGTGGTGTCTGGAAAACCTGCATTAGAACTCAGGGTAGTAGAGAGGAAGGTATATATTTTATGGTGTCTACGTTGAGTGCTCCTGGTATAGCCAGGGGGCATTAAAAGCAATGAGGGTCATCAGCTCTGGGGACAGAACACGGAACACAAGCACAGCGCAACTTCTCTGGATGACCGTGAACAGAGCCTTGGTATGCTCAGTGTGCTCTGTGAGAATGACTTGTTAGCTTTTGAGTTGAGAACAAGGGGGCCGGTCTTTGGTTGGGAGCAGTGAGGCCATGATGCTCGAAGGTCCCCCCGCCCTGGGGGCTCTGGACTACCACTTCCCCATTCCTTGAAAGGGGAACTAACCCCTGATACAGCAAGTAATCTGCCCACATTGCTTATTAGGACGGTAAAGGAAAAGCAGCTGCCTTGTGGACACACCCTATGCGCGAGAGGGTTGCCGAGGGTTCTGTGAAGAGGATGCGGAAGTGAACCTTGATCAAGGACTCTTGTCCAAGTGCTCGACCCGGGCACTCCAGTGACCCGGAGACCAAACAGGGCGAAGTCCACGTGGATTATTCAGGATAATGTCCCTATCTCTGTAGTTGAATCACATTTATCTAGTCCCTTTTTTGCAGGTAAGGTAACTTCTTCACAGACCCTGAGGATTGGGACCCGCTGCTCCTCTTATGCCTCCCAAACCCCTCAGTATCGCGATAACAAATACCATCTTTCGAGAGCTTACCATATGTCAGACGTTCCTCTAAATTCTATCTTCTCTCATTTCCTCCTATGACAATCCTTCAGGGTGTGGATTGTCCCTAATTTTGGAGATAAATATACCAAGGCGGTAAAGGTTGAGTGGCTGGTACAAGGTAATGATGGAGGTGGCTTTCAAACCCAGGCGGATTTCAAACCCTGACTTCAGAAACGGGGCTACCAGGCTTTTACACCTTGTGTTTTTCTTTAGAAAGACCCAGCCGAGGTTGAGGGGCCAAGAGGCCATGTAATCAATATGGCGGGACAGGCATCGGCATGCAGGCCTTCTGATCCCAGCCCAAGGCTCCTTCTCATCCACAGCTCTTCCTGATGTCAGTAGTAATAATAATACCACTAGCTAATATCTTTTGAGCCCTGTGTTGGACGCCGAAGGAAGCACTTGACATGAATTATCCTAATTGCTCCATGTAAACCCTATAAGGTAGGGACCACCATTTTCCCACCTCCCAAGGTGGGGAGAGTCCCAGGCTTAGGAAGGTTATGTGACTGTCATCAAAGCCCGTAGTTTGCAAGTGGAGAAGCCAGGGCTGGCACGTGCTGGCTCTTCTCTCCATGCATCACATCACGTGCCCCCCATGTAGCCCCCTCTCTGTCAGATCCCACCCTCCCCACCATCCTACCTCATTCGCCTCCTCTTCGGTCTTCCAGATGCCGCGTGTAAGAAGTACATGTCCAAGCTGAGGTCCACGATATCCGCTCAGTCTCGCTTCCTGAGCACCTACGATGGGGCAGAGAATCTTTGCCTGGAGGAAATATACACAGAGAATGTTCTGGAGATCCGGACAGAGGCGGGCCTGGCCGAACCCCTGCGGAAGAGCCCTGCGACCCTGGGCCTGGAGGAGCTCTTCAGCAGCCGTGGCCGCCTCAATGACGACGCCGACACGCTGCTGGTGGTGGGCGAGGCGGGCAGCGGCAAGAGCACGCTCCTGCAGCGGCTGCACTTGCTCTGGGCCTCAGGGCGTGACTTCCAGGAGTTTCTCTTCGTCTTCCCATTCAGCTGCCGGCAGCTGCAGTGCGTGGCAAAGCCTCTGTCTGTGCGGACGCTGCTCTTCGAACACTGCTGTTGGCCCGACCTCGGCCAACAGGACGTCTTCCAGTTCCTCCTTGACCACCCCAACCGCGTCCTCTTAACCTTCGATGGCTTTGACGAGTTCAGGTTCAGGTTCTCGGACCGCGAGCGCCACTGCTCTCCGACTGACCCCACCTCTGTCCAGACTCTGCTCTGCAACCTCCTGCAGGGCAACCTGCTCAAGAACGCCCGCAAGGTGCTGACCAGCCGGCCCGCGGCGGTGTCCGCGCTCCTCAGGAAGTGCCTGCGCTTGGAGCTCTGCCTGAAGGGCTTCTCGGAGGAGGGCATCGAGCTGTACCTGAGGAAGTGCCACCGGGAGCCTGGGGTGGCCGACCGCCTCGTCCGCCTGCTCAAAGCGACCTCGGCCCTGCACGGTCTGTGCCACCTTCCTGTGGTCTCGTGGATGGTGTCCAGATGCCACCGGGAGCTGTTGTGGCGTGGCGGGGGGTCCCCAAAGACCACCACGGATCTGTACCTGCTGATCCTGCAGCATTTTCTGCTGCATGCTTCCCCGGCAGGCTCGGTGCCCTGCGGCCTGGGGTCCGGCCTGCTTCGAGGCAGGCTCCCCAGCCTCCTGCGCCTGGGCTGGCTGGCTGTCTGCGGCCTGGGCACGTGCTGCTACGTGTTCTCCGCCAAGCAGCTCCAGGCGGCGCACGTGGGCCCCGAGGACATTTCTCTCGGCTTCCTGGTGCACGCCAGGAGCGTCGTGCCGGGGGGCGCCGTCCCGCTGGAATTCCTGCACATCACCTTCCAGTGTTTCTTTGCAGCCTTGTACCTCGTGCTCAGCGCCGACCTGTCGCAGTCCTTGCTCCGACAACTCTTCAGCTGTCACGGGCCGCGCAGCTCGCTGCTGGCCCGGCTGCTGCCCCCCATGTGCGTGCCGCGCCCCGAGCGCCCAGACGGCGGCGCCGCGGCTCTGCTGCAGGAGGCTGAGCCGCACAACCTCCAGATCACGGCAGCCTTCCTGGCGGGGCTGCTGTCCCGGGAGCACAGGGGCCTGCTGGCCGAGTGCCAGATGTCCGAGAGGGCCCTGCTCCAGCGCCAGGCTGGCGCCCGGGCCTGTCTGTCCCGCAGCCTCCACGAGCACTTCCACTCCATCCCCGCGGCCGTGCCGGGGGAGGCCAAGAGCGTGCATGCCATGCCCGGGTTCGTCTGGCTCATCCGGAGCCTGTACGAGATGCAGGAGGAGCGGCTGGCCCGGGAGGCCGTGCGGGGGCTGAAGGTCGGGCACCTGAAGCTGACGTTCTGTGGCGTGGGCCCTGCAGAGTGTGCCGCCCTGGCGTTCGTGCTGCGGCACCTGCAGCGGCCCATGGCTCTGCAGCTGGACCACAACTCCGTTGGGGACGTCGGTGTGGAGCAGCTGCTGCCTTGTCTCAATGTCTGCAAGGCTCTGTAGTGAGTGTTGCTGGGGGGTGCTGGCTGGCGGGGGGCAGGATGCACTGTGGGGGCTCCGCACGGGACCCCGGGAGTCCAGGCCCGCCACCCCTTCGGTGCAACCCCAGCCGGGCCCCTTCCGCGGTCTGGGCCTTAGTGTCATGGTGATGACGACAGCCACGTCTATGGAGTGTCCTGCGTGTCAGGCGCTGTGTTGCACACTTCCCGGAATTAAGTCCTTTCCTCTCTGTGAACACCCCGGGCTGACTCCCCGTTATCCTCCGTTTGAGGCCCAGAGAAGCAGAGTCCCTGGTCTAGAGCGACACAGGAAATGGCAGAGCGGGGTAGAACAGATCACATCTTTCCGGTGACAAGTCCTTGCTCCCCACAAGCAGCCTGTCCGCGGAGAGGTTTCAGGGGCTCCGCGAGAACCTTGAAGTGACGTGCAAAGTTTTGTGTCATATGTGTGTGTTATTAGGAACTGCCCACAAATCAGAGGTGATTTAGGCCCCATGAGAGATTTTAAAATCCCAGTGAGATGCAGATTTCAGGATCCAAGAGCTGGAAAGTGGCTGCAGAGTTGTGCCTGCCCTTAAGGCCACAGGAAAGATTTTGCCGTCACCTGTACTGCTCCGGAGCCCCGTCTGGAGGTGTGAGGTTTCCCCCTTTGGAACGTCTGTTCCAGCACCCGCAGGGCCTCTCTCCATGTGTTGGGCCAGGTGAGAGCAGAAGGCATGCCCAGGTCTGGCAGCCAGCCTGCCGCAGGCTCCCCAGCTTCCTTTCCTGCCTTGAAAGGGCAGGTCCTGCTGCCTGTTTAAAACCTCCGAGGGGGCAGAAGTAGTAGCTTAATGTTAATATCTACTCACAGCTTTCTGGGGCTTTTGGTCTAACCCAGATGATCTTATTTGACCCTAAGCAAGGGACAAGCCTCTCCTTGAATGTATTAGGAGGGCATAACTTCTCCTGGCCAGAGCAGCAAGATTTTTTTGTTTTCTCTCTGGAGCAAACGTATGCAGATCTATTAGAAGCTGTGGTGGCCTGTGTGATCCCTTGCATAGGGTCTGTGGTCATAAGTTTATAAATACAATGTAATAATAACACAATATGTAACATATTTTATATAGTTCCCATGTATATTATAGATCATAACTGTTATGAATTTATCAGGAAGAAATAGCTGACACATTTAAATTGGGTGATTTGCAGAGAGTTTACTAAAGGGACTGTTTACAGAGGCTTGAACAGCAGTCAGGAAGAGCCAGAAGGGACAGGGCAGGGTCCTGGGGCCAGTGACTGTGAGGGTGGGGGTGGGGAAGGCCTGGAGAGGCAGGGCTGGGGGGGCAGGTGTGGGGAAGGCTGCCTGATAGGAGCTGAGGCTACAGAAAGCTGAGAGAGTGGGGGCCCTGGCCCTTCCTCCCCTTCCCGCTTGTGCCTTGACCACCCAACCGGGAGCCAGCAGGGGGTGCCCGCTGCTGTCGTCCATGGGCATCAGCCCCTCAGGACCGAGAGCCAGGTAGACAGGGGAAAGTGGATCTGGCCAGGCAAATGGAAGACGGCCAGCACCATACTCTATTTCCCCAAGAAGGAGGAATCCCCGTATTTTCACTCAGGAAGTCTGAGACCTCTCTATGGGAGTCAGTTTCCTGATCAAATATGAATGTTTTTCTGGATAGTGGACCTGTCATTCTCAAGGGGGTCCTCGAGCCCCAAGAGGTCGGAACCTCTGGCCTGGATGATCCTGATAGACCAGTCCATCCTGAGAATGAGTGGCTTCCCTCTCCTCAGTTAGGGAAAGCCCATGTCACTCCCAGGATGTGTCAGAGGGCTGCAGGGAGGCTCGAGGTCTGTTTCTATTTTCAGAGGAGGGTGAGGAGGGTCTGGCTCCAGTGCCCTGCCTGTAGGTGCAAAGGGGCTTGTGGAAATGCAGATTCTCAGGCCTGTGCCCAGCGATTCTCATTCCCTGGGTGTGGGGTGGTCTGTGGGAACCAGCTCGATTTTTCCATGAGCCATAAAAGACCTTGACCAAGTTCTGCTCCTTTCTCTCTGTACCGAAATTGCCAGCGCTGTGTGGGAGGGGAAAGGACCTTGAGGTTGCTGCTTGGGCATTTTGCCTGTGCGTGTGTGAGAGAGAGACAGAGACAGAGAGAGACAGAGACAGAGGCTCTGGACGGCGGGGGGGGGGGGGGCCTCCTCTCCCCCAGAGCCATACTGCCTCTCTCCCACTTGAAATGTTTCCATGCCAACAGAAAGTGCTCAGCCTCCAGGAAACCTGTCTACAAAGTATCCCCATCTAGGTTTCTTTAGACCCTGGCTCTGACTCCAGGCTGCTGGCTTTCACAGCTTTTTGACCATGACCCACTGTGAGAGAGAAGGAGCAAGTGGGCGCACAGGCATCTAAAACTGAAACAAAAACTTCACAAAATGACTTTCCGGTGTAAACTCGGATGCATTCTGCCCTCTTCTGTTCTTTTTCCCTTTTAAAAATGCTGCTAGGACCTTCAGAGTTGATTTCATGACCCACCAACGGGTCATAGCCTGCAGATTGAAAATCACGGCTCTAGGCACCCACAGAAGGCCTGGGGGGAGAGGCAGGCAATGTCGTGCTCAGGGGTGGGCTTTGGAGCCGGACCTCCTGGGCCCAGAGGCTTTAGGCGCTGTGCAACCTTGGCGCGGTCACTGCACTTGTCTGTGCCTCAATTTCCTTCCCCTTAATAGACATCATCATGGTACCTACGTGGTAGGCTTTTGTGAGGATTAAATACCTTTGCTTTTGGGAAGTGCTTGGGTGAGTTCCCGTGCAGGTGCTCCGTGAGCAGTCGTGATTACTGGGAGCCTCTACGCCTGCCACGTGCTCAAGGGGCTTTATGTGTACTGTCTCTTTAAATCTTACTCTCCTGCAGCCAGGTGGGGTGGGGAATACCATCTCCCCCTTTTTACAGAGGAAGGGAACAGCAAATAGCTAGTAAGTGGCTGCTAAGGATCAGAATTTCCACTGAGGGATTCTAGAGCCCACGTTGTTAACCTTTAAGTTAGGGTCTCCCCCATCTGCCAGAGGATGGGGGTCATGGGTGCAGTTGTTAATGTACACAGATCCCTGGGCCCCACCGCCCCACACAGACAGAATCACCAGCTCCAGGGGAAGGACCTGAGAGTCTGTATTCTAGAGACGCTTTTTGAAGATTTGGGGGACGCTGCCCTCTGGTACCCACCATCACCTCCTGCGGGGGAGGGGCCTGGCTAGCTCCCACCACATCGGCCCACCTCGGAACATTCTGGGAGGCCTCTAGGAAGATCATTTCTGGGCTACAAAGCTGGAAACAGCGCCTTGGACTAGGCCGGGGACCCCCTAGGACCCCAGTGTTCTTCAGCAGGAGCTCTGGGTCCCTGCGTGCTGAGCTGTCCCCCACCTGGGGTGTGAGGTCAGCACCCTGGCCAGGGATGGGGGCGTGTCCTCTTTTCTGGGGTGCTCAGTGCTTGCGGTGTTTCCCAGAAGCCCAGAGGCTGGCGCTTTGGGCGTGAGTGAAAAATCTCTTTGGGGGTCTTGTTTATGTGATTTTTCTCTCATCAGCTCCGTTTTCAAATTTGTTTATCTTGCCTTTTGTCAGCTTGCGAGATAACAACATCTCAGACCGTGGCGTCTGCAAGCTCGCGGAGCACGCAATGCACTGCCAGCAGCTGCAGAAGTTAGCGTAAGCTGGGCTCGGGCCGTGGACGTCGGGCCCCGTGCCCCCTGCCACTCTCCAGGTCGTGCCACAGCGGTGGCGGCTGTGAGCGGGGCTGGGAGTGTCTGCCGGGTCGGAGGGTGTGGGCAGCTCCTGTGCTGAGGCGGCCGGCTACCCTGGGCTTGGGTGGTCCCCGACTGCTGTGCTTTGTTTTCCATGGCTCCTCTCTTTCGGAACTTTCCAGGCTCTTCAACAACAAACTGACCGATGGCTGTGCGCACTCCCTGGCCAGGCTTCTTGCGTGCAAGAGGAACTTCTTGGCGTTAAGGTGAGCCCGGGGCTTTCCTAGGCCCTGGAAACTGCCTTTCTTCTGCACAGCGGGGTCGGCTCGGTCTGGTCTCGGCCCTGGCTCGGCGTCTGCTGGGCTGGTGATCTCCTGGCTGCAGACAGGGCCAGTGTTTCCTTGGAGCAAGCTTTTGCCCATGCTGTGACCCCCCCCCCCCCACCAGCAGACTCTGGACTGGCTCTGCTGAGAGCTTCTTGCCCTTTGACCTTTAGGCCCCGGGGCTGAAGAGGGTTTCCAGGACCTTTTCCTTCCTCGTGTCTAAGAGTGTCCCGAGCTCTTTGGGGTTACCGAGCTCCCTGATGGACGTTGAGCACGTCCTGCGGGCGGAGACGTGCGGCAGTCCCGTCACCATGGCGGTGGCAGCCAGTCCCCGAAAAGCTCTCAGAAGGTCCTTTCAGCGCTTGGAGGGTGCCGGCTTTGTAATCCCGCCTGCGAAGGCTGTGTTTCTGCTGCTCTTGGCCATCCTGGCTCAACTGGAGCCGCTCCTGACACCCTTAAATCACCTCTCCTGCTGGCCCCTGGCTTGGCCTGGCTTCTCTCTCTCTCTCACTCTCTCGCCTCCTGGATTTATGTGGCGGTGAAAGAAGGCAAAGCGAACAGTTGCCTTCGTCCATTCTTTCTACCTGCTGGGCTGGGTTTGAGGATGGGAGCTCCATTTTTAAACTGCTGACCAGTTGGTCAGTCTCAGGCAGGGCTGCGGAGGCCAACCCCGAGGTGCCTTTCTGTGCAAAGGGCTCTTCTGCCACCACCCCCTGCTTCCCCAGACTCAGAACCCTGAGAGCGGCTGTGGCCAGAGGCCAGGGAGGGCCATGGGGTAGTAGGAAGGAGCCACGCTCATGACCTGAGGCCTGGGTTTGGGGCTAGAATAGTGGGATAGTTGAGAGCATGGGGCTGGCTCTGGGATCAGACTGACCAAGGTTTGGGTCCAGGATCCCTGAGATTTGAATCTTCCTTTGCTGTGTGAACTTGGGTCAGTCCAGTGTCTCTGTGACTCTGTTTCCCCTTCTGTAAAATGTGGATAATAATTACGGCTTCCTTATAGGTTGTTGCGATGATTAAATGAGTTAGCCTACATAGAAAGGTGGTACAATGGGGTCAGTGCTTTAAGTAGCGAGCTCAGTGCCTAAAAGATGGGGAATAATCACAAAAGTTCTCAGTATGTTTGTCCAACGGTAGTTCAGGCCTCTGAGGAGGGATTAGATGTACAAGACATTCGTCGGGGAAAATGCCAATGAGGGGCAGTGGGGGAGGGCGCTGGGGGAGGCTGGGAGAGTCAGGAGATGACCCCAAGGCAGGTCTGACCCTGAGTGAGGGGCAGGGGGAAGGAAAGAGGACTGGGAGGAAGCATCATGGCCTTCAGCGCGGGTCTGAGAGCACAGATGGCGGCAGCCAGTCCTCCAGCCAAGTTTGCCCAGCTGAGTCTTGTGTCTCCCGGTCACTGGCTGAGAGCCGCCTGTGGGAAGCGGGCCTCAGTACAGAGGCGACCTTGGGTTTCCCAGGCCAGCAGCAGGGCCTGTGGTTAGAGGTGTGAGAGGCCACCACACTCCTTCTCGAAGGGAACGTGAGCCACTCTAGCTCACAGCCCTATGGCACTGTAAGCTAGAGTGGCTTCAAGGGTCTGAAAATTCTCTAAAAAGAAGAAAGTGTATAATTAATTCTAGGAAGCCTGGGGTTGTAAGAGTTCTGGGGACCTCCCTGAAACTCTCTGAGCTATCTAGGTGTGGCTGAAGCCTCCCCCCTCCAACCCCTGCTCAGGGGGATCCCCTTCCCTCTCCCAGCGGCTTGGGTCTGCCCTCTTTCCAGAACAGATGAATGTTCCCTGCAGCAACTGCGGACCGGGAAAGCTGCAGGGGGCATGGAGTCTAGCACCAGCTGGTGGCTGACACAGGAGGAAAAGGTGTGACAGTGAGTCACCCTCCATCCCCTGGGGAAACCACCTCCTAGGACACCTGCCTATTGTGCCTCCTGCCCGTACCTGTCACCCTGCCTTGCAAGACGGGTTTCCCCCATTTCTTTCCCTTTGCAGCTGGGAAATGAAGTAGCGAGAGTCATTCCTAAGTTCCCCAAACAGAATAGAAAAGGACATACACTCACTGTTGGGCAGGCAAGAGCGAGAGGACAGGCTCCTGCATCCTGCAGAGATGTCCTCAAAGCTTTTCTCCACGTTTCTATGTCTGGGACCCACTTTCCCCACCAGCCCCGGGCTTTCTGGGCACTCCCATCCCCCTGTCCCGCATTCTCTTAGCCTCCCTACCTTCCTTTCCAGGCTGGGGAATAACCACATCACTGCCGCAGGAGCCCAAGTGCTGGCCGAGGGGCTCAGAGCCAACGCCTCCTTGCAGTTCTTGGGGTAGGTTGGATTCTGGGGCAGAGGGACCCGTGTGTGTGGGGGGAGTTGGGGGACTTAAAGGTAGGTGACTGGGTTCAGCAGGAAGGCCCCAGAGGCAGTGGGAGAGAGGGGGTGGCCCTTGGCTGCTTTGGTGCTTGTCTTTCAGTCAATAAACAGGAAGTTCAGGATGTTGGGGGGGGGCAGTGCCCATGAGCCGGTGGCAGTGGGAAGCCCTCTTGTCCTCGCTGGGGCCGGGGCTGTGCTTCTAGTCTTCGTGTGTCCATCAGAACGACTTGGGAGCTTCTGAAGAATGCCATTGCCTGGGCCCCACCCTAGACTAATAAAATGAAATGCCCAGGTGCAGGGCTTAGGAATCAGTCATTTTAAAAAGCTCTGCAGAGGATGTGCGGTCATCGATGAGAAGCAGGGAAAGAGATGGAGGTGTGCAAGACTGGAGACTGGCCCCAGGTTGGAAGGGGGCTTCACTGGGTCCTTCAGAGCGCGGGTTGCTGTGGGCCAGGCCAGGCCTTCCAGGGAGGGCAGAGGAGTCAGATGTGGGCTGGGAGGGTGATCCCACAGACCACAGGTCCCCAGGGAGTGTGGGGGGTGGGGGAGGGGCGAGGGGGTTTCCTCTGGTTCCCTGGCCAAGTGACCACGCCCCAGGATGGCATCCGTGCCGTCCCCCCTCCTGTCCCGCCTCCCCTGCTGTGAGCTAGGGTCCTTTGGATGAGAAATGGGAGTTTGAGGGCCCAAGGCTATAGGAAGAGAGACTAAAACCTTAAGGTCCAACCCATTTCCTAGGTGGGCGAGCTGCCCCCAAGCTTGAGTGATCAGCACCTTTCCAGGCTGCATGCCTAGCCCCACAGAGTCCAACACAAGCGCGGCCCCAGTCCCACCAAACTCTCTCCTGCTCGGGGTCACAGCTAGTGGATGTGGGGCATTCTCTTTCAACACGTGTTTATTAAGGCACCTGTCTGGACCTGGCACTGGGCTCAAAGCGCCAGATGCAATCCTCTGATACAAACTGTTTTGCATATTGGTTTTTTCTTCTTGCTTAACAGTATCTTTCATACCATAATGACCTCATTTTTAAACGACAAGCTGCTTAGTATTTGAAGGGCTGGATGGCTGTAATCTATTTAACCGGGCTCCTGTTGAGACGCACTGAGGTCGTTCCAGGTTTTTTGCAATCTCCCCGGGACACAGAGCAGTGTTGGTCCATAGCCAGGGCTCAGGAAATATTTACCCGATGAATGAAAGTGCAGTGAACCTCTTAGTTCAGCCAGCTTTGCTCACATGTGCCCATCCAGGTCCGAGCTCACTTCCCATGTATAAAACAGCCAAGTTGCAATGTCTGAGCTGGGCCCCACCTTTGAAAAGGGAAACATCCACCCAAACTGCAGGGGGTCCGAGGGGGATGACCCTGGAGGTCAAGGAGTTTGACACTATGAAGGAACAGGGGACGCTAGGGAGGAGCAAGAGAAAGAGCTGGCTTGTGGGAAAAGAGTGAGACTTGTTTTGGGTGGTCCTGGAGGGTAGTTGAGGACCTGCGGGTAGCAGTCACTGGGAAGCAGGTTTGACCTGAAGGTCAGGAAAAATGTCACAACCCTGTGAAGTGCCACTGAGAGTCAGTTCCCTGTCCCTGAGGGCATGTGCTAGGGGGGCCTCTACTGTTCTATAAATCTGACTGAAAAATGTGAGTGCAGTTTGGCCGTCCCTCCAAAAAGGTGGAGGCAGGTCCACTTTGGTGGGACCTAGGAGCCCCACTTTGCTGGGACCTAGGAGACCCTTCCGGAATGGGGTGGTCCCGCTCCTCCGGCCGGGGACATAGAGAGGAAGGGCATTCTTCACGCATGTCTAGAACACATAGCAGTTGCTCACTGACCGACTGACAGAATCTGTTGGCCTTTTTAGGTTGTGGGGCAACAAGGTGGGTGACGAGGGCGCCCAGGCCTTGGCTGAAGCCTTGGGGGATCACCAGAGCTTGAGGTGGCTCAGGTAAGCTTCGGGGCTGCATGGCCATGGGGAGCCAGCATGAGGAGGGAGGAGCCTGGGCCAGTTTGGAAAGTCCTTCATTTGCTTAAACTTTGTTTTTATCTCCCCATGTTAGGCAGTGGGTTGAGAAAAAAAGACTCTTGGATTTGGAGTCAGGACACTGGAGTCGTTCTGGGTGACTTTGGAGTGTCCCTTCTCCTCTCAAGGGCCTTGATTCCCAGGGGCAACGTGGTGGCTCAATCAGTTAAGCATCTGACTCTTGATTTCGGCGCAGGTCATGATCTCAGGGTCGTGAACTCGAGCCCTGCGTCCAGCTCTGCGCTGAGCGTGGAGTCTGCTTAAGATTCTCTCTTTCCCTCTCCCTCTCCCTCTGCTCCTTCCCATTCTCTGTCTCTTTCTCTCTGTCTCTCTCGATAAAAAATTTAAAAAAACATTCTGAAACGGTTCTTCATTCCCTATCTATAAATTAAAGATTGGGGGCTGCATCAGCTATATCTCAGGGACCAACTCCAGTCCATTAATAGTGGCCACCCAGGACATCATGTCGAGAAGGAGTCTAAGGCTGCTTCTGGGCTTCATCAAAAAGAGCCCTGTAATCAATCAGTAACGTCTGAAATGAAACAGACTAGGAAGCTGGGCCACGTGTGTCCTGCATTTTGCCCTTCTTGGCTTAGCTTATCTCTGAGGTCCCTCCCTGCCCTGACACATTTTTGTTTCTTGATTCCATTCAGCCTGGTGGGCAACAACATTGGCAGCAGGGGTGCTCAAGCTTTAGCATTAATGTTGGAAAAGAATGTGGCGCTGGAAGAACTCTGGTGAGTTGGCGGGGGGGGGGGGGAGGTGCGGGGGGGGGCGGGGGTCCCCTGCTCTGGGGAGGCAGATAACAGCCTTTCTTCATTCCCAGGCCTCCTCCGTGGAAGCGGTTAAAACAGAGCTGGGTAATTGAGCGGTTGGGCTTTTGGGTTTGTCTTTCTCTATGTCCTGGGTGGCATGAAGCATAGAGAACCTGGCGTGTAGGTACGAATTCTTTTTATGTGATTATATTTATGGGTTTGTACACTGCCTCCGTGTGGCATAATGGTTGAGAGCAGAGACTCTGGAATCCAGCCAGCTGAGTTTCCAGGCCTGCTGTGATCTCGGGCAAGTCACCTAATAATCTCTGCATCCCAGGTTTCTTACCTGTAAAATGAGGGGATGACTGCTTTCAGCGGCATATGTTATTATAGTCATATTGTTTTGTTATTTCTAAGTTTTGTTATTTCTAAGTCGAGTGGCGAAGAATACCAGAGAGTAGAGTGAGGGTCACCTTGGAAGGGGGAGCGGGGTTTGGAGCAAGTAAAAAGGTGAACCATAAATTGTATTTACATCGTTGACTTGAAACTGATTCTGAGTTTCACATCCTTTCTGGTCTGGTCTTCGTATGCCACTAGTCTGGTCTTCGTATGACATGTTCTGGGCAGTCCCTGATTATATCAGGGAGATCAAATTCTGCTTTCTGCAGGAAGCAGAAGGGCATTGAAACCTATGATTGTTGTCACAAAAAGGATATCTTGGTGGCCTTGGCTGCCGGCAGGGCTCCCTGCTGACGTCCCATTGATTATATCCCGATTGGACTTTACCACTTGGAAATTCTCGTTAGAGGCAGGCCTCACCTTTGGGTGTATCAATTATGACTCCATGATTAGGCTGCAGGTGAGGGAAAAACTCCGTGTCCAGTGGCTCGAACAAGTAAAGGATTTATTGTTCTCCTGACCAACCAGTCTGGGGGCAGCCGGCATGGGGCTGGTGTAATGACTCCACCAGGCCAGCAGGGGGCGGGGACTCTGTCTCTCTGTGTCCCTTCACACCCGCAGTTGTGGCTTCAGGGTCAAGGTTGGGTGTCTCACAGCCCCAGATGGCTGCTGTTGAACCTGCAGTACTATTTCTATGTCCCTAGATTCAGTCTGTATATCCAGGAAAGGCAGGAGGCACAGGCCAGTGACGTCTCTCTCTTTGAAAGAGCATTTCCAGGAGCCCCATCTGCCAGTGTCCCCTTCTGTGTTAATGGCTGTGTGGATGTCACTGGCTGACCCCAGCCATAGTGGAGAGTGGGAAATGAAGCTTTTTTTTTTTTTTTTTTTTTTTTAAATCAAGCACAGGGTTGCCCAAATACAATGAGGCTTCCATTCATAGGAAAGAGAAGATGACTATTAGGTCACTGGGACATGAGGAACCCTGGGGTGAATTCTCTCCCAGAGACACCCCCGGGATTGAAAACCCTCACACCCGATTCTCCCTGTTCTCGCTCTATCTGTAAACATAGATTTTCGGAAGTTGGATTTTCTATCTGGGATAGGGGGGCAAGGGGGTTAATCCTTAGGGCCGTCATCTTCCGTAGTAAGTGTTACCCTATCAACCGAATTTTCTCCCTTGTTCTTGCCAGCCTGGAGGAGAACCATCTCCAGGATGAAGGCGTGTGTTCTCTTGCCAAAGGACTTGAGAGGAATTCAAGTTTGAAAGTTCTGAAGTAAGGAACCTGTAAGCAGGAGCCGGGATGATAATGACTGGCCTCGTTGGGGGACCGGGGCGGGGGGTATATCTGGGCAGCTTCCCGCACGGCTAACTCACCCAGGGTGACCTGGCAGAAGTCGGCTTATACTGTAAGGGTTCCCCCAGACACAGACGGGGATTCCAGTACAAGTGGTTTACCGGGGAGGTGGTCCCAGGACACACTAGTGAGAGGCCAGTGAAATGAGGTGGGGGGGGCAGGCATCCAATAACAAGTGTGTCATCAGGCAGTTATCACCCCACTTATCACCGAGGGCGGCGGGGCTCAGACCTGCTGGGGAGCCCCAGGAGCCCCTATCCCACCGAGGAGTGAGGCAGCAGGGGTATCTACCCACCAAGGGCCTGTCCTTCATCGCTGTGTGTGTGGGGATATGATTTTCCAGTACTTTCGGTTTCCCCTGCGCAGGGCTGAGCACGCTCCGGGGGTCCGTAGGGAGGCCTCAGGCAGAGGGTGGAGGTTCTGCCAGCAAGCAGCCCTCAGAGTTAGAGGGGAGAGCTGAGAGCATATGGGGGGTTGCCGACGGCATCTGCTATGGGGCTTACAGGACATGCCCACCCCCTCTCCGGGAGCCATCTCTAGCTCGGGCAGACATCTTCTCCGTCATCTCTGGTGGTTTCTCTTATGCAGGCAGGCATGCTTGCGTTTATTCATGTGTACGTTCATTCATCTCCTTGTTGTGCAGCCATGCCTGCATTCATCCACTTATGTACTGATGCAAGAAATATTTCCAGAGCACCCACTGTGCCAGGCACTGCTAGAGACCCTGACGATAGAGTGGTGGGAAGAATAGAGCCCCCTAGCTCTTAGATTCTAGTGGGAGAGGCAGATAATGAACAAGTAAGCAAATACACAAGATTATTTGTAATAAAGGCTCTAAAGAGAATTCAAGGGAAAGATGTGTCAGGGAGTGTCTGGAGGGGCAGGGTTGCAGCTGTCTGGGCAAGGCCTCTCTGGGAAGGTGGCATGGGAATTGAAACATGAATAACAAGAAACGTTATTGTTCTCATAATGCGGAGGTCTCAGGAACACACACTCCAGGTGGACTGAACAGCAAGTGCAAAGGCCCTGTGGCAGAAACAAGCTTGGTGGTTTTGGGAACAGCAGGCAGGGCCTGTGTGGTTGGACTGTATGTAGGGGAGGGTGGAGGGAGGAAGGAGCACATAGGGGCCACATAGGCCTCAGAGCCATGGGAAGGATTTGGGGCTTCACTCTAGGGGCCTTGAGAAGCCTTTGGAGGATTTTAATCTGGGCCTTGACATGATCTGATTTACATCATAACAAGATCATTCTTGCTGCTTTGTGCAGAACAGAGGGGAGACGGGTCAGATGGAAGCGGGGAGACCAGTCAGGAGCTCTGCTGTCTTCCAGGCGGGAGATGAAGGAGACTTGGATCAGACCGGGGGCGGTGGAGAAGGCTGGTGAAGGCGGGTGGGTGCTGGTTGGAGGGCCTGCGGAGGGTCCAGGAGCCAGAGGGCTGGAGGGCGGCAGCGTTGGCCGGAAGTGTGGCGACCCCTGGTGCTCAGCGGGAAGGTTCCCACCCCACGACGACAGGGACAGCGGGTGCGAGGAGGAGCCCAGCTAGGGATCATCACGGGCTTGTGTGTGGGCTCTCCGAGGCCGGCGCCACACCTGCCGGGGTGCCAGAGGTCTCAGTGGAGAGGGACGTCAGGGCATCCTCAGGCGGCTCCCTGCGCCACAGGAAGGGTGGCATCGGCCGTGGCAAATGTGGCCCGTGGCACACGCTCGCCTTCAGAGGCGGGCAGACAGCTGCATCTGGGAGAGCGTCTGCTCCCCTGCCAGCCCGCCATCCACGCTGGCAACACTTGTTTGTGTTGCTTTGCAGGGGCGAGGACGTTGCCAAATGTTTGGGGAAAACACTTCCACTCGTCACTTGGGTGAAACCGGGCTGGGAGGCCTGGGGGACACCTGGCTTGTCTAAGCGGGGATGCCAGGCTTTGCACACGGGGAGGCCTCTGGCAATACCTGGGTTAGTATTGATCAGATGTGGACATGGCAGGTTTGTCCTCTGTCGCTGTCACAGACTTGCCCCAGGCGACCCCAAGGGCTGCCAGGGGAGAGCTGCAGGGCTTGTCCCACGCTGCCTAGTCAAGAGCCTTAGAATTAAGCACCACTGAATTCCATCATCCCTCACCGTTTCCCCATTAAAGTCAGCTTCTTGGGGCGCCTGGATGGCTCAGTCAGTTAAGCATCTGAGTTTGGCTCAGGTCACGATCTCGGGGTCCTGGGGTTGAGCCCCGCATCTGGCTCCCTGCGCACTGGGGAATCTGCTTGTCCCTCTGCCCCTTCCCCCTGCTGGTATTCTCTCTCTCTCTCAAATGAATAAATAAAAAAAAAAAAAAATGAGCTGCTTATGTACCTTAAAAAAAAAAAAAAAAAAAAAGCCTGCGTCCTTCTTTCTCCAGGCAGAGTGACTGCCAAATGTTGGTTAAGTGTATGGGCTCTGGCACCTGGCGGGGTGGGTTTGGACCCCAGCGCCACCATTATCCGCTGTTCCTCCTTGGATTTGTGCTTCAGTAGCACTGAGTGGCAACAGGATTAAGACTCGGACCCGGCTCTTAGGGTTGTGAGCGTCACTGAGGTCATGGAGGTATGAGCTGGAGCGTAGTAAGAGTCCGGCGGATATTGGCCGTTACTATCAGCGCTGGCTTAGGGTCAGCTCCCTGGGTGGTCCTGAAATCGTGGCCGTGGCAGACACGTCCTGGAGATGTCTCAAAGGCCAAGCTGTGAGCTAAAAGAACAGCGGGGGTGGCGCTTCTTCCCCTGCTGTCCCTGACAGTGTGCCTTCTCCCCTCCCAATTGCCAACCTCGTGTTTTCTCAAATCCATGTCCCCGTGCTCCCCGTTCCCCCCACCAAATGAAAATATTAGTATTCCTTGATTATTTCCTATCAGTTGAGTACGGTGCCAAATGCATCACAGAATATGGCATTCTTTTGTTTAGCTCTTAGCCTCCACGAGGTGGGTGCATTCTTAGGTCTGTCTTACAGATGGGGAAGTAGGGATTAATGTGCCTGAGATCAACAAAGAAGTGGTGTAAGTTGCATTGGAACCCAGGGAGTAAAAGGACCTCCATAACCCCCATGCCATAGCCCCTTCCTAAGGGAGTAGCTACTTAACGAGATACACGAGTCTGGGGAACGGAGGAGAGAGGGCTGCATTTCCTTTTAGGCCTTGAGCCTCTGTGGATGAGCTCGTTGGGAATCTCAGACAGGAGAGGGACATGTCAAGGGGGCTGGTGGGCTTCGGTGGGCTGGCCAACTCCCGGAGCCTCCTTTAATCGGACAGGCCCAAGAAGAGAACCTAGCATCCTGGAGGCTCACCCTTCCGTCTTCCTCTCCAGGCTGTCCAACAACTACATCACCTACCTTGGGGCAGAAGCCCTCCTGCGGGCCCTGGAAAGGAATGATACCATCCTGGAAGTCTGGTAAGGCCCCTGGGCAGACCTCGTTACCTCTCCGAGCCTCCCTTTTCTAATCTGTAAAATGGGGCCAGGAGAGCGGGGAAATGTGAGCATGTTGCCTCTGGGCTCTGACATTCCATGACATTCTGCAAGCAATGGATCTAATTCCTCTCTGGGGAAGATGTTTTCACGTCTTCAAGCATGGACCAAGTGGTTCATTTCTAAACCCTGAGTATTCAGGAATGTTTCAGCTCCAGGTAGCAGTGTAGGAGGGGGTGTGGTGGCGGACGGACAAGGACGCAAGAACTCGGGGGTGTTGCACCTGCCTTCCCAGGTCAGGGCTGTTGCCTCTGGGTGGAGGTGACATGGGCCGGGGCAGGGGGTGGGGCAGGGGAAGGGAAGGAGGTACTGTTGCACAGTGTTTCCAGATCTTTATAATTAAAATCCACGTTCCTTCATGTGTTTGAAAAAAGCATTGAGTCACAATTTCAGAGATTTATGTTCCTTCTTTCCAGGGACGTATTTATCACTCACAGAGTAAGTACAAAGGTTACCCCGGCTTGACGTGTTAAGAGTGAATGTCCCACCGTACGTGTTTCAGGCACTGGGCTACAAGCCAATCTTTTAAAACTAGGAGATTCCCCCATGGAAATCTATATTGCCGAGTTTTCTCCCCAAAGCTTCCAACTCTGGGTCCCCACGGAAAATGCCAGTAGGTAAGCAGAGTAGAGTAAGGCTGACCCCAGAGAGCTGGGCAGACGGGCTCTTGCCGACGGCACACGCAGCAAGCAAGTCCTGGACCGGGCCCCTTTGACTGCTGTCTGTTACCTGCCTCATCCCCGCGAGCTTGTGACCCCTGCTTCGCATATGCAGACTGACCAGTCCCTCCCTCAACAATCGTATCAAGGCAGCTGTGACAATACGTATTGGATAATGAAGTTAAAAATAAAGACTTGTCGGAGTCTGCCCTGGGAAGAGTTTTCCTTTCTGTAGGATTGTGTAATCCCTGTAGGCCAGAAGGTCCTCAGGTCCTGGGCCGAGTGTGGGTTTTTGTTTTTGTGTTTGTTTAAACCATTGCACGGTCATGGGAAGTGTCACATTCTGCGTCGGGGTGGGGGAAGGGGGGAAGGAAGCCAGCATCAGGTTGATATTTTAAGGGTTCTGATGTGATTTGCCTCCTGTTGGCAGAGCTTGGGCAGGCATCAGGGTTTGCTCATTGCATTCTTGACGGATTCTGCTGTTGCCTTAAAAAGAATCGCCGGCCTTGGAGAGTCGGGGCTGGCTGGGGCTGGTGTGGATCTTCTCTGCGGAGTCCCAGAGGCTGGCTTTATCACACTCCGTCATTCATGAGCTGCCCTGGCGGACCGAGGCTCACACCAGCACGGGAGGACAGCAGCGGGGCCCAGGGCTCAGGCCATTGAGGCCCAGGTTTAGAAAGTAGCAGCCTTCGATGAAAAGCACTGCTGTGGCTCAGCGCTCATCCCAACCTCTCTTCGTTTACCCCTTTAGGCTCCGAGGCAACACTTTTTCTCCGGAGGAAATTGAGAGGCTCGGCCAGAGGGACACCAGACTCTTGCTCTGAAGCCTGGGGGCCTATGTTTTATCTCTGTTCGTTGGCGAACCGGCTTTATGTCTGGCGGCAGCCCATTCACACAGAGCCGTGTCCTGCCAGGGTCATCTTTGTTCCGGCAGGGCAAGGAGCAGCGGTGCCCTTCAGCGTAGACTTCTCCGCAGCCTGTTTCTGCATCCAGTTCTTCCAAGATTCAGTCCGTGGAATGTAGCAGAGGGGCAGCTCCTCCCCTCCTCCAGCTGATTGGACGCGGGCCACTGGGCCCCCGTGGATGTGACTGTGTTACTGTGTGCCCGTTGCTGTAGGGACCTAGGTCCACAGGAGAGGCCCCTTCCCACCCGCCTCCCAGTGAGGAGGGGGCCTCAGGGAGCAACTTCCTGCTGGGTTTGAACTCCTGGGTTGTCATCTCTCCAGGCTGTCCCTCCCCCTGTCTGGTCCCTCCACCCACCCTGGACCCCGGCACTTGGCACTTCCTCTGTGGGGAAGGGTTCAGAATACTGGTGCTCTCAGCTTTGATATTTATAGCCTCCCCCACCCCGACCCCCACCCCCACACACGCAGGGTGGGAAGGGCTATAATTGACTTGCTGTCCTTCCTGATACTTAAAACATTATTGAAAGGGGACATGTGACAGCCGTTTGTTCCCCCAGACATTCTAGATTTTCAAGAAAAATAAGACCACGCTACAGCTAGTATCACACGCACACTTTTATTTCCGGTGGATCAATGAGTGTTCAGTTAAGCCTTTGGAAACCACTCCCCACCCAAATGCGACTTTTTAGAATCAGCCCGGGCCAGAATTTTGAGCAGTCCCACCAGGGCTCTAGTTGATGCCTGGAAGCCGGACTCTTGACAGCAGTCTTCCAAAATATATTCATAAGAGATGGTTCAGTGTTATGTGATATAAAGTTATGGATCAAAAGTTTACAAGGGCAAAATCAAAGACTTTTCCTTATAAGGCAGATGTTTTTCTGGATTTTTTTCCCCCCAAATGATGCATGTTGAAGCCTCCATAAACTGTCAGGTGCTGTGCAAGTGTTATTATTTAAACATTATTATTTGTGAAAACTGGTTAATATTTATAAACCACTTTGTTTTATTCTCCCCAGTTTGTTTTTATAAAAAACACAACCATGAATTTTATGCTGTAAATAGTCACGGAGAAGAAAACTGTGGAGAGCCCCCAATGGGGGCTATTTGTGACCAAATAGTTAAAAAACATTCCTGAACGTTGCCAGATATTAAAGCACGGTTTTCTACTTGGAGGGGGAAGAATGATGTTTTGACCAGAAAATTTATTGTTTAGGGCAAAAGCAAGTCTTAAAAATAGGCTTGCAAACAAAATGCTCTGGGCCTCGGCTTAGAAAGGTCTAATCCTGCGTGGCTGAAAGGCGAATGGGAGGAGGCCCCTGGGCCTCCCTTGATTCTCTCCCAGTGCCTGCAGGAGTCTTTAGCAAGAGGAGGATAGAGAAGGTTCTGGAACAGCTCTCCTCCACGAGCAGCCTCCTGGGTAGGCCTTATTGAAACCATTCTCGGCTGCATTTAATGAACAAGGGCTCAGGTGGCTCCTCACCGAAGTGAGATCGGCTTCCTGGAAATGTTCTGTGTGGGCCTGGCTCGTGAAATGCTGCGGCATCTCCGTGGGCTCCCACGTGTGAGCTTGCCTGTGGGCTGTTAGCAGTGGTGGTTTCTGTCCAGTCCATTGTTCTGATACAGAAGATCAGGTGGAAGGTGGAGATCGATGGGCCTGCTTTCCCTGAGGAGTAAACACAGCGGTCCATGCGTGTGGCGGCGCCTTGGATTGTAAATTTCATTTTCCTGAAATTCATTCAGCAATGAGTTATGGGCCAGACATCGGTGGATGAGCTCAACAGACATGATCCCTGTCCTCCAGACACTTAGGTTGGGGTGGGGGGGAGAGGTGGGCAGAAAACTAGTGAACTGGAAGATATGGAAAATAAGGTCCCCTGGGGTAAGTGCTAGGAAGGAAATAAACGGGCCCCTGGATGGCTCAGTCGGTTAAGTGCCCGCCTTCAGCTCAGGTCATGATCCCAGGGTCCTGGGATCAAGCCCCGTATCAGTCTCCCCGCTCGGTGGGGTGTCTGCTTCTCCCTCTGCCTCTCTCCCCCACTCATGCATGCACACTCTTAAGGAAAAAAAAGGGAAATAAAGTTCAAGATAGAGGGGAACCTTCAGATTGGGGATTGGGCAGAGACACATAAGCTGGGACCCTAAGAATGAGAAGGGGCTGGCCTTGCCAAGAGTGAGGGAGCTTATTCACCGAAGACAACCTGCATGAACACCCTGTCCTGGGGGAAGAGCTTTGTACATGTAGTAGGCTGGATCATGGCCCCAAATATTTAGCTCCTCATTCCTTGAGCCTGTAAATGTTGCCTTATGTGGCAAAGGGACTTTAAAGATGTGATTAAGGGGCACCTGGGTGGCTCAGTCAGTTAGGCACCCGACTCTTGATTTTGGCTCAGGTCATGATCAGGTCGGGAGATCGAGCCCTGCATCAGGTTCCGTGCTCGGTGGAGCCTGCTTGAGATTCTCCCTCCCTCTCCCTCTGCCCCCCCCCAAGCTCGCTCGCTCTCTCTCAAAAAATAAAAAATAAATAAAATAAATAAAGATGTGATTAAGATGAGGATCTTGGCTGGGGCACCTGAGTGGCTCAATCAGTTAAGTGTCTGCCTGCAGCTCAGGTCATGATCTCAAGGTCCTGGGATCCAGTCCTACATCAGGCTCCCTGCTTCTCCCTCTGCCTCTGCCTCTCTCTGTCTCTCATGAAAGATGAGGATCTTGGGATGGGGAGATTTTCCTGGATTATCTAGATAGACCCTAATTGTAACCTCAAGGGTCTTTATAGGAGAGAGGCAGAGGGAGATTTGACACAGAAGAAGAAGGCAGTGTGACCACTGAGGGAAGATGCTAGACTGCTGGCTTTGAAGGTGGAGGAAGGGGCCCCATGGGCCAAGGCGTGCAGCTCTGGAAGCTGGAAAAGGCAAGGATACAGATTTTCCCCAGAACCTCAGGAGGGAGTGCAGCCCTGCTGCCACTTTGATTCCAGCCCATTTGGGATTCTGGCCTCTAGGACTGTAAGAGACTTAATTTGTATCATTTTCAGCCACCAAGTTTGTGGTGATTTGTCACAGCAGCCACAGGGAACAAATATGTTTAAGGCAAGCGAAGGGGCAAGTGTCACTGCATGGGTTCGGGGAGGTAGGTAGGGCCGGTTCATGAAGCGCCCAGTTGACCATGGTCAAGGGCTTGGGCTTGATCGTAGAGTTCTAAGCAGGGTCAATGTGACCCAATGACATTTAAAGAAGACCTCTTTTGCTCCTGGGTGGAGAAGGGACTGGAAGGCATAGGGATGAGATGAGCAGAAAAAGTAGAGAGAGCACCCAGGAGCTATCGCAGGTGAGAGGCAGCTGTTTTAATGTGTCAGCAAAGGTGGAGAGAAGACAGTGGTTCGAGAAACGTTCTAGGAGTCGATTCCCAAAGGGTTACAAATGGAATGGATGAGAGAAGAGGGGGAGGGGAGACTCAAGGCTCCTCAATTTTTGACTTGAGTAACTCTGCCCCAGTTACATCCTGGAGGTCAGGTGGGAAGACAGGTGGGAAGCAAGCTTGGAAGCAGGAGGGACTTTGTTTTGGATGGTCAGGTTGGGGACACCTAAGCGACGTCAAGTGAAGACACCAAGTTATGCGATGAGTCTGGAGCCTGGGGGAGAGGTCCCCACCAGGTATAACAGCATGGCTGTCCTCAGCCTCTCTAGGGTGATGGGGTCCTTGGGCCTGGATGTCATAACCCAGGGAGAGATTATGAAGAAAGAAGAGTTCAAGAAGGCCCAGGGAAGGGTGTCACTGGGACCTGGATATGGGCTTACTGTCAGAGCTCAGAGGAGAAGCTTCTTAAATTTCCAAAGTCCAGCAGATCCACCAAAAGCATTCTCGGCCTGGGCAGGTAACTTGCGAACAAGTTAGTAGACTTCCAGAAATCACTTTGCAGATTTCAGAAATCACTTCCAGAACAGGAGCAACCACATTCCAGATTTGTGGCTGAAAATACATAATTCTTATGTGCAGGGGAAAAAAAAGGTACCAGAGCAAGAGAATTTTTTAAAAGAGCTTCAGACTTTTAATTATATTCACCATCATCTTAGAAGAAAAAAAAAATGTCAATCTGAGTGCTACCCCCTTCCCGCCCCCCCCCCACATAGCGCCAAAACCAGATACTGGAACGAGTACACCCCGCAGAAAGTGTGGGAGGCGGAATCACATTCTAAGCGGGCTGAGTTGAGACTACATACAGCATCATTTCATTATTGCACCAACACATCTTCACGCCTCCATCCCCACTCGGGAGATGGGTGCAGCCCAGCGGGTGAGGCACACAGCGGTGGGGGTGCACACACTGGTAGCGCCCGCACGCGAGGGAACACATAGGCTCGGGCCCTGGGTGGCAGGTTTCAGGTGAACAACAAGGTTATGAGCGACATCGGGGCCATCCTGCCCAGGATTCCCCTTGGAGAATTATATGGGGAGAGACTTCAGCTCTCCAGACTGGCAATCCAAGATCGTGGGATTCTCCAAGTTTCCCCCTTTTTTTTTTTTCTTTTTTTTTTTTTGCTTTAAATTTAATCCCACCTATCATCACTTCTGGAACACTCCACAAATCCAATCCCGTAAGCATCACCCCTCTCTTATCGATCACCCTAAAAAATCCCTCCCCTCTCTTTTTTTACTTGGAACAACTTCGTTCTGGACATCTTCTGTTCCACATGCCCTTCCTCCTCACCTGCTCTCCCCCACCCCCAGGAAAGAAGGGCCTCCTTAGGGGCCCACCCTTGCCTGGATTATTGCCTCAGTGGCTTAACTGGCCTACCTGCTGCTGCCCCCGACCCACAATGTCAGCCTGGTAAAAGGTAAGTCAGATGAGCCACTGCTCTGATCAAAATTCTCCAGAACGTCCCAATCTAGCCCAGGGTGAAAGTCAGGGTCCCCTGCTCGCCTGGGACACCCCTGCGTTTTCACCGACCTCCCCTTTGCCGCTCAGACTCCCATTCCCTGCGCTCCAGCCAGACGGCTTCTTGGCTGCTCCTTGACAATGCAAACCGCGTCCAGACCTTTGCACTTGCCCATTGCCTCTTGCAGGAACACTCTTCCCTAGACAGTGGCCTGGCTGGCTTCCTCATTTGCTGCAGTTCTTTGTTCAAGTGTCAGCTCATCAAAGGACTCCTTCCCTGAGCCAACTACCTTAAATAGCAGTCCCCAACCACTGTCTTCTCCCCACCCTGCTTAATAGTGTCTTCCCGGAACACACCCCCTGACGTACGTGTGTTTCTTCCTTTCCCTAGAATGTCAGCTCCGTAACAAGAGCCGTGCCTGCTGCAGAGTCCTCCGGGGCTAGAACAGTGCCTAGTGCCTAGTCGATGCTCAGATATTTGTTAACCGAATGGAGGATTGATCTGCTTAAAGGAAGCAGAGCATAGAAGTTGGGAGAGGTTATAAAAACGAATCACCTCTTTCCCGACACCTTTCGTGTCTCCTTCCTAAGGGAGGAAGGTTTCCTGCCACATGAGATCATTCCTAATGCATCACTGCCCCAGATGGGAACCCAGATGCAGCACAAAGGTCTCAATGAAGAGCATGAGACCCCTCTTCTCTGTGGGTGTGTTTTTCAAATCACGCAGAGATCATTTGTCATTGATAACAGCAAATAGCTCGAACAGGGGAGCATGGATTTATAGTTCAGCAGGATTAGGGGAAAGATGGTGAAAGTAATTCCTTTTGTCTTATCAAAAAGAGTTTTTGGGTGACCAGAGTAAAAGCCCCAGACAGAATGTTCTCTTGCACCTGAAGATCCAGCCCCCGACCCCCCATGGCTAAGAGACAAGCACATCCTTGGTATGGTGGACTCTCCCCACATCCATTGATTGAAACACCACGCTGGGCCGTATGGAGAAAGCACCCTTGCAGTATCCTTGCCCGTGGGGACCCCTGGTCCAGTTAGCCCCATGGTTTAGGGCTTCTTCTGAATGCCCTTATTCACAGGAGTGGTGGGGAAATGGCTGGAAGCACGGGTAGCTGGATGAACAACTGGGAGTTGCCATTTCCTGGGATGGGGAACGCAGAAGGACCGAGGTGGGAGTGGAGGAGTGTCAGGAGCTCACTTTTGGCTGTGTGGGGTGGAGAAGTGAAGCGGAGCAGGCAGAAGGATCTAAAATACCGAATTTGGTGAGGCTGGAAGTCAGAGGTAGCCTGTGGTAGCCGTTTGGGGAGCATGGGGCAGGGTCTAAGAAATGACCGTTACTCGTGCTACTGAGAAGGTTTGGTTGGGTCCTGTGTAGCTGTTACTCCAAGGCACAGGTCCCTATCAGACCACCAGGTTTCCAGCTCTTGGGGGAGAGAGCTCCATTTAACCCAATGGCTTTTTGTTGGGTTCCTGCTGTGCACAATGAAAGCTATGGGAGACAGTTCAGAATCAGAGTTAACGACCCTATTAAAAACCCTTCAACGGGGTCTTGCTCTTATGCTAAAGACCAAAACTTGACTCCCGAGGTCCTACCTGCAGGGCTCTTTCATGCCCACGTTTACTGTGCTCTTTTTCAGTTCCGTCAATATATCCACGCACAGTCCTGTTCCCTTTGCCCGAAGTGCTCCCTTTCCCCTCCTCCTGGCTGCTAGTCGTCTTTCCTATTTCATCTTACAGGTGACTTCCTCAAACAGGCCTTCCCTCAGGGCCCACCCACCTCTTCTGTGCGCTCTGAACAGTTCTCCTTCTGGGGCTCACCCCACCCTCCGTAGTTCTTGGGAGCTAGTCCTTTACGGTCTGCCCTTCCTTGGCAGAGGGTATGGGTGGTATCTCTCTCTCAGACACCCCTGTGTCTCTTGGTCCCTGCTCAGGAACTCAGCTAGCAGTTGTGTGAATCCAGGCCAGGCTGAGTGAACACGCTGTGAGGTGGGGAGAGACAAAGGGGATCAAGCAGGGCCTGGAGCCATCTGCAAAGAGCCTTGGAAGAGTGTGGACTTTGGTTAGGACTGAAATGAAGGGAAGATTGGAAAGGAGAGAAGATAGATATTTCAGTTGGAGAATCCATCTCGACAGAGCTGGAAAGAGCCCTGACTTGAAATCGGGAGAATCAGGGTCTCAGCTCATCTGCTGGGTGACCTGGGACAAGTTATATTCCCTCTCTGGACCTTAATCTCCTCTCTGTAAAAGGAGAGGCTGGCTTAGCAAGGATTGCAAATAATAGTACCATGACACTATTCCCCCATCTTATCCCCTGGCAGACATCTCTCCCCCCCCCCCCCCCGAGAGCCTGAACACAGTTTTAGAATTGTTTTCAACACAATGTTCTAGGCTGTCCTTACCAGTTGATAGGAGATGGTAATTGAGATAAGCCCTGTTTATCAGGCCTGGCTTGGAAGAATATCTCTTGGATGAAGTCAGGCTTTGACACTGTCTGATTCAAGGAATGGGTCACAGGAGGACTGAGCAAGGGTTCTGACAGCTGCCGGTAGGGCAGAAAGTAGCGGGCTCAGCAGCACCAAACACCATCATCAGAAAAGGCTTGAAGAGGTCCTCGTCCAGTGGTGGCAAACTGACCTTCGGGGGCCAGTAGATAATGTAAAGGAGAGAAATGTGCCAGGAAAACAAACTAGGGAATGGTGAGCCATGTGGCAAACGGGGGAAAGGGAGACTGCCCTGTCTTAAAGGATTCAAACTCTTCCTCTCCCACTCCACTTCTTCTTCTCCTTCCTCTTTCCTCCTCCTCACTGTATAGGTCAAGCAAAAACAGTCTTCCGGCTGAATTGCTCACCCAGACAGCCAGATGGTGACCTATGAGTCCTCCGGACTTTACTGTAGAATCTAGACCTGGGAGGGAACACTGTAGCCTAAGGCAGCACTGTGAGCCAGGGCTGTTGATTTCCATTTTATTGCTTTCTACCGCAGTGTGGTCATGAAGCTTGGGAAACAGGATAAGGATGAGCAAAGGAGAGACCAGAGTGGATTGAGGCTTAGGTTTTCAAAAGATGTCCATTTCATCCAGGGCGCTTATGGCCAGGGAGGCAGGTGGCCTGTTTACTAGTGCGGTTAGTAATTACTCATGTGACTTCTTTTACGGACTCACTGGTTTAAACTGCCCAGATCGTCAGAAATGTCACTTTCCACTGGGGAAATTTTCCCTCTCATGATTAAATGCACACACCCCTCCTCTTTCCTCAGTATTAATCACCTTCTCCTGTAATTGGTACTTAAAATGTCAAAGGAGAAGGAGTTAATTAACAGGAGCATACAGTGCAGCAAGGCCTGCTATGCTGCAAGGCCCTGGGACCGATTATAAAAAGCACTTCCTTAAATATTTTGAGCACTTTTGGGAATCAGAAACCTCCCTTCTAATTGAAAGATCCTTAACTACACCCCAAGCCCTGGCTGGTGGCCAGGGGTACAGAGCTGAGCGAGGCAGCGTGTGGAAATCCCTTCTTTGCCACCCTAGGGACACCTCCCTCCAAACTGGGATAGGTGGCAACAGAGGTTTCGAAACAGCAGAGGTCCCGGGCCGAATCTGAGGGAGGAGAAGAGTTCAACACGACTGAGCTCCTGCTGTGTATCGGGAACTTTACCTACGGTGTTTCACAACAGTTCTGTAGGGCAGGTGATGACGATTATCTCCATTTTACAGATGAGAATATTGAGGCTTAGCGTGGTCGTGAGATCCTCACGTCACGAGGCTACTAACTGAAAGCGCAAAGGATTCAAACTTAAGTCTGATGCTAAAGCTTTGCTTTTTCATGGACTCCTGAAATCCTATTCCCAGCTCGTGTCACCCCAGCCCCAAACTCGCCCAGGAGTTTTGACAGCTAAGCCTGGAATCAAGACCCGGGCCTGGGAGGTGGAGCGGGGAGCAGCAGAGCGCCCCGCCCCGGCTCCGGTGTCGGCCAATGGTAACGCGGCACCAGCAGTCTTCTGTCCAATCAGCCAGAGGTCCCCGCCCACCTCCCGCTCCTCCTCCCCTCCCCTCCGCTTTCCCTTTGGCTCGACCGAGCTTGACGGAGCGGAAAGTCCCTTCAGCCGGCTCCGGGCCGACCGCCATTGGAGGAAGGTCTGTCGCAGGGCTGCCCAATCAGAGCGTGCACAGAAACGCATCTCGGGCTGCGATTGGTTAGTGTGGCGGTTGCCCCGTCGCCCCCGCTCTCTTTCTCTCCCCCCCCGGCTGGGCGGCTCGGAGGCGGGGCAGGTGGGGGCGGGCCCAGGTAGCAGGTTCGGCTGCGCCCGGGCCGCGCGTCGGAGGTAAATATTAAGGCGGTGGGTGTGGGGCGCCGGGGCCGGACTGGGAAGCGGGGTAGCGAGACTGGGGAAGGGGCGACGCCCCGCCGCCCGAGGTGAGTGAGTGAGCGGAAGACTGAGGCGGCGAGCAGCGGACGGCTGGGTCCCCTCGGGCGTCCCTCCCCGGCCCTGGGGCGCCTCCAGCCGCCGCCGCGGCCGTCGGGCCCTCGGCGCCGGCCCGTTAGTTGCCCTGGCCCGGAGCCGGCAAGGCCCGCGGGGTGCTGAGCCCGCTGACGTCAGCCCGGGCTTCCCCACCCCCGGGGCTTCCCCCCCACTCCCCTAGGCTTCCTGAGAGGGCTCCCGAGCCGTGGGAGCTTGGTCGCCGCCGCCGGGACCTTCGGAAGAGAGAAGACTTGGGGTGGGAGCGGCGCAGGAGTCCGTCTCCCCCGCCGGCCCCCCCCGTTTACAGATGGGGAAACTGAGGCACGGGCCGCTGGCCGGCTCCCGACGGCCCACATTGGCCTCGAGAACCCTGGGCTGTAGTGTCTCCTCTCTCCTAGCCGAGGGGATATCGATCGGTCGGTTTGGGGGTGTTTGTGGCTCCTGTCCAGGAAGAGCAGCGGGGTTCTGGCCTCGTTAATGGCGTGTTCTGCTTTTTCTTTCAGTTTCCCCCTTTCCAGGGTGAGGATGGTTTTCTACAACCTGGAGTTCTTTAGTTGAAAGGTGCGCTCTGTTGAAACAAGGTATTTTTTTCCTTCCTTTTTTTTTTTTTTTTTTTTTTAATAATCATGTTAACGATCTATGGGGAAATCGGGAAGTCTTGACAGAAGATAGTGTTCCTGGATTTGTTTCTCAGCTGGGTCAGCTGCCCGGTTATTCATGTACTTGGCATCTTTTCTATTCCACCCTGTGGCATTTGCATGTTTTAGGATGGTTGTCATCTTACAGCCACCAAGCCTTTCAGTCTCTCAGCCCCCACCATCCCTGCCCCCATCTTCTCCCCGGTCTCCCTGGAAAGTTGTATCCTTAGCTCAGCTAAGGAGCATTCCTTACCTTGCTTTTGAATTCGGGCTAATAGAGATCTTAATAAGATTGTTCTTTTGCAGTCATTGGCTCCCGGAGAAAAATCCAGGCCTTGAGGGAGGGTGTTCATTCAAGTGTTGGTTTTCTGCACACCCCCTCACGCCCCAAGTAGACTGAATGGCCCTGAGGATGAGGCTGCCAATTCCCCACTCGGTAGTGGGTGGACTTGAACTAGAACAGTATTAGGAGAAAATGATTTGCTGGGAATTCTTGTGGAAGTTCGTGTACTGTGAATGTTGATATCACCCAGAACATTCTCTAATGTTCTGCTGCAAAATGTTATAGTATTCCCATGAAGAAGGCTTCCTGTGGACGGTCACTTTTGTGAAGAGCTGATAAGACCAGGGCACTATTATATAAAACAAATATTGAGCAGCAGTGATTTTTGTGGTCTGGCACGCCCGAACCGTGATTTTGCTTGACTTACGCAAGTTCTTAGCATAAGAAGAAAGGAGTATTTATCCTATTCATCAAACGATTAGTATTTTGTTCCTGATTTCCATACTTTCTTCTTAAATTTGTCAAGGTATTTTCATCGGTTGCACAAAATTTATAGGCATCAAACATGGTGTGAAGATCTAGGAAACCAGTTTCAAATGAACCTCAAAACAGCTTGGTTTTGTAATTGTGAAATTTGTCTTGTTTCTTCTTGTGTGTGTTAACAATGCAGTGAGGGTAAACATTAGCCATTACTTCATTTCTTCTGAGAAGTAGTAGAGTATATATTTAAATATAAATATAAATATATTTATAACCCGGAAGATATGCTTTTAATCGCTTAAACGGTTAGGATGAGGAAATGGAATTTTGGCTTTCACTTTTATCACCTGAGTTAACCAAATCATTCGTTCATTTCACACGTACCGAATGCCCATTACCTGTCAGGCAGTGATTTGGCACTGGAAATACAAGAAGAAGGACTTGGGGAGTCCCCGGTTTGGAAGTGTAGTGGTCGGGCTTAACTGGAGGGAGCCTGCGGGGTTCCTTGTTCTTCTGCCATGCAGATACATGCAAGATGCAGGAGCCAGGCTCTTTTTTAACTTTGTAAATCCCACTTGTTTTAGGGACTGAATACTTGTGTGCTAAAGACACAGTATGTGAGGAAAGATAGAGCTGACTCTCTTTTCTAGTCATGGAATCTCTATTTTTTTTGTTTTTAGCTGTTGGGTGGTATAACAACTTACTCTTTCCGTGAGAGAGATTCTTCCTTAAAATGGTGATTGTTCTAGCTTTTTAGAGCTTTTGGAAAAAGTCTTGTGTGTCTTCTTTCTTTGGTATTCATGCTGACCTTCCTGTCTCTTTGCCATTTATAATTGGGGGCAGTATTTTAGTATTGTTAAGTTTTATTCTGATTTAGATAGCCTCCTGTGGTTTTTAGAACAACTTGGGATATTTGAGAAGATGCAAAAACGTTCTTGAATTAGATCTTTGTTTTCTCTAGTGAGGTTCTTTGAGCAGTATAACCTGATAGCTTGAGAATTAAAAAGACATTGTACTTTCTAGACAACCATTGTCAATTGTATGTAACTAATGCTGTTCATTTGTACTATATATGATCTTTTAGCATGTGGTAATTCTGACCTTTAATATTTTTGTATAAAACATATTTCTTGACCATCTTTGCATTGCATTGATAAGAAACTGATAAATATTTGCGTCTTTCAACCTTTGTCTTGGTTCAATGGCTTTATTTTAATACAGTTAAACTCGTTTGTTCAGAATCCAGACCCTCAGCAAGCTCAGATCACCAGATATATTTTCAAATCTTGTGACCTGAACCATTCTCTCATCTCGAATGCTGTCAAAGGAAAGGCCTTTTTCTGTTCAATAGGGTTTAGGGTTCAAAGTATCATAGCATTCCACCTCTTTGGTAATTTTCATTCAGTACTTAGAGTAATGATCAGGATATTCATAATCACTCAATTTTCCAGCCTGAAGTAAGTGCGAAGGCATTTAGATGAATCATTTGTGATATATTTACACTCAAAGTGAAGTATACTATTAGAGGCAATTTTAAACCAATTAGACCTGAAAGGTAGTAAGAGAACATAAAGTAGGGCAGTTATCGTATCTTAAATCTGCCATACTTCTCAGCACCTAACAGTGTGCTGAGTGCACAAAAATACTAACCAAACTAACAAACCTTGATTTATAAAGAACTCATTGACAATGTCATTTAAATCTTTCCCGTGTACTCTTTAGTTTTTATTGCTTAGGGTTCTTAAGACTTAATCTAACGGTTGTGCCTATTGCAGTGAAGGAAGAACGTTGTCGTTCTGTTCATTTCTACAGTGGAGGAAAGTCTCTTTATTAACCTATTTCTGCTGTAATGGCAGTATATTGAGATAGTCACGATCATTTAATTTATTATCTTGCATAGCTCTGGAGTCATAAAGTTCCCCATTCACTTTTCTCGAACTCTCAGTTGCAATGAAGAGAATCAGTGTTTAACATGGTAATTCCAAACTTAATTCTTCCTTAATGTGTGCTTTCTAAAAGAGGAAAGGCCACAGCCTTTTTATTTTGGGATAATGCTTTTGAAATGTTTTAGAAACTTTTGCTCTGGCTGTTCTAGAGGTCTAACACGACCCCTGCTTTTATCAAGGTGAGGCTCACTCCTGCTTGTGCTAACGCAGGTTAGAGCAAAGCTGTTCCTGGGTGTTCGCTGTAAAATATGGTTCTTAATAATGATGGTTAAATTGCTTTCCACCTTTTTTATAACCCAAAGGAGTTATATGAAATTTTACTGTGGACTGTCTCTTAAATGATTAGCAAAAAAAAACACTTTTGTAACCAAATTCATTTAAAACATAGCATCCTAATGCATTACGGACAGTAGTTTTATTTTGTCTTGGTAATATTTCATGACCCACTGGTGGGCTTTGTTTTAAATCATGACATGACTTGTTTAAGCTGGGGAACCAATGGAGTAGAAACCATGGGCATATAATATTAAGATGCAAGGATGTTCTTAATATTTGAAGGTGTAATTTTTAGGACTTTAAAAAAGTAATTTCTTCTCCAAATAGAATTACCATACTTGAAAAGCAATTTTTGGCCAAAAATATTTAAATACATTTATAAAAAGAACAACGCAACTCACTTCTTTAGAAGTTGCTTTGTGACGGTCTCAACCTTCTGGGAGTAACCCAGTCAGTGTCCATGCAGTAAAGCCTCTGCGCTTCACCCCTAAAAGGCTGTTCAGAATTTATGTATCCCTCTTTTAGTTATTGTTGTTATTGTTCTAAACACACAGACATATTTCATCCCCTGGCTTCTCAGAACTGATTAGAAGCAGTAAGGTGGAAAGCAACAAGGCCATGAAATGAGTCAAATGCACCCTGTAGGAGACCACAGAAAATGGCTGAGTGCAAGGGAAAATCAGGGACGGTAAATCTATAGAAAGCAGACACAGGAACTCAGAAAGCATAACGCCAAGCCTTTTAACAAAGTCACAAACATCTTTGCGTCTTGAGAGTCACATGAGAGTTTATATTCATATTAATAATTCGATGATTCAGAAAAGAATATTTCCTTGTTGACATTTGAGAAGAATTTTAGCCAGAAATAACAAATACTTCATTTTGGTACTTTAAAGGAATACAGCCACATTAAGGGTTTAGGTCTCTGGTTGGGTAGCCTTCAGGAGGGATTTTGTTTATAACGGTGCCAAGATAGGGGTTTCCACAGGTGTCTTATGTAAGTGGCAAGTATAAATTGATTCTGTTCCTGCCGAAGTAGACAGTGCCCTCAAGTGGAATTAAGACAAACACAGTATAAGGAAAGGGGAAAAAAAGAGAGAGAGAGAGAGAGAACCACTTTATACCAGCTCTGCCTCTTCCTTTACTAAGTGTTGCACATTATTTCAATAATGTTGGTTTAAAGGAATGCCAAACTTTTTATCCTGTCTCGGGTAACTTACGGGTCTCATTCTGGGTTGTAGAGGGACAGACTTTTAAAACAACTTGACCAGTTCTAGAGCGCCTCATTATCTAATGATGCATTCCATGTACAGATTTGACAGATTATGTAATCATTCAGTTACATTATTAAACTTAAAATTTGGTTCTTTAGTTTTAGGAGTATCTCTTTCTAAATTCCAAGAATAAAATAGATAAATATGATAGTGCTCTCAACTGCTTCTGTGAAATGGAATGGAAATGGATACCTCTGCCTCAAAGGAGGATGGAAGCTCGCCTGGGTGGCTCAGTCGGTTAAGCTTCTGACTCTTGATTTTGGTTCAGGTCATGATCTCAGGGTTGTGAGATCGAGCCCTGCGTTGGGCTCTGCACTAGGCATGGAGCCTGCTTAAGATTCTCTCTCTCTCTGTCCCTCTCCCTGTGCCCCACCCTACTCCCTCCCCAAAAAGAAGGATGGAATAAATAACTGTATTTAGAAACCAAATGGCCACACTCATGTGACAGAGAATACATAAGACCTTTTTTTTTCAGTAAGCTAATTAAAGATAATGAACTAAATCTTAATTTGATTTGATGAAATTGCGTTGTTTTTAACCATCAAAGTAGGGTTGAGAAGGCTATTTTAATTGTGGAAGATTAGTATTATAAAAATTTTAGATGAAAATTTGAAATTGAAAAAGAAATCTTTATGTATTCGTTTCTAGGATGACATAGTTAAAATTGTGGTATAAAAAGTTTTACATTTGTTACTGTATTACAGTTCTATTCCTTGTTATATAGTCCAAGTTTTAGTGGCTACAAAATTGATTTTTAAAGACATCTTTAACTATAATCAGATTTACAGTATCTGATTGAGATTTTGGGAAATTAAATGATGGCTCTGATTAAAAGATGAACATTTGCCTATCTAAGGACAAAACGTACATGATGAAGGAAGTGAAACTGGATCAGAGAGCAAATAAATGATCCACTCTCCAAATATGGAACGCAGATAAATGAATCATGGTTAAAGTTGCAAAATATGATTCATCATTTTTTTTGATAAAAGTTGTTTATTATAATAATTATGGTGGGTAACATTTTACTTAAACTGCGTGTACAGAAATAACAGCCTTTTTGATTTATGTGTGTTTTGCCCAAATACAGCAACTAATTCATTTAAGTGGAGTCTATTAAAAATGCTATTTTTTAAAGTTATAAAATGTATATGTATACTTAAATATGCATATAATGTTATCTGTTACTCAAATTTGATTTTGTAAATTTCATTGCCTTGGAAACAAACATTATCGTATTGTCTTTGAAGATATTTTACAACTGGATCTCCTTAATTAAAGATGCAAAATTACAGTGGATACAAGTAATATATGTCTTTTAACCTTTTTAGGTACTTTTGGAAGTATTTCATTTATGTGTGTGTTTTTACTAATCGAATGAGATCTTAAGAAGTCTTTAATCTTAATTTTAGCTCATGTAGAATAAAGTGTAAAGTTTTTTTTTTTGCTTGTCCTCCAGGCATTTTGCTTTGCTGTCTTTTTACAGCATGGACACCAAATTGCTAAAAACATGCTTTGGGACTGCCAGTGAATTTATCTTTTGCGGTTTTACTACAAACTTAGTAGTTCCCTTTTTTTTGAGTTAATATTTTGGAGTTAATGTCACAATGAGTTCAGGCTTATGGAGCCAAGAAAAAGTTACTTCACCCTACTGGGAAGAGCGGATTTTTTATTTGCTTCTTCAAGAATGCAGTGTTACAGACAAACAAACACAAAAGCTCCTTAAAGTACCAAAGGGGAGTATAGGACAGTATATCCAAGATCGTTCTGTGGGGCACTCGAGGATTCCTTCTGCAAAAGGCAAGAAAAATCAGATTGGATTAAAAATTTTAGAGCAACCACACGCAGTTCTCTTTGTTGATGAAAAGGATGTTGTAGAAATAAATGAAAAGTTCACAGAGTTGCTTTTGGCAATTACCAATTGTGAAGAGAGGTTCAGCCTGTTTAAGAACAGAAACAGACTAAGTAAAGGCCTCCAGATAGATGTGGGCTGCCCTGTGAAAGTACAGCTGAGATCTGGGGAAGAAAAATTTCCTGGAGTTGTGCGCTTCAGAGGACCCTTATTAGCAGAGAGGACAGTGTCGGGAATATTCTTTGGAGTAGAATTACTGGTAAGTTTGATAAACCGTTTTAGTGGGCTGTGTATGTGTGTGTGTTTCTGTGTATATTTGTATGCCCACAGGTATTTTTTTTTCCACTTTAAATACAACAAAAAAGTTTTTCCAGATATCTTCTATAATTTTTAATATTCGTAATTCTTAGGATTTACTTTCTAATGATAAATTGAGATGATGCAAAGATGATACATTGAAAACTTCTTAAAAAACAACCTACTGTGGTAGGAAATACACATAGGTTGTGTAATTATTCAGGGCTTTCAAATCTTAGAAATTTTAACCTTGTCTATGTTAAAAATGAACTCTACCAGTTATAATTGAATTACTCACCTCAAAAATTGTTAATTATCTTGTGACATTAGCATCTGTAGGTTTCTCAGTTTTTCTCAGTGTGTGCTACTAAGTAATGAAATGTAGCTGTAAGATTTTAGAAAAGTAAGGTGCAGCAATTTAAACGTTCCTCATAATATGTGTGAATATGGTCGCCCCTCATAATATATGTGAAAATCATCTTGGAATTTATTTCCACTAAAGAGAGAACCAAGAACTCTGTGATATATTTCCAAAATTAATATTAATTCTCAAGAACTTAAATGTCAGTTACATGTTTACATTCTTGCATATAGAATTTCATGCCTTATTTAGTGATTAAAGTTTTTAAAGCAGTGATTGTAAAACAGTTGGAGATTTGAATCCCAGTTATGCTATTTACTAGCTAGGTCGCCAGGTGACTTAACCAAGCTACTTCTCTAAATCTGCTTCCTCATCTGTAAAATAGTGAAACCAGTACATACCTTGAAGTGTTTTTGTGATATGCTGATTCAAGAGTTAGCACGGTGGCTGGCACATAGTAAGTACTCAGTAAATGGACCTAATGTTATCGTTATTTTAAAGTGAATTTTTTTTATGACAAAATTATTATTCAAATCACAGTGTAGAATCTAGCCAGGCTTTCTCACAGTGGAATTATGATTTTAAATTTAATTAATTAATTAATTAATTATATTTCAGCATCAGATATAGCTTCTTCTTTATTCTTTTTTAGACACTCGAAGTTCAACAACAGCTGTGAATAATTATATTTCTTGTATGTGTCATTTAGAATTTTCCCAGTGATTTCCCCAAAATCCCCAGAGTGGATCTTTTTACTTGTGGGTCATCTTTCTCCATCTCTTTATCTATCAATCATTTTTTTTTCCCCTCTCATTTGAAAACTAGGAAGAAGGTCGTGGCCAAGGTTTCACTGATGGGATATATCAAGGGAAACAGCTTTTTCAGTGTGATGAAGACTGTGGAGTATTTGTTGCGTTGGACAAGCTAGAAATCCTAGAAGATGATGACAATGGATTGGAAAGTGATTTTGCAGGTCCAGGGGACACAATGCAGATGGAACTTCCCCCTCTGGAAATAAACTCCAGAGTTTCTTTGAAGCTTGGAGAAACTATAGAGTCTGGCACAGTTATATTCTGTGATGTCTTGCCAGGAAAAGAAAGCTTAGGATATTTTGTTGGTGTGGACATGGTAAGAAACTTTTGGAGTATATTACCTTTGTGGGTATATCTGTTAGTTTTATGACCAATTTTTGGTACACATTAAGCACTTTGAATATTTAAAATGGACTAATTTGGAGTAATTAAAAAAAACCTTCTAATTTATCTTTGGTAAAGGAACATTGATATGGGACAGGAGTCTAGATATGGAGTAACACTTACACTTTTTCCAATTTGAATAAACTGGAATAATGTTTCAATCCTTAAATTTGCTCTACCATAGCTGACCAATAAACAGAAAAAAAAACACCGGAATGCATTACATGACGTCTTATTTTTCTTTATTTTACAAAGGTTTCTTTTTTCCCCTAGTCTGTGATTCTTTTTTTATAATATTTTGTAAAATCTTCTTGGCTGATCTAATTTTAATGAGTAGTGTGAACATCATTTATGGAAAATACCTACATGGAGGAAGAACGTATTGCTTTAGAGGAAAAGATGATTAGAGTATCTCTTTAAGATGTAATTCACTCAAAAAAATTTCTTTTCATTGTAGTAAAATATATGTTACATAAAATTTACCATTTTAACCATTTTTAAGTGTATAGTTACATGGCATTTAATTACATTCACATTGTTGTACATCCCGTATCTCCAGAGCTTTTCATCTTCCCAAACTGGAACTCTGTCCACATTAAATGCTAACTCCCATTCTTAGCTAGTATTCTACTGGTAGCCAGTATTCCACTTTCTGTCTCTGTGAATTTGCCTTTTCTAGGTACTTCCTATAGGTGGAATCCTACAGTATTTGTCCTTTTGTTCACTGTTTTGTGCCATTTTTAATGTTACCTTCCAATCATATTTGTTCATAATGGAAATATTCCAATATGGCAAAATGAATGTTACCTGTGGGCATCAAGAGAAGGAGAAGAAAGAGCCTGAGAACATTTTTATCACAGATTGGAACTATGGACAAGAGTTTGTTAGGTAGAAAGAAGTAACTCACACAGCATTATTAATCACTAGAATGAGTTGGGAGAGATCGTGACTAAGAGACTCTTGTACTCACGATGTTTTTAGTGATTATTTTTATCTACTCAGGCATACTTTTTGGTGGAGTATGAATGTTCTAGCATCAATTTATCTTGTGTTTAGAAATTCTAGGAAATTCTATTTGATACCTATTAGTTAGACAAACAGTACTATATTGTTTAGGCAAACATTTATTGAACATTTGCCACGTGAAAAGTTAGAGCCCGAGTAAAATGTGTGGGTCCCTCAGGATACCTAATAATAAAGCACACCTTTAATGTTTACTTAGAGGAGAGACAGTGAGCTGGGTGGAGGGAGGGTTGGAGAAAGAAGTCTGGGGTTAGTTTCCTTTGCTTCTGGTCATTTGGGCCTCATACTTGGTAAGAGCCCTGTAGGCCTTCCCCCTCCTTAGATGGCAGTCCTGAGGGTCATCTTGTTTCCTCGGAGCAGGCTGCCTGGAGCTTTGCCCCACCAGCTTCTCCCCCTGCCTCTGTCTATCCTTCAGTTGGCCAGTGCAAGTGTACAGTCCACACCCCTCTCATGTGCTCTTTGAAAGGAAAGTTCTGGCAAACGCAATATTCTTCATCTCCGTCTATTTCTGATGATAGCATGTTGTACACATTGGTGTCAGGGCAGTTGTCTGACTGGCTCATCTCTTGATGTAGCGCTGTGAGCAGCACTGTACTACTTCGTGCTACATTGGAATATGAAAGAATTAAATGTAAAAATGTATTTCGGTGGGAATTTTTACCTATCCATACAATGTCAAAAGAACAATAAAAAATAGATTTTCTATGTACAGAAGGGCATATAGGCGTTCAAAGGGAATATTTCAGTGCTCAGAGAGTATAGGAGTAATTAGAACAAGCTAGGCTTAATTGGGGGCAGATTTCTGGGTGAAACAATGTATTATTAATAAATCTTCCTATGTAGATGGGTGTTACCATGTAGACTAGCATTCATTGTCCTGTAAAGTATGACGAATACTTTCAATTTCTTGCTCATCTATGAATAAGAATAACTTGGTTATTCTTGGGTCTCATTTTTTACCAAAACAGAAACAAAAACCAAATAAACAAAAACAAACAAAAACTTTATTACTTAATTACTGTGAATATATTTCTGATATATTCTTTTTTCTTTTAGGAAAAATAATTGGCCAGTGTAAAATCTTTTGGAAGATCCTTTTCTGGAAAATACAGATTTTCATACTCATGTTTTATCGAGCAGGGTTTAAAACTTCATTCTATTACTTGATTTCTAGGATAATCCTATTGGCAATTGGGATGGCAGATTTGATGGAGTGCAGCTTTGTAGTTTTGCAAGTGTTGAAAGTACAATTCTCTTGCACATCAATGATATCATCCCAGGTATGTTTTCTTTGTGTTATATATATTATGTTTGTATTAACATAAGGCAGAGTTTCTAAGCTGTATTCTGTTATGAGGATGTAAATACAAGCTTCAAGATGCATTTTTTGGAACTGGACTTTTTATATTATGGGATTGTTATTAAATACAATATCCTTTCTTACCCCCAAGTGAAAACAACACTTAAAGATTTTTATTTCCCAAAGTCGGTGAGTGTGGGGTGACATTTTTGACTTTTGACATCATTGACTTTTCATCACCTGGTTGTTCTGAGTGGGAGAAGAAAGCCCTTTCTGATCATTAGAAGGGTCGGATAATACAACGAGTGAGAGGCTGGTTTAGACTAGAAGCCTTTAAGCAGAAGTTGGTCATGTAACGTGATCTGATCTACTGTGGAGAGGATTCTTGCTGGATACCCTACGAGATTTCTTCCAGTTTTGAGGTAGTGTAATTGATCAGGCTTCATGGCTCTATAGTCAGAAATAGATCACTCATCCTTACACTGTAAAAAAACCAAACTTTAAGGAGCTCCTGGATGGCACAGTCGATTGTGTCTGACTCTTGGTTTCGGCTCAGGCCATGATCTCACAGTCGTGAGATGCAGCCCTACGTTGGGCTCTGCGCTCAGCATGAATCTGCTTGAGATTCTCCCTCCCTCTCCCTCTGCCCCTCCTGCGCGTGCTTTCTCTCTCGCTCTCAAATAAATAAGTAAATCTTAAAAAAAAAAAAAAACCAAAACCCAATCCATCAAGCAGCCTTTTATTTTTACCTCAAACACGTGGCACCTAATAGCTGCTATCTACTAGTTAATAAATTCCTATTGATGGTGAAATCAACAGCATCTTTCCCCTGCTCTTAGTAGAATTCCATTCACAGGCTAGTCAGTTGTTGGTATGTTAATATGAAACTGACAGGCATTCAGAGGTGGTGCTTTTTATTGAGCATTACGCAACTATGAATAAATGTCAGAAAGCCTACGTTCAGTAGCCACCAATGTATGAATCCATGAATTAGAGGACTTGTACTTCTTTACATTCCTGACAAATTTATTAGGTCTTAATTGTTCCCATTTTGCTGATAAAAAAAACTGGGGCTTAGCTAGGGCTGAGGTGGGCTAGGATCCAGTAAGTGGTAGAGCCGGAATTCAAATCCAGACCTGTCTGATTATAAAGCTCTGTTCTTTTTAGTACCTCCTCACCCCACATCCTGTGTGTACACTTCGGATGTGAAGACTTGCATAGAAAAGCACACTTCTCAGCCTCAGATGGATACTTGGGAATATTGTTTCCATGGAGATGTATTTTGTCTCTACTTCTATAAAAGCTGAATTTTACTATAGCTGGGATCATAACCAAACAAAGTGATTTTTCTGCTTCCAGTGTTTTTCCCTTCTTCCTAAATTTGACACAGAACACTTTTGAGTTCCCCACAGGTCATTTCAGGTCCTCGGTATCTTTTTTTGTAAAAATGAAGGGGCTAATGCTAGATGGTCCTTAGGATTCCTTCTAGCCTGCACTGTTAGCCCTTCTTGTTCCCTGTTGGCTTGGCAAGTAATAGATGCTTGTTTTGCTGAGTGAGGAAATG
Source organism: Ursus americanus (assembly GCF_024610735.1). Taxonomy (NCBI): domain Eukaryota; kingdom Metazoa; phylum Chordata; class Mammalia; order Carnivora; family Ursidae; genus Ursus; species Ursus americanus. Next base: position 8,904,916 of record NC_142147.1, read on the forward strand.
CTTTCTACTTTAGCTCTTAGTTTTATAGCAAGAGTACGTTAATGTAATTGGAAGTATGGGATTCAAATAATAGCTGTATTTCGATTTTGCTTTGTAAAAGTCTGACATACGTGGCTTTCCTTGAATTTTAGACTGAACATTCCTATACCTATGACCTAGATTCTACAATGGACATTTTATTGTACTTGCTTTCTCATATATCCATCCCTCTATCCATGCCCTAATCCATTTTATTTTTGTATGCATTTCAGAGTAAGTTACAGACATCAGTATACTTCCTCTTTAAAAACTAGAGAGGAGTTTGGGGGTTTTTTCCTTTTGAGATAAAAGACATATATGTAATGAAATGCATGTTGTGTCATTTGAGTTTTGACTAATGCATATACCCTTGACTTAGAAACCCTTATGAAATCACTAAAATAACTTCTAATAAGAAAAATATTTATATATCTCAAATCAAAATAATAAAAAAAGTACAGTGAAATATCTCATTTCCATTCTGTCCCTCCACTTCAGTTGCCTCCATACTCCATCCCTTGCCTCCCACTGCTAACTATTTTTAGTAGTTTCTTGTGTATCTTTCTAGAATTTTTTTATACAATATAAATACATATTTTCCCTTCCCTTTTTATATTAAAAAATATAGTATTTACACTATCCTGCACCTTGCTTTATTCTCTTAAATTTATAGCTTGTAGCTCTTTGTTTATCTGAGTAGAAAAGTTCTTGTTTTTTTTTTTTTTACAGTGTATTATTTTCCATCGTGTTTATTTAACCAGATTCCTACTGATGTATATTTGGATTGTTTCTAACTTTTTACCATTACAAACAGTGCTGTGATAACCTTGTCTATGTATGTTTCCCACATGTGCTAGCAAATCGATAGGACAGATTCCCAGAAGTAGGGTTGTTTGGTGAAAAGGTCCGTGTGTCTGTTTTGTTCTAGATATTACTAAATTGCCTTAAGCAGTGTATATAACAGTTTATATTCTTACCAGAAGAATAGGAGGGTGATGTTTTTTATATACTTACCATGAGAATATGTTGTTAAATTTTTCTTCTAGTTTGAGAGGTGAAACATATATTTCAGTATAGTTTTAATTTCCATTTTTCTTATGAATGTGGTTAAGCATCTTTTCATATGAATAAGGGCAGTTTGTATTTTTCTTTCTGTGAGCTGTATATTCATACCTTGTCTTTTTAAAAATTCCATTATCGGTCTTTTTTCTTACCAGTTTCTTTTTTATGTGTTAGGGAAGTGAACTCTTTTGTGATATGAGATGTAAATGTTCCCTACTTGGAACTCTCATTTATCATTAGTCCTTTTTATCTGGTTGCCCTCATTTTTAAAAGTTGTGGTAAGAAAAACGTAACAATATTTACCATTTTAACCATTTGTAGGTGTACAATTCAGTGACATTAAATACATTTACTGTGATGTGAAACCATCACCACTATCTATTTCAAGACCTTTTTCATCATCTCAAACAGAAACTCTATACCTATTAAGAAACACTCCGCCTTCCTCCCTTCCCTCAGCCTCTGGTAACTTCTATTCTCTACTTTATGTCTTTATGAATTTGCTTATTCTCGATACTTCATATAAGTGGAATCATATAGTATTTGCCCTTTGTAAATGTCTTACTTGGCTTTAGGTGTTTTTTCCGTGCAGAATTTAAAAATTTTTACATAGTTGAATTATCAGATTTGTTTAATGGCATGTATATTTCGAGTTACTCTAAGGTTATAAAGTAATTTCCCCATGTTTTCTTCCAATACTCTTGTGGTTTTATCATATTTTTATTTCACGTGGTGTATAATGTGGTCTATGGATCCAGTTTAGTCCCTCCCCCAGATAGCTACCCGGTTATCCCAACATTTTTGATTAAAAAGTTTATCTTTAGTGGCTCAGTCGGTTAAGCGTCTGCCTTCCACTCAGGTCATGATCCCAGGGTCCTGGGATCAAGCCCCGCATTGGGCTCCCTGCTCAGCAGAGAGCCTGCTTCTCCCTCTCCCCACTCATGCTTTCTCTTTTGTTCTCTCTCTCTCAAATAAATAAATAAAATTTTTAAAATAGTTCATCTTTTCCTACTCCTTTGAGATGCCACTTTTACCATACTCAATTCCCACATATACTATGATGTATTTATGGACTTTCTATTCTGTCTGCTCATGCTTCATTCAGTACCACCTTGTTTTTAACGATTCTTTATGTTTTTGTGGGAGCACTAGTCCTGCCTCATTGCTCTTCTGAATTTTCCTGCTAGTCCACATTGTCTTCTTAAAAGGTTAATAGGCACATTTAAGTCTATAATCCACCTAGATTTGATTTTGTGTAGGATGTGAGGGACACATACCCAATTTGATCTACCATGCTTGCTGTGTATAAGTCCAGTTTCAGCATACAATACATGGATCTCTTTCTGGGCTCTACTCTTCCCCTACACTAAGACCACTAGGCCTTCATTATCCTAGTTTGACAAGAAGCCTTCTAGCTGTAAGAGTACATTTCCTCTCTTGTTCTTTCTCGTAGTGAGTGTCTTGGCTGTTGTTGGCCCATGCCTCTTCATTGTCGGTTTGACAATCGACTTCTAAAATGTGATGGGGAGAGTTCCATTGGGATTTTGATTCGAACTGTAGTTAACCTATAGAATCATTTGAGGAGAACTGACATTCTTATCGTATTGAAATTTCTAATATGTGAACATTGCATTACCTTTCATTTATTTAATCTCTTTTTAGTAAAATTGTATGTTTCTCCATTTCTTGCATGCATTCTGATACGTTGTAAAGTAAAACATATTTTCTAACAATTTTTTGTGATACATAGAGATACAGTCAACTTCAAAAAACAGTTGTATTGAAATCTAATTCACATACCATATAATCCCTTCATTTAAGGTATACCATTTAGTGTATTTTAGTGTATTTACGGATACATGCAGTCATCACTATAGTCAGTTGTACAACATTCCCATCACCTCACGAAGAAACCCTGTCCTTTTTTAGCTATTCCTTCATGATCCCTTCCTGCTCCTTAATCCTAACTGACCACTAATCCACTTTCTGTCTCTGTATGTTTGTCTATTCTGGACATTTCATAGAAATAGAATCATGCAATATATGGTCTTTTGTGACTGGATTCCTTCGCTTAGCCCAACGTTTTCAGGGTTCATCTACGTTGTAGCACGTTTCAGTACTTGACTCCTTTTTATGCCTGCGTCGTATCCCATCATATGGATGTACCACATTTTATGTATCCATTTGTTGATGGACACCTGAGTTCCTAACACCTTTTGCCATATACAGTGCTGCCACAACATTCACGTACAAGTTTTCATGTGGATATATGCTTTCAGTTTTCTGGGCATATATCTGGGAGTGGAATTGCTGGCTCATTTGGTAACTCTGTGTTTAATCATTAGTGGAACTGTCAGACTGTTTTCCAAAGCGGTTTGCATCACTTTACATTCTTACAGCACTGTGTAAGGGTTCTGACTTCTTCACATCCTTGCCAACGTTTATTATTATCTGAGTTTTTTGTTCTGCCCATCCTAGTGAGTGTGTTATCTCAGTTGACTTTTGTCTGCTGAATTTTGTTGCAAGCAATCTTATTAAAATCGTATTAAATTCTCAATTTATCCATAGATTACTTTTTTAGTATCCAGCCAGTATCATCTGCAAATACTAATAGTTTAACTCGTCCTTCTAATCATTGTATCTTTTATTTTTAAAATATGGTTTCTTATCTTACTGTCCTAGCTCTAAGAACCTTTTAATACATAGTGAATAGAAGTGGTCATATCAGCTGTCTTGGTCTTGCTCCTGCTCTCAAAGGGAGTGCTTTCAGCATTTCACTGTTAAGTGTGATCTTTGCCCTAGGATTTTATTGTTGCGGCCCTCGTTTATCAGGTTTGAGAGGTGACCTACTGTTCCCTGTTTTCTCAGAGTTTTATCACGAATGGATGTTGAAGTTTATCAGACTTCCTTGTCCATTGACATAATCCTGTATTTCTTTTCTTTTAATCTAATTTCCTAATATTAAATCAGCCTTACTTTTCTGATATAAATCTGACTTCATCATATTCATACATTGCTCGGTCCAGTTTGTCATCTGCACGTGTTTTAAAGTTTTTAAAAACAAGTCGTAAAAATAACCTGTATTTAAATTTAGATTTTTTTATAGTGGTAAAGTGCACATAACATTATTATCTTAGCCGTTTTTAAGTATACAGTGCAGTGGCGTTAAGCACATTCATCTTGTTATGCAACCCTTGTTACCATTCATCTCTGCAAGAGTTTTCATCTTGTAAAACTGAAACTCTATACCCATTCAACAATAACTTCCCGGTCCCCACCCTCAGCCTCTGGCAGCTTCTTATTCTACTCTTTGTCTCTATGATTTTGACTATTCTGAAAACCTCATATAAATGGAATCATACAGTATTTGCCTTTTTATGACTGGCTTTTTTCACTTAGCATAATATCCTCAAGGTTCATCTATGTTGTTACATGACTCAGAATTTCCTTCATTTTCATGCTACATAATTGTCCATTATATATGTACATACCATGTTTGTTTATCTGTTTATCCCTTGATGGACACTTGAGTTTCTTCCACGTTTTAGCTATTAAGAATAATGCTGCTCTGAACATGGGTTTAAAAATACCTCTTTGAGATCCTGTCTTCAGTTCTTTTGGGGATATACCCAGAAGTGGAATTGCTGGATTATATGGTAAATAGATTTTTAAATTTTGAGTAACTACCACAGAGTTTTCCACAGTGCCTGAACCATTTTGCATTCCCACCAGCAACGCACAAGTTTTCCAGTTTCTCCACATCTTTGCTAACATTTATTCTGGTTTCCTGATAGTGGCCGTTTTAATGGGTGTGAGGGTGGTATCTCATTGTAATTTTGATTTGCATTTTCCAAATGATTAGTTATGTTGAATACCTTTTCATGTATTGGCCATTTGTATATCTTCTTTGCAGATAATGTCTGTTCAAGTCCTTTGCCCATTTTTTAACATATATATATATGTATATGCGTGTGTTTTTTTGTGCTGTCATTTTAGTCATTCTTTATATATTCTGTGTATTAATCCATTACCAGATACGTAATTTTCAAGTATTTTCTCCCATTCTTTGGATTTCCCTTTTGTTCATAGTACTCTCTTATAATCCTTTTTATTATGGTTTATTCTTGTAGGACAGGTCTAGTGGAATCAGTAGTAATGATCCTACTTTCATTTCTGATTTTAGTAATTTGAGTCTTCTCTCTTTTCTCTTAGTCCGTCTAGCTAAAGTTTTCTCAATTTTGTTGATAATTTAAAAAATCCAACTTTTGATTTCATTGATTTTCTCTGTTGTGTATTTTGTATTTTGTTAATCTCTGATCTAATCTTATTTCTTTCCTTCTGCTAGCTTTGTAAAGTTGTTACAAACTAGCTTTGTTAAGCTACTTGTAAAGTTAGGTTGTCGATTTGAGATTTCTCTTGTTTTTCATTTATAGCTATAAATTTCCCTCTGCTTTCACTGCATCCCCTAAGTTCTAGTATGTTGTGTTTTTGTTTTCATTTATTTCTAAGAATTTTCTAATTTCCCTGTGATTTCTTTGATTCATTGGTTGTTTAAAAGTGTTTTTTTAATTCCCACAAATTACTGGCTTTTCCAATTTTACTTCTGTTGTTGATAATTTCATCCTCTTGAGAAGATACTTCATATGAGATCTGTCTTTTTAAATCTGTTGAGAATTTGTGGCCTAACATATGGTGTATCCTGAAAAATGTTCCAAGTGAACTTGAGAAGAATGTGTATACTGGTGTTGGGTAGAGTGTTTTGTGTGTATCTGTTATATCTAGTTGGTTTGTTGTGTTGTTTAAGTCCTCCATTTGCTTATTTCTGTCTGGTTCTATCCATTATTGAGAGTGGGGGATTGAAGTCTCCAACTATTATCGTAGAACTATTTTTCCCTTCAGTTCTCTCAGTTTTTACTTCATAGATTTTGCTGATTTGTTATTTGATATGTAAATGTTTATAATTGTTATATCTTCTTGCTGCATTGAACCTTTCATTAACATGGAAATGTTCTTCTTTGTCTCTCGTAATCTTTTTTGACTTAAAGTCTATTTTGTCTGATACCAGTATAGCCATCACTGCTCTCTTTTGCTTACTGTTTGCTTTGGATATCTATATCTGTCCTTTCATCTTTAATCTCTGTGTCTTTGGATCTAAAGTGGTCTGTTATAGACAACATATAGTTGGATCATGCGTTTTTATCCAGTCTTCAAATTTCTGTCTTTTGATTGGAGAATTTAATCAATTTATACTTAAAGTAATTATTGATAAGGAGGAACTTATTTCCATCATTTTGCTATTTGTTTTCTATATGCCTTCTAGTTTTTTTCACTCTCATTTCCTGCATTACTGTTGTCTTTTGTGTTTAGTTGATTTTGTAGTGAAATGTTCCTTTTTCATTTCTTTTGTATATATTATAGCTATTTTTTTTGTGTTCACCACAAGGATTACATTTAACAGCATGAATTTTTAATGCTCTAGTTTGAGTTAGTACTGGCTTAACTTCAACAACATAAAAACAACTCTTCTTCTTTACAGCTCTACCCCACCCCTTTCAGTTATTGATGCTACAAAATTACATATCTGTGCGTTGTACACCGTAAAGCATAAACTGGTTAAGTATTATAAATGCATTGATTTCTTAAATTACGTAGAAAACAAAATGTAGAGTTACCAACCAAAGTTACAATAATACTAGATTTTAGGCTAATTGTTTTTTTAAAAAATAGTTGAGTCTCTTAAAGCATGTAAAAAAAGAAAAAGTAGTGTTACAAACTGTTGTTACAATAGTACTGGCTTTTATAATTGCCAATGTATTTACCTTTATTGAGATCTTTATTTCTTCATGTGCCTTAAGGTTACTGTCTAATGTCCTTTGATTTCACCCTGCATGACTCCCTTGAGTATCTCTTGTAGGACAGGTCTAGTGGAAACAGACTCCCTCAGTTTTTCTTTATCTGGGAATATCTTAATTTCTCCCTCACTTCTGAAGGACAGTTTTACCAGATACAGGATTCTTGGTTCACAGTATTTTTCTTTTAGCCCTTTGAATACATTGGCCCATTGTCTACTGGCCTGCAAAGTTTTTGATGAGAAATCTGTATATGTCTTTTTTGAGCATCCCTTGTATGTGCCAAGTTGGTTTTCTCTTGCTGCTTTTAAGATTCTGTCTTGAAAGGTTGATTCTGATGTGTTGGTGTGGGAGTCTCTTTAATTCATCCTACTTGGTGTTTGTTGAGCATCTTGGGTGTTTATATTCATTGCTCTCATCAAATTCGGGAAGTTTCTTTAGATATTCTCTGTCTCTGTCTCTCTCTTTTTTAGGGATTCCCACAATGTGCATGTTGATCTGCTTCATGGTGTTCCACAGGTCCCTTACATTCTTAATATGCATCTCCCTGATAATTATTGATCTTGAACACCTTTTCGTATCACCTGTTGGCCATTTGTATGTATTCTCTTGAAAACTGTTCAGTTCCTCTGCTCATTTTTAAATCATGATGTTTTTTGCTGTTGAGTTGTACGAAATCTTACATGTTTTGGATATTAACCCCTTAGTAGTTATATTATTTGCAAATATTTTTTCCCCATTCTGTAGGTTGCCTTTTTATTTTATTTTTTTATCAGTTGTTTCTTTTTTGCTGTGCAGAAGCTTTTTAGTTTGGTGTAGTCTCATTTATTTATTTTTGCTTTTGTAGCTTGTGCTTCTTTTGTGCCGTCCAGGAAATCATTGCCAAGATCAATGTCAAGGAGCTTTTCCCTATGTTTTCTTCTAGGAGTTTTACAGTTTCAGGTCTTACACTTAAGTCTTTAATTTAAGTTCACTTTTGTGAACTTAAGTACACTTTTGTGTAAGATAGGGATGCAGTTTCATTCTTCCATATGTGGTTTTCCAGATTCCCCATTACCACTTATTGAAGAGACTACCCTTTCCCCCATTGAGTATTCTTGGCTCCTTGGCAAATATTAATTGACCATATAAACATGGGTTTATTTCTGGGCTCTCACGTTTGTTCCATTGGTCTATGTGTTGATTTTATGACAGTACCATACTGTTTTGATTACAAAACAGTAGTTTTGTAGTGTCGTTTGTAATCGGGAAGTGTAATGCTTCTGCCTTTGCTTTTCTTCCTTAGGATTGCTTTGGCTATTCAAAGTCTTTTGTAAAAGTGTTATTTTTTAAAAAGATTTTATTTATTTATTTGAGAGAGAGCGAGAGAGAGAGCACACACAAGCACCTGATGAGGTACTTGATCCCAGGACCCTGAGATCATGACCTGAGCCAAAGGCAGACGTTTAACTGACTGAGCCACCCAGGCGCCCCAGAAAGTGTTATTTTTTAATGAATTTTTCCATTTAATCTTTGTTTTTAAAGTTTTTGACAGAACATTCTTAAGATCTCTTATTTGCTATTAAATCTCAGCGGTATCTGCGGTTTTGTCCTTGTTTTCATTCAAACAGTTGTTCGTGTCTCTCTGTTTTCTTCCAACAGTTTTACTAGAGGTTTCTTGCTTTCATTTATTAAAAAAAATTATCTTTTGGTTTTCTTAATCCTTTCTAGACTTTTGTTTTCTATTTTAGTAATTTCTGTTTTTTAATTATTTTTTTTCCTTTGGCTTTTTTTGGTTTTGTTGTTTTTCTAACTACTTTAATTAATTTTTAGTTTTTCTAGCATAAAGCATCTAAGACTATAGATTCTATGTATTCATCTACTCCACAAAATTTATTATGGAGTTATCTTATTAAATTTGAAGCATTTTGTAATTTCCTTCATGATTTTTTTTATGTAACCCATGAGCTATTTTAAAATATGATTTTAAATTTTTAGGTGACATTTTTGGTCATTATTAATTCTTTTTAATTCAGTTTCCTTATGGTGAAAGAATATAATACCAGTCCTTTGACATTTGTTGAGGCTGACTTTATGGCCTAGTACATGATCAGTTTACAGAGATGTTCTGTGTGGACTTGAAAAGAATGTGTTTGCTCCGATTGTAGCCTGCTTGCATTGCATGCATATTTTATATGTCTCTTAGAGCAAGCTGCTTTATTATGCTATTCAAATGTTATGTATCATTACTGAGTTTTTAATTGCTAGATCTGTCAGTTACTGAACAAGGTATGTTAAAACTTCCTAACACAATGATGGATTTGTTAATTTCTACTTAATTCTATAAGTGTTTGCTTTAATTTTGAAATGGTTATTTGCTGCATACATGTTTAGAATTTTTAAGTACCTAGAGTTTGGAATTGTTAGATCTTCCAGGTGATTTGAACTATTTATCGTTATATAGTCTGTCTATATATAGAGAGAAAGAAAGGGAGAGGGAGAGAGGCAGTATCTTCATTGCTAGTAATTCTTTTTGCCTTAAATTCTATTTTGTGTGGTGTGGATAGATTTTCTTTTGGTTAGTATTTTCCAGGTATTTCTCTTTTCAGCCACTTATGTTTTTTAGGTATGTCCCTTATAACAGCATATAGTGGGATATCTTTTTTTCTTAATCTAGTTTGGCAATTTTTGTACTTTAACTGAAGATTTAATCTACCAATATTTATCATTAGTGATAATTGGATTTATTTCTACTGCCTCATTGTTTTCTATTTGTCCTAATTTTCTGCTTTACCTCCACTGTATTATTGGATTGAGATGTTCTCTCTCCCTTCCCTCATTTCATTTTCCCATGCTTTTTTTTTTAGACAGTATATAATTTAAAATATCTATTCTGATGATCTTTGTCTTTTCATTATTGTGAAATTTATTAACATTTAATGTAATTATTGGTATTATTGAATTTAGAACTGTAATTTTATTATCTATTTTTTATTTGTCCCTGTTTTTCTTTCCTCTTATACTCTTCTTCTACCCTTTTTGCAGATTATTTGAAAAATTTTAAGAATTCTATGCTAATCTATTGGCTTTTTAGCTGCATTTCATTGTCCTATTGCTTTTAGTGCTTTCTCCAAGGATTACAATATATATCCCTAATATTTTAGTGTAGTTAGTGTTAATATTGTACAACTTTACGTAAAATGTAGCTGTCTTGCTACCATGTAAGTCTTTACCTCTTCCCCATCCTTTATGCTATTGTCATGTGTGTTACATCTATGTACATTAAAAACCCACAAGAAAATATTGTATTTTTTGCTGAAATCGTATATATTTTAAAGAAATTGAGAAATCCAAGTATCCACCTATTAACATTTTCCTTCATCCTGAAGAACTTTTGTTTATTGAGGTATGGTTCTTCTAGAAATGAATTTCTCTTAATTTTCTTGTATCTGAAAATGTATCTATTTTGCCTTCATATTTAAAGGAGATTTTGAGTGTATATAGAATTCTGGTTTGATTTTTTTTTCTTTTCTGTTTTCCGTGGTTTTCTAGCATTTTCTAACCTCCATAGTTTCTGCTGAACGTTAGCTGTCATTTAAATCATTATCCCTCTGTATGTAATGCAGTATGTTGTTTTTCTTTTGGAGCTTTGATGATTTCTCCTTACATTTGGCTTGCAATGGTTTAACTATGATGTCCCTCGCATAGTTTTCTTCATATTTATCCTGCTTGGAGTTTACTAAACTTCTTGGATTTGTAAATTTATATCTTTTAACAAAGTAGGAAACATTCTGGTCATTATTTTTTTCAAGTGCCTTCTTTTTCCATTTCAGTCTTCCCTCTCTCTGTGACTTCAGATGGATACATGTTAGAATTTTTGGTATTGTGCCTGCAGTCCTTGAGGCTCTGTTTTTTCATACTTTTATGTATCTGTTCTTCACATAATTTCTACGGTTTCATCTTGAATTTTACTGACTTCCCCTTCTCTTGTCCATATTGTGTTTTTAAGGCTAAAACTCATTCATCCAATGAATTATTTTTTCAGATATTGCCTTTTAAGTTTTTAGAAGTATTTTTAAGACATCCATCTTGTTCTTTCTCGTTTGTTTCTTTAAATAGTTTTTATTTCTCTGGTGAGATATTGCTATCTTCTTCACTGTGAGCATATTTTCTTTTTCCTCATTAAGCGTAGTTATAATAGTTCCTTTAAAATTCTTCTTCTCTGCCAATTCCAACATCAAAATAGTCTATGGATTGGTATCCATTGTGGTTTTTTCTTTTGAGAATGGGTCACAATTTTCTTTCTTTTTTTTAAACATGTTCAGCAATTTTGGATTATATATTTGCATTGTGCCCTTTTAAAATATTTTGGGTCTCCTTCATAATCTGACTGTTGGGTTTTCTTTTTCTTTTTTCTTTTTTTTTTTTCCTTTTTTTTCTTTACTCTCCAGTGCCTGCAGGTAGTTGTTTATATGTAATTTGTCAAAGTTTAAATCTATTATTTCAGGAGAAGAGATCCGGGATGAGCTTACTCCATCATTACAGCTTTATTTTTAAATATATATTTTGGAGTGTGGCGAACATATATTCAAGAAAAAAGGGGATTTCTCTGGGTAGGTGTGATGGATTTTCTTTTGTAGTGTTTTCCCCCTATTTTCAAGTTTTTATTTAAGTTCCAGTTAGTTAACATACAGCGTACTGTTAGTTTCAGGTGTAGAACGAGTGATTCATCACCTCCATACAACACCCAGTGCTCATCACAAGTGCTCTCCTTAATAATACCCATCACCCATTTAAGTTTCTGATTGTTTGAAATACAGTATCGTTTCACACTATAACTATTGAATTTTTAAGTTTTTTTAAATTGTTTTTAAGTTTTAGTACAAAACCTTTATAAGAAGGTCATTTTATTTCTGAGCCAAGCAGTTCTCAACCTTGGGTGATTTTGACCCCACAGAATGTTTTGCAATGTCTGGAGACATTTTTGATCATCACATGTGGGGTGGGAGTACTACTTGAATCTAGTGGATAGAGACAGAGATGCTACGAAGTAAACATCTGACAGTGCAGCAGAGCAGCCCCCACAACAGAACATGATCTGGTCCAAGATGGCAGTATTGCCGAGATTGAGAAATCCCGTCCTAAGCAAATTCTGTGAATTATGCTACTTTTATAGTGTTAAATTGCTGGATGGCTAAGGAGAATCCCTTGTAAAATAAAATTTCTTTCATTATTAAAGTATTCTTACAGGGGTAACCAATTCTGTGCTAATGTTTCTCCAAAATCACACGGATAAATGTAATTTAACTTGTCTTACCAAATCAGGTATGTTTGTGGGTTTCATAAAACAGACTGTAAAGAGCAAACTGAGAGATGCTGGAGGGGAGGTGGGCAGGGGGATGGGCTAGATGGGTGGTGGGGATTAAGGAGGGCATTTGTGATGAGCACTGACTGTTGTATGTGAGCGTTGAATCGATAAGTTCTACGCCTGAAACCAATATCACACTCTATGTTAACTAACTGGAATTGAAATAAAAACTTGAAACTACACAAAAAGTTTCTAAAGGGTGCTTTTGAAAACTCAAAACCTTATTAGTGTAACCATCCTTTTTACCTACCTTCATTGAACTTCTTTGAATTTTGCATTTTACCAGTGAATATAATTCATTACATCGAGTAAATTGGGAGACTAGGGAGAAGACTAGTTTAGTATTATAATTTAAGAAAGGAAAAGATACCTGAACTATGAAGTTGGCTTTTGTATAATTGATTGTGTTTTTCTTAGTCTGCAGTAGAATAAAGATTTGAAATGCCTTTCCCCCCCCCAAACTCTAGAGCTGTATTTCTTTCCGTATATTTTTTGCCATGTCGCAGTTTGTTTGAAATGTAAATGGTCTTGGGTCCTACACTAGCACTTAAAAAGAAAATGAAAGGAAAAGCTCCCGTTTCTATTTTTCCTGTGATGAAATTATATATGACCTGACAAAGGAATTCTTTAATACTATTTATCTTCAAAAACATTTACCATTCTGTTTTATTTAAATAGTGATGTAGGATTGAAATAATAAAAGTTAGTTACACGAATCTCTTGGGAATCACCTGTCAGGCACACTATGATCTTCTAGATCAGTGGCTCTCATTGTCCTTGTCATTGGCTCTCCGAGCAGTGACAAGAAAGGAAAATAATGCTTTTTCTTCTCCTTTTAAAGCTTGATTTCATAAACCTTGAATAGAAGATAATTGAGAACGATACCAGCTTTTATAATGTAATACACAAATTATACTTTTCGCCAACAAAATAAAGCTCACAAATAGACTTAAAAAGTAAAGTTGTCCAAATGAAAATTAGTTGCTTTTGAATGCGTCTTCGTCTGTCTCTCATGTCATCATTAACACCCTTTTTTGGAGAGAAAAAGAGTCACGGCGTCTCCTTTAGTTCCTTAGTTTCTTTTTCTTGCCCAATTACCTTCGTTTGTAGGACAAGATTAATATTCCCAGCATTTAAAACTGTTGTGAAGCAGTTCAACAGCTGGAGACGAGGCGAGAATTATCTCCATCAGTTGCTTGTTACAGTGGCCTTCGGAGGAGTACCTTTGACTCCCAGAGGCAGGAGCCTTCAGTCTGTTTTAAAATGTTTCCTCTCTTCATTTCTGCTTCAGATATTAAGAACTCTAACGTAGCTCATTTGACGTGTTCATGTTCTTAGAGCTCTTGTGCTGGAGCAGATCATTTAGTGCCACCCCGAAATGATACATTTCTGCTTTTTCTAGTCCAGCCTGCGTCTTCTTTTTTTAGTGTTGGACGTTGGGAATGTAATGCTAATTTGGCTTTTTAGATTATGCAGTGCATGCATATTTACGCAGAATTTTTAAAAGGGTATGTAAGATCTTTCCCTCCCAACATTGACCCCCCAATTACCTGCTTGCCTTCTGTATCTTTTTTTTTTTTAATTTTTATTTAAATTTCGGTTAACATACAGTGTAATATTAGTTTCAGGTATACAGTTTAGTGATTCCACACTTCCGTACATCTGCTGGTGCTCATCACAAGTGCCCTCCTTAGTCCCCATCACCCATTTTACCTCCCCCCACCCGCACCCCCTGCAACCATCAGTTTGTTCTCTACATCTACAGTTAAGTGTCTGTTTCCTGGTTTGCTTCTCTCTTTCTTTTTTTTTTTTTTTTCCTCCCTTTGCTCATGTGTTTTGATTCTTAAATTCACCACAATCAAGATAGCATGTCTATCACCCATAACGATGCCCTTTGTGATTGTTTCCTCCCACTTCTGCCTGCCCCATCCCCCCCAAAATCCAGACAACCACTGATCGATCATCTTTGTGTCAGTATACATTTGTCCACCTTTTCTGGAATCTTACATATTTGCAGTAACTCAGGATGTACTCTTTTTGTCTGACTTATTTCACTCAGTATAATTCATTTTGACACACTCATGTGTCTTTTTTATTACTGAGAACTATTTCATCCTGTGATAGTATGTAATTATATATGTTTTATATTATTTAATATATTAATATATAGTTTATATTATTTAATGTTTATTAATATATTAGAACTATATATTAAATATATTATATATATATATATCCTCAGTTCTTGCTAATATTTAGTCTTTGACCTGGATTCCTGACACAAAGGTCCTAAATCCCTTGGAATTTCCTGGGTGATAGGAGTGTCTTCTGTTCTAGTGAGAAGGCTCTTGGTGGGCTCCTGGATGGGGGGTGGTCCCTGGAAAGACCAAGCCATGATTAGAAGCTTGAACTTTCAGCTCTAGTCCTTATCCTTTGGAGAGGGGAAAAGCGAGAGGAACTGGTAATGGAGTCAGTAATTGATCATGCCTACTTGATGAAGTCTCCATGAAAATCCCTAAAGTACAAGGTTTGGAGAGTTTTCAGGTTGCCGAACACATGGAGATGCTGGGAGGGTTTTGCTCATGGAGAGGACACAGAAGCTCTATATGCCGCTTCCCCACACCTTGACCTAAGTCTCTCTTTATCCGGTTAATCTGTATAATTTATTATATCCTGTTATATCCTAATAAAATGGTAAGTGTAAGTGTTGCCCTTAGTTCTGTGAACCATTCTAGCAAATTATGGAACCCAAGGAGGGGGGCCTGGGAACCCCAATTTATGGCTGGTCAGTCAGTAGTACCGCAGACAACCTGGAGCTTGGTGACTGGTGTCACAATGAGAATAGTCTCTGGGACTGAGCCCTTAATTTGTGGGATTTGCCTCTGATTTTCTGCTAACTTTTTAAAAATCAAAATATAATTCACACAGCAGAATATTCACCCCTTTAAAATGTACAATTCCGTGGCGTTAAGAACATTCACAATGTTGTGCAGCCATCACTACTCTCTAGTTCCAGAACTTTTTTTATCATCCCAAATGGAAACTCTGTACTCATACTCAGTGCCTGGCAAACACTGGTCTGTTCTCTGTCACTATGATTTGCCTATGGACATATGGACCATATGCTGCTTATATGGACATTTCATAGAAATGGAGTAAAAAATATGTCCTTTTTTGTCTGGCTCCTTTCACTTAAGCATTAATCTTTTCAAGGTTCATCCATGCTGCAGAATGAACCAGTATTTGAGTCCTTCTTATGGGCGCACAATATTCCATTATATAGGTGTGGTGCATAGTTGACTCTTGGACAACATGGGTTTGAACTGTGTGGGCTCATGGATTTTTTATAGGACAGTAGTGTAAATGTATTTTTTCTCTTCCTTACGATTTTCTTAATATTTTCCTTTCTCTAACTTATTTCACTGTAACAATGCAGCATATAATAATATAACATACAAAATAAGTGTTACATTGTTAATGTTGACTATTTATGTTATCGGTAAGGCTTCCGGTCAGCAGTAGGCTATTAAGTAAAGTTTTGGGGGAGTCAAAAGTTATATGCAGATTTTCAGCTGCATGAGAGTCAATACCCCAAACCCTCCTGGTGTTCAAGGGTCAATTGTATTTTATTTATCCATTCATCCATTGATGACCATTTGTATTTCTAGTTTTTGACTATTTAAAAAATGTTGCTATGAACATTCCATGTTATAAATTTTTGTGTGTACATACTTTTCAGTTCTCTTGGGTCTATGCCTAGGAATGGAATTGCTAGGTCATATGGTAGCTGTATAGTTAATCGTTAGTAGAACTGTCAGCCTGTTTTCCAAAGTGACTACACATTTTACCTTCCCACCAGCCATATATGAGAATTCTGATTTCTTCACATTCTTGTTCTTTCAAATTTTTTTTCAAGTTTTAGTAGTTCTTCATTTTACATTGAAGTCCATAGTTCATTTTGAGTTGACTTGTTATGTACAGGTATTTTTCTTTTTTTTCTTTTTAATGTCTAATTGTCCTACCACCATTTTGTTGAAAAAGACCACTTCCTTCCATTGAATTGCTTTTGTACCTTTGTCAAAAATCAGTTGGGTATATTTGTATGGGCCTATTTTTTGATCATTTTTTTTCTTTTAAGAACTCCCTTTAGATCTGCTGGTGACAAATTATTTTAGTTGCCCCTCATCTGAGAATGTCTTGCTTTCCCCTTCATTCGTGAAGGATAGGAGAGTTCTTTTCTCTCAGCACCTGCAAAATATTGTGTTACTTCCTTTGGGCCTCCCTGGTTTCTGATGAGAATCCGCTCTCATTTGAATTGCTCTTTTTTTTTTTCCCTGTGCTTTTTGTTTTTCTCTGGTGCTTTCGGGAGTTTCTCTTTGCCTTTAACTTTCTCAAGTTTAATTATGATGTGTCTTGGCATAGAATTTCTTTGGGTTTATCCTGTTTGGTGTTTGCTCAGCTTCTTGGATTGGTAAGTTTATGTCTCTTGCCACATTTGTCAGTTCAGCCTGCCTTTCTTTGAGTACTTTTTCAGGCCTGCCCTCTTTCTCGTCTCCTTTTAGGATTCTGATGAAATAAATGTTAGATCTTTTGTGAAGTCCCACAGGGCTTTGAGTCTCTCTTCTTTTTCTTTCTTTTCTTTTTTCTTTTTCTTTTTTTTAAATTTTCTCTGTGTTGTTCATATTGGGTAATTTGTATTGTTCTATCTTCAAGTTCACTCACGATTTCCTGCGTTTCCTCCATTTTGCTATTGAGCCTATCCACTGAGCTTTGTATTTGGGTTGTTGTTTTTTTCAGTTCTAAGATTTCCATTTCACTCTTCTTTATATCTTCCGTTTCCTTGCTGAAACTTTCTATTTCTTTGATGAGGTTTCTGTTCTGTCATTTTTTCCCAACTGTGTTTGTAATTGCTTATTGAAGCATTTTTATCATGGCTGTTTAAAATCTTTGTCAGATAATTCTAACCTTTCTGTCATTTCAGTGTTGGCATTTTTTGACTGTTTAAAATCCTTCTTGATGGGCACCCGGGTGACTCAGTCAGTTAAGTGTCTGCCTTCGGCTTAGGTCATGATCCTGGGGTCTTGGGATCGAGCCCTGTGTTGGGTTCCCTGCTCAGTGGGGAGCCTGCTTCTCCTTCTCCCTCTGCCATTCCCCCTGCGTGTACTCTCTAGCTCTCTCTATTTCTCTGTCAAATAAGTAAATAAAATCTTAAAAAAAATAAAATAAAATTCTTCTTGGGATCTTCCTGGTTCTCAGTATAATGAATGTGTTTGAAACCTGGACAGTTGGGTATTATGTTTTGAGACTCTAGGTCCTATTAGATCTAGAGCCAGCTTTTAGCCATCTTTCTTCGACATGGCTTTGGCCAGGGAAGAGGAGGGTACACGCCACCTCATTACTGCTAGGTGGAGGCAGAAGTCTGTTCCTCCCTTGGCCTCTGTCGATACCGGTCACTGAAGCTCCTCATTCCTGCTGGGTAGAGGTGTGCGTTGGTCTCCAGTGACACTGTGATGAATGTGCCTTATTGTTGCTGGGCTATGGTAAAAGTTCTGACTCTTTACTAGATCTCCTCTGGTACCACCCCAGCGGGTAGACAGAGATGGAAGTCTAGGCTCTCCCTGTGGTCTCTACTGATACCGGCGGGCGGGGGGTGGTGGGAGAGCTTGGTTATGGGGTGGTGGCTCCAGACTTGGCTTTCTCCGACATCATGCAACTGGGGTGTTGGAGTACTTTGTAACACCCTCACGTGAGTGGAACTCTAGGCTCCCCGTTTGGCCTTTGTTGGAGTGGGTGGGGCCACTGTTTTTTTCTGTGATCTTTGGCTGGTGTTGAGTGATTATTATCTAATATTTTTCTGTCTTACTAGGTTTCCTCTTTTCTCATCTTTTGACTAGAGAGAGCTGACTTGTTGGGGCTTTCTTTTGTCTGTACCCATTGGCGTTTCCAGTTTGCTGGCTTATCCAGCTCTAAGAGGGATACATGAGGCAAGAAGAAAATCCAGGGAATTTTCCACCGTGTTGTTCCTTAGGTCTGGAGCTCCCCACCTGGTCTGCCTTTTTCTCTCTACCTTCCATGGTCTTCTAGTTTTTGTTTTGCATGTTATGCCTAGCATTTTTAGTTGTACTTACCAGGAGGAATAGGAAAAGGTATGTCTACTCATCTTTCCAGAAGTGGAAGTTGCACCTGTTATTGTAAGTTAACAGTAATAGATCTTAGGCATCATTTCAAACTAGTATATGAATTGCATACTTAATCTTTTGTTTAAATTATGCATTGTATTTCATTTTATGAATGTACCATAATTTTTTTAACCAGTCCCCTACTGATGGGCCTTTAGGTTGTTTTCAGTCTTTTGCTCTTATAAACAGTGCTTCAGTGAATAACTTCCTGTATATGCATTAGTTTGCATGTGTTCCAGTATAGCTAAAAGATAGCTTCCTGTCTTACTATCCATATCATCTTAGAGAACTGTGTATTCCTTTGATAGAAGAGTCACTGTCGCCTAACGGAAATGAGAGTATTTCATTTTAGGTGGGTCTGATTGTGAAAAAGTCACTCCTTGTATGACGTGTGCTTAGATCTGCTTTCCTACAACTTCACACATTGAGTCTAGTTCGGAGCTGGCGATGAAGATAGGACAAATCCAGCTCCCCTTCCTTACAACAACCTTAGGTACTCAAAGCTGGTGTCTTTGGAACCTTCATCTTCTGTTCTCCATCCTAAAAAGTTTGAGTCATTTTAGCCATTTTCTTGTGGCATGATTCCAGATACTCTGAATAAGACCTGGTTTGTTGAAGATGTTTTTTTACCCTTGGGCATCTAGAGGGAAATGGAATACTGTAATCCATATGTGGGCTAATGGTTGCTGATGACAAAAAAATTGACCAAAAATTTTGGGGACAGCCCTGTCACAGTCCGAATTATATTCCCAGAGACCATTGTAATGCCTTCCTTGCATTATGGATGAATGAATGCATTTATAAATCAATAAATTAATAAATACTGAGCTTACTCTTGACTTAAATTCCCAGTTTTGTTCATGGATACGTCTGCTTCTGATCTGTGCTTGTACGGTTGATTTGGAGGGCATCAGCTGGACTTTGCATTTGTCCCTGTGAGACTTTATGTCATCAGAGCTATCCGGTCTTCCAACATTTTCAGATCATTTTGGATACTAATTCTGTCCTTGCATGTATCGTTTCTCTTTCTCAACACCATGCCATCTGTACTCATCTGACTACTTAAATGGGATATATTTTGCTCATATTCGTACAAAATAGTCATAAGATATTTTTTAAAAAGGTAACTTCCTGAAAGTAGAGTTGCTGGGTCCAAAGGTATGTGTATTTACATTCTGGCAGAGAATGCTAAATGGCCTTTCACAGAGATTGATTGTCAGTCCGAATCACCTTGAATGTTGTCTGTATAGACAGGACTCCTGCTCATACGAGACAGAGCCCAAAAGAAGGTTAATTTGGAGCGCTAGATCTGAGTATACAACCCCAATGTCATCTGATGGGACCTTCCAGCTTTTTTTTTCCCACAAGTTTTCATGTAAAATAGTCTAAAATATAAGGAAAACATGTATTTTGATCAGCACTCCTGCCTCGTAGACATCTTTGTGTAGTTGCTCTGTGTAGTACGTTGGTATTGGGTTTTATAATACCTCATTTTGCTCAAGTAAACTTTTATTTTCGCTAGTAGCTTTCTCTGTGGATATTAAACTCTCATTTGGGTCTGAATTATGCTCTTGTGGCTGATGATGTTAAGCAGTACATCAATTAAGTGATTTTTCTCAATTTAATGGGTCATTCAAATTCACAGACATTTCTTGTGGTTTGATTGTTATTGTTCACTAGTTTACTGTCGTGATTTTCAACCCAAGATTCCCCGAGAGATTTTTGTTTTCTGATTAAATTAACAAGAGTGATGGATGAGCTGCTACTTTATAACTTTTTATTGAATTATAATTGATACAGAATATTATGTTAGTTTCAGTTGTACAAGATAGTGATTCAGTGTTTTTATGCATCACAGAAAAATGATTGCCATGGTCTCGTTACCATCTGCACCCTACAAATTTATCACAATATTATTGACTATATTCTCTATGCTGTACGTTACATCTCTACATCTCTGCGATTTCTTTTTTTTATAACTGGAAGTTTGTACCTCTTAATGCTCTTTACCTATTTTGTCTGCCCACCTCCCCCTTACCCCTGGTTATTACCAGTTTGTTCTCTGTATCTAGAAGTCTGTTTCTCATTTGTTTTATTTGTTTTTTTAGATGCTACACATAAGTGAAATCATATAGTATTTGTCTTTCTGTGTCTAAGTTATTTAACTTAGCATAATACTGTCTAGGTCTGTTCATATTGTTGCGCACGGGGATTTCATTCTTTTTTATGGCTGTGTAATATTCGTGTGTGTGTGTGTGTGTAACACGTTTTCTTTATCCTTTCATCTGTTGGTGGACACTTAGGTTGCTTCTGTATCTTGGCTATTGTAGGGATACATGTATACTTTCATCATTTGGAGTGTAGTCCTGCTGTATATATAATGGATACTCTTCATCTCGTTGCTTTTATTCAACCCAGTGTCCGTGTTGGTATATCAGTAGTTTATTTTTTTTATTACTATGTAGTATTCTACTGTACGAACGGATTACAGTTTGTTTATTTTGCTTAGAATGGATTATTTCAGCGTTTGGTTGTTCTGAATGAGGCTGCTGTGCACACTTGTGTACATGTCATTTGGTGGGCATATCACGCCATCTCTTTTAATATTTCTTAAGCCAGAATTGTTTTACTCCCACAACACCGTCCGCTGGATTGATTCCTTGTTTACTTTCCCACACTGTGCTCGCTTCGGTGTCACATACACTTTCCCACACTTGCCTCTTCCCGAGGTGGTAATCTCTCAAAATTCATAAGGTAGGAGGCTTTGGTTTTGGATCATGAGCATAGTAGTGACAAAGAAACAGTATTTGGTATGTCATTGCTGGAGGGCAAGTTAGATGTGGCACGTGACCCTTCATTGGCGGAGAGTTCTGTGGAAATATCTATTCCTCAAAATTGGTATTTGACGTTCTCTCAGACGAAGTCTTTGGCAGAAGACAGCCACCGTTTACAACTCCAGTGCTGTGTTCCCAGTCTTTGGAGCCCCCACCCCAGTCACCAGCAGAACGGTCCCCCGTGCTCATCCACATGGCCCTCCGGTACTGCGAGGCTGCCTCGGTTAAGACCATTTGCTGCCTTCGTTACAATCACCACTAACTCCATCACGTGTGTAGAGTATCATAGGCATGTGCATATCTTTTGAACATGGACTTCCGTGTAACTAGTTACAGTTAATAGTGGGAGTTCGTTTTCTTTAGTCAATTTATATGCTATCATTTGGGAACTTCTGCCAGTGACTGAGAAATTTTACCTTCCACAGTAGCTCTCATATCGACTTGGAGACACTTGAATGGTATCATCATCAAAATATTAGTAAATAGCTTTTACTGTATCACTTGGTTGAACTCATGGCTATTTAGTAGAATTTTTGAATTAAAATAATTTTTCATTTGATCATATTCTGACACATTTAAGGTACAGTTTAACACTGAAATCTTTTCCCCCTCCAACCATGATTTATATTCATTACCAAGCATGATTTATATATAATTCATCAGTATTATTTCCTTCTTCTAAAAAAGTGGCCTTTTCTTTGTGTTTAAAATATAAAAATTTTCCTATTTTTTTTCTTTCTGTTCTCAAAAATCTACTGTGGGTGCTATCGTTTTTGCTGATACACAGCTTTATCAGGTATGATTCCTAAGTGTCATGTTGGACTTTATAGATACGTTGTTGAAAGTTCCAGGGGAAAAACTTTCCAGATTGCCTTTCTACATTTGCTTGATCAGTATTCGTGAATATCTTATGAAAATTATTGGCCTTTAAGGTATACAGTGGTCTATGTATCAAAAACAGCTTTGCCAAATTTATTACACCTATATTCCAAAAAGAAGTTTGTTTTTTTTTAAGGATTTTATTTATTTATTTGACAGAGATAGAGACAGCCAGCGAGAGAGGGAACACGAGCAGGGGGAGTGGGAGAGGAAGAAGCAGGCTCATAGCGGAGGAGCCTGATGTGGGGCTCGATCCCATAATGCCGGGATCACGCCCTGAGCCGAAGGCAGACGCTTAACCGCTGTGCCAGCCAGGCGCCCCCCAAAAAGAAGTTTTGAGTTCTTTCTTCAAAAATGTTGATCTTTTTCTCTGGTTTTCTTCACCAATTGATCTGTGTATAGTTCTCTGCATTTTCCCTGTTTATACGTGTACATGTTTGGATACTTGTCAGTGTTATTTTTAACATACATGATTTTTCAAACTGCTACATATTTCTACCCGGATTTTTTCCAAACTCTGTTCCATGAAATACATTAATCTGAGATGCTAAGGAGAATGGGACAAAAAATATTATAAAATGTTTACTATATCCCTCTTTGAGAGAGTCACAATGCACATTAGCATAGGAGAGGATCTGGTGTTAGGCAGTAAAGAAAGTTGTTTACCTTTGTTGATCTCAGCATCTTCTAGAAATATTTGAGTGTAGAACACTTCATAACACCCTGGATGTTCTGAGGATACCCACTGGGGAACTCTTGCAAAAGACCGAGTGGTGTTTTCTCTGTAGTGTTTTAACACATCAAATAATATTGACTAAAAGTGATTAAATTTCCAAGAAGTTAGGACACTTAGGTGAATTGTATTTGGGTTGTCTTTTCTTATAGAAATTACATTTTGAAATACAGCATTGATTTTTTTTTCCAGCATACCCTCTTTCAATACTTGAGTTGACTGTTAAAAATTTGTAAAACTGTGAAAATGCTGCTTTTTTGTAGGAAAGAGGTTTTTTTGGTTGCTGTTGTCATTGCTCGATTGTTTCTCTTCCGTAAGAATTTGTTTTTATCCTTAAAAAATATGTTTACTATTTCAGATAGCGTGACACAGGAAAGGAGGCCTCCCAAACTTGCCTTTATGTCAAGAGGTGTTGGGGACAAAGGTTCATCCAGTCATAATAAACCAAAGGCCACAGGTATGGGTCAGCAGACTACAGTTCTTAGATATTTACATGGTATCCGATTTGCCATAGCACTGAAAGAAGGTTGAAAGGTTTTACTCAATGCATATATAGGTTTTCTTTTTCCAGACATTTTCAGTATTTCACTAAAAGTTATTTATAGACGCTCTTGCGTAAGCCAAGAGTTCCCAACCTTTTTTAGCTGATGAACAGCTTTCCGTGAGGACCTGTGTCTTTTGTTGGTTTATATCAGCTGGTTTTTGGAACCCCCTACTTGCAACATTTGTATGTAAAGTTTAGAGTTGTAACTGTACAAAATCACCTTATCAGGCTAATGTTATAGAGGGTAAAGTATATAGAGAGTAATTATGTGGATTTTGCTAACAAAATATGGCACAAGATAAATTCCAAACTGGTAAGCAAAAATTTTTGTCTCTCTTCCAGAAACTCCCTCACAATGCATGTGGAATTCTTAGCTTTTTTTCTTTAGCTTCCCCATATTTCATAGTTTTAAAGGATGGTAGTTATACAAGCTAAACAGCTCATTTAAAAAGCTGTAAGAATGTTTGTTAACTCAGATGTGCGTTAGGAGCAGAATATTTTTTCCTCAGTTATCTGGTGAACAAACCTACTTTGGCTCGTTTTAAAGGAAATTGTATTTTAAGAAGTATTTTCCGTGACTTTGGACGCTGGGAGACTTAGGATTAAGTAGGATATACAAGTAATAGTTATTTTTTATGTTAACTTATGGACCTAGATAGGCTAGCTCACACTTGTTATTCTCACATATAAATAGCCTACAGATTTTCTGAAGACATGGGCGTTACTTGCGTTGTAGCAGATCTTAGTTATAAGCATAAAACAGAGAGCTATCAGCTTTAAATTGAAAAAAAACCCCACCAGATTTTGTATAGGTTCTAGAAACCCCCTGCTGTCACCTACAGCGTGTCCTCTTAAGTACTGAGGCAGGGTAGGGTCTTGAAATGTCTGTGACAGGGCTGCATTCTTTCTTACTTTAATTAATCTAATACAAAAAAAAAATCATACTGCTTCATGTGTTCAAAGCATGAACACACGAAGCAAGGAATTTGATGACCAAGAATTCCAAAGTGTTTAAATTTTTTAAACTTAATTGGTGCCCTGATTTACGTACACAACATTTGAAGATTCCCTGCTTCTTAAAGGAACGGTTTTAAAACAACAGGTTAAATTCGGGAGCCAACAGGTTCATCACATGAAATTGGGGAACGGTGATGTTGACACTTGGAAATAAGCCATAGTAGATGAAATAATTTTTAAGAGCATTTTGTCTTAAGAAAAAAAAAAACAAAACAGACTTTTCTTTTAGCTTTCTCCTGTTCCCCTCCTCTATTGATTCTTGGGTGGAAGAATTTTTTGACATTGCCAAAATGGTTGAAAATGCTAATAAAATACATTGTGTTTGTATCCATCCTTTGCTTTCTTAAGCAATTGTTAGCACTGTATGCATGTTAATTTCTCTTAGGGAAAAGCTTTTGCACCATATTGACTTTATTTTTAAAAGGAACTTTTCTTGATCCATAGGATCTACCTCAGACCCTGGAAATAGAAACAGATCTGAATTCTTTTATAATTTAAATGGATCTTCTGTTGACTCACAACCACAATCCAAATCAAAAAACACATGGTACATTGATGAAGGTAATCCATAATTTTAGTGTCTTTTATAATGATCCTCTCCTTTTCGATCATCAGGGGGAAAAAAAGGCTTTTTCACCAGTATATCTCATTTTTGGAACAGAATGAGTAGGCCATTCTTTAGTAATATGACTGAACTAAAATATCGTATATAATTTGAACTGCACTCCTGTTAAGATGAATACAACATTCGGAAAATGTATTAGTAGCTCGTTTTCTTTTCTTAGCTGATCTTCAGGTTAGATTTCTAGAATCAGTTGAATCATTTAAAGTCTTTCCTGTCTGGGTCTTTCTTTACCTCTTTAAAACACTCCCTTTTTGCCTTTCTTTGGGTCAGGGACATAATTTTCTTCTGGTTTATTATTTTCTTTGTTCATCCCTTCAGTAAATATTTATTGAGTGCTTTCTAAGTGCCAGACACTCATCTAGGCACAGAGGTTACAATGGTGAGCAAAAAATAGACAGCGTCCTTGCCCATTCTAAATTTATGATCAAGTTATTAAAATGGACATTAATCAGACCATCACAGAAACAGTTCTAGAATTGCAGTCATGGCGAGGGCAGCGAAGGCACGGGATGCTGGAAAGCATATTAAAGGTGGATTTTACTTATGGGGGCTCAGGGATGTTTTTCTGCAGAAGCAGCGTGAGCTTAAATTTACCAGAGGAGTGCGAGATATCACAGGGAACGGGACAAAGAATCTTTTAGGCAGGGGGAATAGCATATGTAAAGGCCTCGTGGAAAAATGGAGCTTGTGTTGCCAAGGACTAAAAAGAGCCAGACTAGCTAGAACAAAGAGAGAGGCAAAACATTTTATGAAAAAGGCTTACAGGCCTGGGCATGTGGGGCCTGGTGTGCCCTATTTAAAGGAAATGGGAGGCCGCTGAAGGATTTTCAGCAAGGGGTGACATGACCAAGTTTGCCTTTTGAAGATCATCCTGGCTGCACGGTGGACGGTGGATTGAAGCAGGGACCGTGTGGATACGAGGGCACCATTGAAGGTTGTTGCAAGGCTCAGAAATAGATTATAGCAGCTAGGGCGAGACTTGTTGGGGGAAGGGATGGGAGGAGGTGGATGGTGTAGGAGATATTTAGGAAATGAATTGATAAGACTCACAGATAGACTGAAAGCGAGAGCTGAGGAAGAAAGAGGTATCAGTGATACTCCAGGTTTTCTGGCTTGTATCCTTCAACGATTGTAGAGGAAGGTGATGAATTTGATTTTGAATATGTTGAGCTCCAGGGGCCTTTTGAACTTCCCAGAGGTGATTTGCCAAATAGTTGGATATACAGGTGTGGAGCTTAGAAGAGAGTTAAGAGCTGGAGAAGTACGTTTGCAAGTTGCCCCCACATATTTGGTGATTAAAGTTCTGTGAATAATAGCACCTGAGTTGAGAGTGAAGGAGATGGAGGGTGAAGGATAAGACTGAGCCCTGAGGAACTTAGCGGCTGGGAGACAGAGGAGACAGAGAAAAAGCAACAGGAGGGAAGTGAGGAAAACCAGGAGGTTGTTGGGGCAAGAAGCTGAGGAGCTAGAGGACAGCAGTGTTGAATGCTCCTGGGAGGGCAAGTAGGATGAAGACCACGTGATTAACCTGCTGGATTTAGCCATTGGAAGCCATCAATGACCTCAGCTGGTTATGCTTTTGTGGAGTGAGGAAATGGAGACATGAGTCCAGTTGGCTAAAATGGAAGTTGGGGCTTCATCCTGGACTTCTCTCTCTCATTACTCGCATCCAGTCGTCACCCACCAGGTTTTCTGGCATTCGTCCTCTTCAGTATCACTAGAATCTTTCCCATCTTCTTCATTTCTGCAACCACTGCCTTAGTTCCTTTGTTGCTGTCTAGTTCATATAATGGCCTTCCAGCTGGTTCGTCTGCCTCAGCCTTGTCCCTTCTGAATTTGCTCTGAACAACAATAATAACCGCCCTCACCAGCGTCTTTATCATCGCCACCATCATCACTGTGGCTGACGCTTCTCGACAGCTTACTGCACCAGGCACTGTGTTACACGCTTTATATGCATTACTTTGTCCTCATAGCAACTTTATGAGGTAGATATTTTTACTTCTTCTTTTGTTACAGTGGTTAAATACCTTGCCCAAGGCCACACAGCTAGTATGAGTGCTGCCAGTATTCCAACCCGAGTCTCCTTAACACCAGAGCTGCCTCTTTTGATCGTTACACTGTGTTTCTCTTCACGTTACTCTCGGGTTGATTTTTCTGAAGATATATCCTCTCGTGTCTCTTCTTTGCTGTCTATCTATTAATTTGCTCCTAGCCCTTGAAGATAAAAATCCGGATTCCTTACTTTGGCCTGCTGGACTCTTTTACGGTATGGCTTCTTACGTGTCTCTGTCATTTGTCCTGGATTCCTGCTCTAGGCATGCTTGGAGTGGGGCCATTTTGGAACGTGCCATACTTTTCTCTTTTCTTGGCTCCTGTTGTTCCTCTTGCCTGGAAATCCTTCTTCCTGTTCCTCCCACTCTATGCTCAGGCTTACTTCTATCCATCTGTTCAATCTCAGCTTGGGTATTATTTTCTCCTGGAAGCCTTTCCTGTCTCTCCTGGGTTAGGTGAGGTGCCATCATAATTGTTTGTCGCCTGTCTCTTCTGCCAAACTGGAGTTCCAAGTGCCTCGCACAGGGCTTGGCATGGACTACATTTAGTAATTGTTTGCAAATTAAATCAAAATAAGAATTGAAGAGTACTGTAGAACTCTATAGTGACTTTTTAACTATCGTATGGATTATTTATATTATACATAAACAAACGTAACAGTCCAAGTCTACTGTTACATCACGTGAGCTCAGATACTCACTTGGGCTTCGATACTTAACATATTCCCTTAGATACTCACAGGAAATGATTTGAGCGAGCTCTCTGATTTCGCCTTCTCTGTGTCTTCATTTCTACTTGGGTAGGGTACTGTGAAGATAGGCAGGCACAGGGCCTCATCCCCCAAATTCTTCCTAGCCATAGAGCTAGGGTGATGCCTCTCCAGGAAGTTCTGTCTCCCAGTAGACTATTTCTGTTAAGTTTTGGCCCATGTGTTAGCAGTTACCAGCTCTCTCAAATATCTTGGGAGCGCTGAGACAGCAAGGGCCTGGCAGGGTCCTGTGGTGAGTCACAGCCCTCCTGGCTTCTGCACGTGCACGGGAACTGTCCACGGTGGTTATGGCGCAGCCCCACTTTCTCCCCCTGTTGGTACTGGGTAGCTTTGGGAATGCTTTTCCTATGAGCTGCTTTCTTTCTAAGGAAAGGAAACTTAGTAAAACCATGGGTTTGTCATAACCTAGGTGACATTAATTCTCTAAGTTTATGCTATGATTTTATTCTTACACAGTTTCTGTAGTGTGGTAAAATATTTTTAACTTCTTGATTCTAGTCTAATGTTGTATACTAAGTGTATGTAAGAATGTGGACCCTAAACGGGGTATATAAAGTCATGAAATCTGTATGGAGTAGGCCTTCATCCTTAAATTAGAAAACAGAAGTAACTCAGTGTAAAAGAACATTTCTTGTTTATCATTAATTTCACTTATATATTTAAAACGTTTTTTATTCCTACAACATTTGATTTGTATATTCACTTTTTTCTTAAATGTCAAGTATTTTCTTGTGTTAGTGGCTATACCAAGTGCTGTGGATTCAACCATGAAGCCTCATGAAAAACCATGAAAAAGACTAACAGAATTCCTGTTCTTATGGAGCTTATATTCTGGTTGCCATGGCTGACAGTAAATATATAGACAGACCAGGTAGTCATCGATGGTGACATGTGCAGTGAAAGAAATGAACAAGGTGTGGCAGCATCCGGTGGGAAGCCAGCTACCGCAGAGTGTGGTGGAGGGCTCTCTTTGAGGAAAGGCTATTTGGGTTGAGATCTGGATGACGTGAGTGAACCCGTCGGAGAAGGAGCTTGGGAAGAACATTCTGGGCAGAGGTGATAGGAAAGGCAAAGGCCTGAGGTGAGAAAGAGTATTTGAGGACTGGCGTGGCTACAGCATGGGAAGCAAGGAAAATAGGTGTATAAAAGGAATTTGGTTAGGTAGGTGGGAGCTAGATCACACAGGACCTTGTAGATCTCGGTGAGAAATTTATTATAAGAGCACTGGAAAGCCATTGGAAGTTTTTAAGCAGGAGAATGGTAGAAGATCATGTAAGATCTTTAAATTTTAAAAAGATCTCTTAGAGTTGTATGGTGAATTGTTTGGAGAGGGACAAGAAGAGGGTCAGACCAGGAAAGAGACTGGTTACAGGGTCAAAGATGATGGTGGCTTGAATTAGGGAGATAATAGGGGTGAAGAGAAGAGGATGAATTTGAAATATATTTTGGAGATAGAACCAAATGCTTTATGGATTTGGGTTTTGGGCCTGAGGAGTTGAGGGTTTGAGGAAGAAAAGAGTAACTTTTAAAATTCCTATGTTAAAGGGGCGCCTGGGTGGCTCAGTCGGTTAAGCATCTGCCTTTGGCTCAGGTCATGATCCCAGGGTCCTGGAATTGAGCCCCATGTCAGGCTCCCTGCTCTGTGGGGAGTCTGCTTCTCCCTTTCCCTCTGCCTGCTGCTCCCCCTGCTTGTGCTTACTCTCTCTGTCAAATAAATAAATAAATAAATAAAATCTTTAAAAAAATAAAATTCCTATGTCAAATATCATTATTAAAGAATCTTAAATGGGGAAGATATATAGAACAGTAAGGTACAAAATACAGTGAACACCCGTGTAGTCGCTACTCACTTTAAGAAAAAAACCATTATCATTACCTTTGAAATTCCCCCTGGTGCCTCTTCCTAGAACCCTTCCCTTCACACTTTCCTCTGAGCTCCTGCCATCTTTAATTTAGTGTTATCATTCTCTTGGTTTTCATGATCGCCTTATAATATATCTAAACAGTATACTGTTAGTTGTGCATGTTTCTGAGCTTCATATAAAGGAATCAGACTGCTGATTGTATGTCTGCTGTAATTTCCCCTCAATATTATGTCCCAAAGATTCACCGTAGTAGTAGTATATGATTATAAATTATATGTGTTCATTGCTTTATAGCATGCCATTCCATTTCATTGCTTTGCTGTGAAATGTCTAAATATACCACAGTATATGTCCCCAATCGACCACTGATGGACATTGGAATTTTTATTTTTCTGCTGTTATTAACAGCTCCGCTATTAACGATCTTACACGAGTCTAGACTGTATACCTAGAAATGGATTCACTGGGTCATGTCATATGCACATCTTTCCTTTACTGAATCATACCACACTGTTCCTTGAGTAGTTGTACCAGTGTACACTCCCATAAGCATTGTGTGAGGGTATCTGTCATTTGTTCTTTATCCTGACCAACAGTTAATATCTAAGACCTTGCACTTTTGAAATGATATCTCATGCTGCTTTTGACTTTTTTAATCTACTTACTAGTGAGGGCAAGAATCTTTTCACTTATGTTTGGTGATTTGGGTATCTTCTGAGTTGCCTTTCAAGCCCTTTGTCCATTTTTTCCTAGGTTTTTTGTTTTTTTGTTTTTTTTTAATTTTGATTTACAGGCTTTTGTCCAGTTTTAATCCTTTGTCAGAAATATGTATTATAAGTGTTTTCTTCTTGCTCAGCTCATATTCTCACTCTTGCTATGACCTTTTATGACCAAGTAGCTCAATTTTAATGCCGTATTTGTCAGTCTTTTCCTTTATGGCTAGTATACTTATGTGCAAGAAATTTCTCTTGGCCCTAAAATCATAAAGAACATTCTTCTATATTGTCTTCCAGAAGCTTATGGTTTTGCCTTTCCCATTTGTCTTTAAACCACCCAGAAGTGTTTTTGTGTAGAGCATGCAGTACAAGTTCAATTTAATTTTTTTTAAAGTTCCGATAACTGATGATCTCAGTATTATTATTTTTTGAGCAGCTCATTCTCCACCCTGTGATCTGCAGCGCCTGCCTGGCAGCTGTATTAGTTCTCTTGAGGAAATAGCTTTGTCTTTGGTTCTCTTTTTCTACGTTTGTTTTCTCTTAAATTATTTTCTGCTTTTGTAAATTTATCTGGTTTTGATTCTCTGTACTGTATGTTTGTCTTCTCTTTCATTAATTTCTGTTTTGTATTTACTCTTTCCTTTTGACTGTTTTTTGGGAGGTTAATCTGTTCTTCTAACTTCCTAAGTTATATTCTGAGTATAGTTCATTAATACTCTTTTTTTCCTAAAATAAACTATTAAGTCTATAAATTTCCTTTGTAAGTACAACTTGAACTGTGTTCCACAAGTGTTTGTTGCTTCTTTCTCTCTCTCTTTTTTTTTTTTAATAAAGACATTTATTTATGTGACAGACAGCCAGCGAGAGAGGGAACACAAGCAGGGGGAGTGGGAGAGGAAGAAGCAGGCTCATAGCAGAGGAGCCTGATGTGGGACTCGATCCCGGAACGCCAGGATCACGCCCTGAGCCGAAGGCAGACGCTTAACGACTGCGCCACCCAGGAACCCCTCTCTCTCTTTTTTTTTAAATGTTTCTTTATTACATTATGTTAGTCACCATACAGTACATCCCTGGTTTCTGATGCAAGGTTCGATGATTCATTAGTTGCGTGTAACACCCAGTGCACCATGCAATATGTGCCCTCCTTACTACCCATCACCAGTCTATCCCATTCCCCCACCCCCCTCCCCTCTGAAGCCCTCAGTTTGTTTCTCAGAGTCCATAGTCTCCCATGCTTCACTCCCCCTTCTGATTACCCCCCTTTCTTTATCCCTTTCTTCCCCTACCGATCTTCCTACTTCTTATGTTCCATAGATGAGAGAAATCATATAATTGTCTTTCTCTGCTTGACTTATTTCACTCAGCATTATCTCCTCCAGTGCCGTCCATGTTGCAGTAAATGTTGAGAACTCGTTCTTTCTGATGGCTGAGTAATATTCCATTGTATATATGGACTGCAGCCTCTTAATCCAGTCATCTGTTGAAGGGCATCTCGGTTCCTTCCATGATTTAGCTATTGTGGACAATGCTGCTATGAACATTGAGGTGCACATGGCCCTTCTCTTCACTACGTCTGTATCTTTGGGGTAAATACCCAGTATTGTAATGGCTGGGTCATAGGGTA
Source organism: Ursus americanus (assembly GCF_024610735.1). Taxonomy (NCBI): domain Eukaryota; kingdom Metazoa; phylum Chordata; class Mammalia; order Carnivora; family Ursidae; genus Ursus; species Ursus americanus. The sequence continues at coordinate 8,937,032 of NC_142147.1, forward strand.
GCTCAATTTTTAACTTTTTAAGGGACCTCCACACTGTTTTCCAGAGTGGCTGCACCAGCCTGCATTCCCACCAACAATGTAGGAGGGATCCCCTTTCTCCACATCCTCTCCAGCAATTGCTGTTTCCTGCCTTGTTGATTTTTGCCATTCTAACTGGCATAAGGTGGTATCTTAGTGTGGCTTTGATTTGAATTTCCCTGATGGCTAACGATTTTGAACATTTTTCACGTGTCTGTTAGCCATTTGTCTGTCCTCATTGGAAAAGTGTCTGTTCATATCCTCTGCCCATTTTATGATTTGTTTATTTGTTTCTTGCATATTGAGCTTGAGAAGTTCTTTGTAGATCTTGGATACCAGTCTTTTATCTGTAGCATCATTTGCAAACATTCTGTGGGCTGCCTCTTAGTTTTTTTGATTGTTTCCTTGGCTGTGCAGAAGCTTTTTATCTTGATGTAGTCCCACATGTTCATTTTATCTTTTGTTTCTCTTGCCTTTGGAGATGTGTCATTAAAAAGGTTGCTTTGGCCGATGTCGTAGAGGTTGTTGCCTATGTTCTCCTCTAGGATTCTGATGGATTCCTGTCTCACATCGAGGTCTTTCATCCATTTGGAGTTTATTTTTGTGTATGGTGTGAGATAGTGGTCAAGTTTCATTCTTTTGCATGTAGCTGTCCAATTTTCCCAGCGCCGCTTCTTTCTCTTTTTTCTTTACTTTAAAAAATTTACATAATCATTTCTTTTTTGATCCTTTAGAATTTAGAAGCATCTTTCTAAATTTTTTGATATTTTTTTGGTACTGTTTTCTAACTTAATTGTATTACGGACAAAGAATAAACTATTTAATACCAATCAATAATGGATTTTTTTGGTTTGAGCAATTGGGTGCCATTTACTGAGGTAAAAAAGTCTGGAGGTGGGAGGAGAATCTAGAACACTGTTTGGAGAACTTAAGTGTGCAATGCTTACAAAATCCTTCTAGAGTCAAAAATGGGCAGTTGGACTAGATGTGTATGTTAATTTTTAGAGATGTGGGTGTGTTTAATATTCTTGAATACATTTCTCTAAATAAGAATAATTTTTTGTAGTTGCTGAAGACCCTGCAAAATCACTTACAGAGATCTCTCCAGACTTTGGACACGCTTCACCACCACTGCAGCCTCCTTCCATGAACTCATTATCCACCGAGAACAGATTTCACTCTTTACCATTCAGTCTGACAAAGATGCCCAATACCAACGGAAGTATTGGCCACAGTCCACTGTCTCTGTCAGTTCAGTCCGTGATGGGAGAACTAAACAATGCACCTGTCCAGGAGAGTCCGCCCTTGGCCATGACTTCTGGGAACTCGCATGGTCTGGAAGTGGGCTCTCTGGCTGAGGTTAAAGAGAATCCTCCTTTCTATGGGGTAATCCGTTGGATTGGCCAGCCACCAGGACTCAACGAAGTGCTAGCGGGACTGGAACTGGTAATTTAATTTGGCTTAAAAATTGCAGTTCTTCTCTGTCTGGAGTTTTGTGTAGTTTTTTTTCCCCATTATGCTTTTTTATCAAAATGTTTTGTCAAAAAAGGTGTCACTAGAGAAAAATTGTATTACCGTGTCACCTGACTTCTTTGCCACCCATGAAGCATCCGATCCACTTGTTCCTGATGTTAGTTGATCTGTGTTCAAGTAACAAAAGCAGATTTTTAGACTAATGTGTTTAGGCTCATTATATTAAACAGAATACAGTAAGGAAAGCAACTCTGTTAACAGCTTTCTTTCTCTTCCCCAGTCTCCCTCCCCCCAGTCGGTTCTAATATTTATATCATCAGTTTTAAGATTAATTGCCATTTTTAGAGATTTTTTTGAGATCTTTATAGATGGAAAGATTTCCCATTTGGAGATTAGGAAAGCATATTGTTTGGCCTTTCATGATCTGGAAAGGATAATTTGAGTACATTTAACTTGATTTATAAAATATATTTCTTAAAAAATTTGTTTGCATGCTAGTGAATGCTACTTTTGGGGAGGGGGAAGTTTTTAAAATAAATTGCCTCTGTGCCTTGGTTTTAAACTTGTGGAAATGATACCGGAAAGTCAGTTAACCAGGGAAGGCTTAAGTATACACTCTGGAAGAAAATACATTGAGGGCTTCATGTTGGATTAAGGAATTAATTTCTTAAATGAGTCGTTGTGGGCTGAAGCACTGGTTAGTCGATGCCTTTTTTCTGATGGAGTTCTCGGGGCAGGCGTGGTGAGGGAATTCTGAGAAGGGGTGAGCCAGCAACAAATCTTAGAAACCTTCCTTCCTTGTATGCTGTGTTGCAAGGTGCAGAGTAACACATACCGAAGCATTTCTTTTTCAGGAAGATGAATGTGCGGGCTGTACGGATGGAACCTTCAGGGGCACGCGGTACTTCACCTGTGCCCTGAAGAAGGCGCTGTTTGTTAAACTGAAGAGCTGCAGGCCGGACTCTAGGTTCGCGTCTCTGCAGCCAGTTTCCAATCAGATCGAACGCTGTAACTCTCTAGGTATTTGGAGGCCTTTCATTTACTTACCAATCTGGAATGACCATGGTTCTGATCTCAGGCCATTTTGCAGTAGCAGGCAGTGACAGTGTTTAAATATATTTCTTGCCGGTGTTCACCGGGCTCGTAAATCGGTAAAAATTGCTACTTGGTGTATAAGAAAGTTACAGTTGTCCCAAGAAGGGACTTTTGAAAAAGTGTCAGGAAAAAAATGAGATTTGGAAAGTGAAAAATAGTAGGACTTATTTTTCTCTTCCTTTTGGTCGCCAGCATTTAAAAAAAATGTTTTAAAAATCTTTTATATATGTATTTGACAGAGAGAGGGAGAGAGCAGAAGCAGGGGGAATGGCAGGCAGAACGAGAGGGAGAAGCAGGCTCCCACCTGAGCAGGGACCCCGATGCAGGGCCCAATCCCAGGACCCTGGGATCATGACCTGAGCTGAAGGCAGACACTTAACTGACTGAGCCACCCAGGCACCCCAGTTGCCAACGTTTAATTTTTAAAAACACAGAGGTAGAAATTGAAATGGTGGTCTTCTTTTGGCACTAACTACCCTCTCTCGAAGTCAGGAGAAGGAGTCAGCATTATTATACGAAGTAGTTTTAGATTGCTTGATAGAGGACAGATCCCCTCGTTATTCATAACAGGTGACAGTTTCCTGATGCTATCCCTTTCCAGTTTGAGTAATAGCTGTGAAGCATCTTGACAGTTAAGCAGCTATCAGTAGGAAAGCCACCTTTATGAAAAACATTTTTTATTACACTTGAAGTAGTACTGTGGAGTTTTTTGTTTTCTTTTTCAACTTGAAGGTGAAACATCTCAGGCAAATTATAAAATAGGTGGGGAACAAAATATTTTATTTGACAGATGCTTTTCATACAGTACCTAATACTCTAAAGTGTTTTTTAAATGGTGGAGGAAGAGAGATTGAAATGAACAATAGCACTGTTACAAGCCAAGCTGAAAACAATGAACCCAAACCTACCTTTAACCTAGTTTTAAGTCATGAAACAAATTTTGCCTCAGAATACAAAAGTGTATTTTAAAATGAAGAAATATATGGGAGTACATATTGTAATAGTTAAAAAGGGTACTTTGCATTTTCATTTTTATGTTTGCAGCATTTGGAGGCTACTTGAGTGAAGTGGTGGAAGAAAATACCCCACCCAAAATGGAAAAAGAAGGTTTAGAGATAATGATTGGAAAGAAGAAGGGCATCCAGGGTCATTACAATTCTTGTTACTTAGACTCAACCTTATTCTGGTAAGTTTCAAATTAATGCAACAGGGATATAGTTCTACGGGGGCAGAGGCACGTGCGCGCGCGTGTGTGTGTGTGTGTGTGTGTGTGTGCATGTATGCATGTTGCATGTGCGTGAAAGAAACTGCTTAACTGCCTTTGAGTAAAGAAACTGGGTGGCTGGGCCACAGGAAAGAAAGGGCGATTTACATTTCGTTATACCCTTTGGAAGGTGCCGAACATAGTCTCATGGGCTCATATCCAGAAAATTAATATAAAAATAATGCTGTGATTGAGGAGTAAGAGTGATAGTGTCACGGGGGGACAGATACTCTGATGGTGTCTGGGAAATCATGTGACTGAGGAGAATGAAGAGAATTTATTTCAGAGAATTATGTTCAGTAGAAGCACAGTTGCCCTCATATATGTAGTTTATTCCGAAATTGAGCAACTTAACATGGCAAGAAGTTTTACACGGAGATCGAACCAGGTACCCCTTCATTTGAGTTGAGTGTATATACAGCCACGTTGTAAGAAGTAGGAAGTCAGTGGGGTGTTAACATTTTAAAAGTGGGGAGAGAACAAACGTGGTGGGCCATCCTTTTTGGCAGAATACTTGACATCTCTTAGGTGTATGGACAAAAACAAGCCCTACAGAATTGATAGAAGATTTTGTAGATTTCCTGATAAAAATTTGTATTAGCCGCATTTCCTTTTCTTTGGTCCCAGCAAGTCACCGCTCGCTGTTAGGCACTCAAGTGATTTTGGCACAAGCGATTTTGGCATTTAAAAGAGATTTCTATCTCTTCAGAGGGGTGTGTGGGAGAGAAGTACAATATCCGGAGTCGGGTTATATACTGCGCATGTGTAGGCCTTGGGAAGCAGTTTCAAACTCCCTCCTCTGTTGTCCGTCAGATTTGTAGGCCCCTTTTCAGCTTTTGCAAAGAAGTTCTCTTAATATTCTTGAGGCATGTTTTTATCCTTTAACACTGTCAGTCAATAGTTGGCTTTCTCACTATTGGTATTTTTAACCTGGAAGGATTTCTAGACCCTGAGGATTAAACGGTGGGAACCTTAAAGGGTGTCTCTGGTACCTGTGTTAACAGGAAGCACTAATTCGTATGTGCCTTGTTCTCCAGACTTGGCATGTTTTCTCTTCACATTCTTTTTAGTCTCTGTTTCCCAAAAAGTATCGTTTTAGCATCTATCTGTTTAGTATCTTTTTAGTGTTCTGTTTAGTATCTGTAATATGTGTACAGCATGAGGAAACATACTCCTTTTATTTTACAGCTTGTTTGCTTTTAGTTCTGTTCTGGACACTGTGTTACTTAGACCGAAAGAAAAGAATGATGTAGAATATTATAGCGAAACTCAGGAGCTCCTGAGGACAGAAATTGTTAATCCCCTGAGAATGTAAGTAGAAGATCTGTAGTTCCTTTGCCTGTAGATGGTGTCCTATTTGCTGTTTGTTGGTATAGTAATTAATTTATACCTGCTTTCATTTATTAAGGAATGGGTGAAAATTTGTTCTCTTGATGAAGTATGATGATCGAGCCTTTGCTGCCCTTGCGTTTTAACCTTTACTGCCTTTACTTACTTAATTTCTTAAATCTGGTTACGGTGTAGCACATAGTATATGCCAGAAAATGATGAAACTGTTTTGGTTCAGCATAGTCCAATTTAGTAATTGCAGTAGGTTTAGAAAAGCTGTTACGAAGTACGTGGTACTCTTATCTTCTGTTAGAGCTCCTTCTTCTGCTGGGTAACAATGATTATGCTCTCTGGTCCGGGCTTCTTAAACTGAATTTTATCTGAAAAAAAAAGGAGCAAAGGAAAATTTTAATTTGTAGAATTGCTAGTATTTAGTACTCTTGTATTAGCAACAGATGAGATGTATTTTATTAACACATTTCTTGGTTACAGGAATATATTTAGACCTCCCTGCACATCCCTTAGTAGTGGTATTTTTGGTCATTTCTTAGTTTATGAGTTATAAATTTGTCTTTCTTTGGTCACAGGAAGCAATTTGTGTTGATACAAGCTCAAGTGATGAGATGTCTAGTAAAGACATTTGATACATGGTAGTAGTGATGTGTGATAATGTCACATTATAAAATTTAAACTGTGAAGAGTTAAGGCCCTAGACTATGAAAGAAACCTGTTCACTCAGGAATATAGAGAGCAAACTATGTAATTTAAAGTCCATAGTAAGTCCATATTAATTTAAATCTTGGGACCCTTTTCTTATTTAACAATTAAATTTTAAAAATAGTTTGATAGAAGATTTTGGTGACAAAATGCAGAAGATTAAATAACAAAGGGCACGCAGAATGACCTACTGTATAACATGGCTAGGAAAGTAAATTATAAGCGAATAAATCTCCCTCCTTATATCTTTGCTTTACATTCTGTAATGATGAAAATGACTCTAGTTTTCACCCTTTAAGATAATTATGAATCTTGATTTCGACATCAGTTATTTTATCTGATGCAAATTTTTAAGTTTACTGTCCATTTCTTCTCCCAAGTAATTGATAATGGAACAAGACAGATCAAATCTGAAACTCTAGGTCATGTGATTACTTCCTTCTTTCCTTCCCAAACACCTTAAGTCCATTAACAGACATTATTTGGATACTGTTTTCCAACCAGGTAAGAATCATGATTAACCAGACTCTGTCGCCCTGTCCACAGCAAGGACCTTGGCAGATGCCTTGTTGTGATCAAGATTCCCTGTGTCTGCAGCGTTCCTGTCTCTATTATAGTGGGCTGGTTTTATTTGGTACTGAAACCTCTGCTTTCTCCGTTTCAAGCTCCTCAAAGGCAGAGACCCTGTTTTATCCCCTCACTCATTTTTGTATCCACAGTGGCTGACAGGTTAGATCATGTGTGAGTGATGGATCCCCAGTGTACGTTCGTTGCAGAGAGTTAATGAGTGAATGAGCAGTCCCTATACAAAATGGATATTCGATTAGCTGGGTTTGACTTGCTCTCGTTAGACTTGTGGTGGCCTTTCAGGTTTCTTCCGAAGGCAACTTTAGCATTAGCGTTTTGTCGGGGATCTCCATGGAATGTACTGAATGTGTCCTTTGTTCAGACAAAGATGAGAGACACTGTCATGCACATGGTGACCGGCTTGATTTCACATTTTCCGTTTTCAGTTTCTTATCAGGGCCCTTTACCATTCCCTTTGGTGGCTTTTTCAGCCTTTAATATTAAAAGGACTTGCTCTCAAAGTTTTTTTTTTTTTTTTAAGTAAATGCTTTGATTTCTTAAGCAGATAGAATCAGAAGACAAGTCATGGTAATTTAAAAATGCTTTTTCTTAATTTAGTATATGGCAGCTATTACTTAGGCGTGGTAGTGTCTAGGGTAATTCTGATGCTAGATTTTTAATTTGTAAACTTCAAGAATCAGCCTATAACTGTGATTTTCAAAATAACTGTCTAGCCTAAGAATTTATGTATGACATATTGGAATTCTGTAAGAACTGTGTGATTACCAAAATGGGTTATACTAACTTAATATATATGCCAATATTAATTAATTGTTTTTTACTAACGTAGATATGGATATGTGTGTGCAACAAAGATTATGAAACTGAGGAAGATACTTGAAAAAGTTGAGGCTGCATCAGGATTTACTTCTGAAGAAAAAGGTGGCTCTTAATTTATAGGATATGCATTAAAAATAACTTGAAAGCATATGCTAAATTATTGGCAGAAATGTGTGTCTATGTAGTTTTGGGGATTTTATTTTAAACTAGGAATTCCTTTCTGTGTGATCACAATTTTTTAAGTTCTTTTTTAAATTTTAAAGTTTTTATATAAATTCTAGTTAGTTGACATACAGTATAATATTAGTTTCTGTGTAATGGACAGTTTTGATTTGTTCCCTTTTTGCAAATGCTTTATCTCTTCTAAAAGTGAGTGATGTGTGGGAAAATGAGCCCCTTTAAGAAGCTGTCTGGTTGTAATACATTACGTTTCCTTCCAGCCATGGTATTCGTCATTGTTTCCCTTTAGGGGTGAAGGGTGGCACTGGGCTCATCCCCATTTTTCCAGTTAGTTTTCCTTGTTATAAAGGGAGTTAACGTGGTGAAGTAGAATTAAGTTTATGGTCAGAGACCATGTTTTAATCTTTCCTTAGCTAATGGATTTACTCAAGAGATTCAGCTCCTGACTGTGAACATCTTAGCAGCTAATTGTAACCCGCTATGATGTTTAGAGACTTGGTAATTATTCAGATAACAGGAAAAAACAAGATTGTATTCCCAGTTTTATTCTACTGAACCCCCCAGAAGAAATTAAAATTATTTCAATATACATGAATTATTATACCTTGTCATTTACAGTAAAGTTATAACAAAACTGGGCTGTCCTTTGTCATAATTATTAAATATCCTTTATAGTTTTCATTAAGCAGGAATACTTGAGAACTATGCTTTTAATTGAAAAAGTATCAATTATGAAAGTGAATTTAGAATCAGAATATAACTATTATAAATAAAAAATAGAATGATTTAAAAATCTTGTCTGTGACTTATTTTTTTATTTTCTCCTAGATCCTGAAGAATTTTTGAATATCCTGTTTCATCATATTTTAAGGGTAGAGCCATTGTTAAAAATAAGGTAACTTTTAAATTGTTACAGAAGCATTGGAAAAAATGGGCAATCTTCATTTTCTCTGCCATCATACCATAGAAATTATTTCTTTAGTGATTATGTAATATTGTATTTGTTTAGGAATCTTAATATGCTAGGTTCCTGCAATGCAAGTTAATTTAACTATTTAATTATGTGATTAATTAAATTATTGTCCTCCCCAAAGTATCAGACTTAATTGGAGGAGTGATTCCGGTTAAATTTGTGCTTGTAATTTTAACCCTAGTAATAAGTATTATTGCAAATCATTTTCTTATAAAACTGTACATGAATATTTTTATAATTTAATTAATGAACGATTCTAAGGGAAATTAAGATTCTAAGAGAACATTATTCTAGGAGCACCTGGGTGGCTCAGTCAGTTGAGCATCCAGTTCTTGATTTCAGCTCAGGTCATGATCTCAGGCTCCAGGGACGGAGCCCCGAGGTGGCTCTGCACTCAGTGGGGAGTCTACCTGAGATTCTCTCGGTCTGCCCCTCCCCCCACTCATGCTTGCTCACTCTCTAAAGTAGATAGGTTAATCTTAAAAAAAAAAAGAGAGAGAGAGAACCTATTCTAACCCAGTCGAATACCATGAGAACACTGTTTTTGACTATCCTTCACTCAGAGAATTAGTTTAGCTTCATATTAGCTTTCTTGTTCCCAGTTTTGTAACTTAGCCTTTTTTCCACCTCCGTCTTGAATGAAAGTCTCAAATCTAATGCACTGAATTTCTTAGTGAGATATTCTAAATGGGTTAACTTTCCAGGTGGTTTAATGTTCACGGTCTAAATGCTGGACCCTTTTATACTTTAAGTTGGGTTACTCTGTTGAAAATCTTGCTGATTTACTATTTACTTCCCTAAGATCTGATCGCAGACAAATACTCTTACTCGTCTTTGTGTTGTAAGTGATAGTTTGATGCCAGTGTTGAATCGATGGACAGAAGGAAGGGAAAGGAGGACAGTACCACAATTACAGTTTGATATTATTTTGAAAGTGTTAATTAATGAAATAAGACATAATACATAAACATCAAGAATCCATATTTATTCTCTATTCAGAGATGGTAATAGCTATATGTACATCTAGAAAATCTTAGAGAATTGTTCAGAAACTACTGGAATTAACCCAAGAATTTGTAATTTGACCATGTAGACAATAATCATGGAGAAATCAATAGCACTTCTATATACCTTTTAGCAAATATGAAAAAGGGATGTTTTCATACTTCATGAAGGTATAAGATGCCAAGAAATCCATTTTATTGAGATGGGTTTTTTGAAAGACTTTCCCAGAGCTTAAAGGTGATTTGATTAATTAGTGAGAAAGATTGTGTCCCAGGTAAGAATAGTAAATTACTTAAAGGTGTTAAATTTTTACAGTATGATTTGTACATAAACAAGATCTTAACTTTTTTTTTAATTCAATAAAGTGATTTTAGAGTTCTTTACAGGATGAAATGGATGAAAATGTTGAAGTTTGAAGGTTTTTTAAAAAAAGAGTTCTATTATAAGCTATAAGGCAAAGCAATAGACATTAAACAGTGTGATACTATATAAAAGTGGACCAACAGACCTGAATAGAAAGCTCAAAAATAGAATCTCAGTATCTTATAAGTCAGCTTTCAGACACAAATGAGGAAAGAAATCTGTGTTTAATACATAATGTAGGAAATTTAACAGGCAGTTTGGGAGAAAAAAGTCACTTTTGTTTTCCTCTAGAAGAGATAAATTTCAGGTGATTAAAACAATTGTCTTCTCCCCCCTCCCCCCCCCCCATAGCCCAACACCGTTTGGGAATGTCATAGACTCTTAGTAATAACAAAGATGAAAACAGCTGTGATTCTCAGGGGGTGAGGAGGGCTGGATACGTGTAGGAGTGCATCTCAGTTCTTGAAGGTCTCGTGGGGTTTGGAGAGGGCCCTGGGAAGTTCCATCACCCCTCGAAGGGGTCACAGCTCCCCTCCCCTTTCAGGGGCCTCTTCATATGGGGAGTCACTCGTTCAAAGATTATAAGAAGATACAAAAAGATACTTCAGATGTTAGCTTTTCTTTCCCAAGTGTCATTCTTCACCTGCACAAGCCTTTATTTCTGAGGGAGAGTCCACTGATGTAACAACTAGGAAGAGGAGTCCTGGAAACTCCAAAATAGTGAAACAGTCGGAGAGACTGCACAGAGGTCTCACAGGACTGATGAGACAAAGGACTTAGCCACCTAGGAGGCTGAATGCGGATTTGATAACAAACAAAATCTAATAAACAAAAATAGAATTCCCAGAAATAGAGATTAAAAATGTCTCTCTCCGTATATGTGCTTTACGTCTGGGAGGGGGTGCGCGTCTCTGGATACGGGATGTACAGCTGAAGAGAGAATTGCTCATTTGGAAGATAGATCTGAAGAAAGTACCTGGAACGTAGCCCCAGGGGAAAGAAGTTGGAAAACAAGAGAGGGTAAGAGACATGGAAGACAGATTCTAAGTGCAGGTCTAGGAGACACTGGAGAGAATAGGGAAGAAGCAATATTTTGATAGATAATAGCTGAATATTTTCCAGAATTTTTGGCACACTTAAGTTGTGTGTAAGAAGAAAGGTGCACAGAATTCCTGAGCAGGAAGAACCAGGACTAAATCACCTACCTCAGCGTGTACTTCAGAAAGACAAAGCTGAATTTAGAACCAAGGAATAGTATGCTAGAAACAAGGAAGAACCGAGGCCATAAACATAGGTAAATTAAGCCTTCGTATTCAAAAAACAACAATAACAATAGTACTGGTAATGATGACTCGTGTGGGGTGTTAAAGAGAAGTGAAGCTAAAGTCCTAGCCACTAGTAAGAGAGGATAGTGCACGGAAGCAAAGAAAGAAAAATTGCAAGAAAAATAATGGAATAAAACCGGCAATCAAGAAGCAAAGGTACAGGGCAGTTTCCAGGTTGTGTTACTGAGTACTTCTCATTATAGAACACGGTCTGGGTATTCTTACTACACGGATATATTCTATTCCACAGTGCTAGCTAGCCCCGAAGCTGTAAGGGATTTTAGGGGCTACCCATTAAGGTCTGTGTTACGAAGGTAGGCAGACCAATATTATACAATTCCATGAATGTTTTTATCTTCTCCATAGATATATGTTTTCTTTTAAGTTTAATGCAACATTTGTACCCTTCTGCTTTCAGGTTTTCTTAGTGGAAAACGGCAATCTAAATTGTACAGTTTTGTACCATCGCACCAGCTTTGTTGTGATTCTTGTGTATGTGTGCCTTAATGACCGGCTAATTACTCTAGGGTTTTAGCCTTCTAAAACTGGTAATGAGATTTGAGTACTTGTTTTCTTTTTTTTTCTCCCCACCCCATCCACCCAGGCTTCTAATCCATCTGCCTCGATATTGCAAAGCTGTTGGTCTTCATTCTCACTTCTGGTTCCTTTCTCTCGGTGCCTGCCTCTTCGGTTGCCATCAACCACGATTCCCCTTCCCCCGTCACCATTATTATTTCTAATTGTTGCAACTATTGACCTCTACCACTTTATGCTTTCTTAGTTTCCTGTCCTATTTTTAACCCCTGTTACCTGTTAAATTTTTTTTATGCTTTTGACTTTCATGGAAGAATGCTGGTCTTTTATAGTCATCAGCAACCAAGCAAAATATTGATATAGCATAATAGCATAACCTTCAGGTTTTTTGGTTATCATTTGTTTTTATTTGTTGTGGGTTCTCACGAATCTCCTGGTTTTGTTAACAAGTAAGTTTTGTTTATTTCAGGATATAAGTTGCTTTGGAAAGCTGAGGGCTTCTGAAGGTTGGTCTCAACAGCTTTTTCATTATGAAAACTGTGTTAATAAATTTCCATAAAAATCTTGAAATTTAGCTATAAATAGGTTGATTCTATACCCAGAAATTCTGCTGGAAAGGTAAATAGTACACTTAAAGATTATTAATCCTTTTGGTAGAGTTAAAGATTAATGGCATTCTGTAGTAAAATATTTGGTTACGTTAAGATTTTATTTAGTTATTTAAAGAGGAGAGAGAGAGCACGTATGAGCAGGGGAAGGGGCAGGGAGAGGGAGAGAGATCTCAAGCAGACTCCACGCTGAGTGCTGACTGACATGGGGCTCGATCTCCCAACCCTGAGACCATGACCTGAGCTGAAATCAAGAGTTGGATTCTCAACGGACTGAGCCGCCCAGGCGCCCCTGTAGTAAAATATTTAGAAGGGAAAATGTGTAATATATTGGTAACACTGTGACAGGCATACAGTAGGAGCTTCCTTGGTATTTGTTGAATAATCGAGTGACCATTTAAAGAGACAGCATGCTTTCATGGAAAGAATAGTCAGTGGTTGATAGGACACCTGGTTTCTACACCTGGCTCTGCTTTAACTTTCTGGGAAGCGATAATTATTCTTTCTTAGAACTCTGGGCTTCATTTTAGAAGTGAAACATTGGGTCTGGAAGGTCTCTGGAAGTGAGTTTATTTTCCTGTTTCAAGCATGAAGTGCATTTTAGATTTTAAACAATCAGTAGTTTAATGGATTGTTGATGAAAAATACGTTTTAGATTTGGACAGTTAAGTTGAACCAAGTGGTTATTGTTCACATGGTGCTTCTCGACTGCAGTTGCTATTCCATCGTTTTTCTGCTGATCACTAAGGGGACTTTTGGATATGAAAACTAAAATAAGAACTCATTTTTAAGGTTTTATGCAAAGTACATTTAATCAATTAATCGGCATTATTGTCTTCCACCCATTGTTCTGATGACCCAGGGGGCGCTGTCTACGTCCTCGGTTTTTCTGTCCTCAAATACTGTTGGGACAGCTTCACGTTCTGACTTAAGCATTTTGTAGCAAAATCATATGTGTCTTTCTGCATGTTTTTAGATCAGCAGGTCAAAAAGTACAAGATTGTTACTTCTATCAAATTTTTATGGAGAAAAATGAGAAAGTTGGAGTTCCTACAATTCAGCAGTTATTAGAGTGGTCTTTTATCAACAGTAACCTGAAATTTGCAGAGGTTAGTGATTATTATATTTTATGTGACAGTTTTTAGTAATCTTGAGACTACTATTAGGTTTAATAATTGTTAATTTTACCCCGCTGAGGACACAGTAACTGTTAACGAAACGCAAATTAAAAAAAAAAAAAGTTCAGTGTTTCAGTTGTGTCCTCGTAGAAAATGCCTTAGAATTAAGATTGGACTTTTTGGATTTTTGGTGCAAAGAAAATATAAAGCTAATTTGTAAGTTGAGAACTTTTAAGTAGTATTTGACGCAAGAGGAAGAATTGTGTGTTTTTTTTTTTAAACTGTCACTTTACCCAGTTTAACATTTTACCTACGCGTCTTAGCCAAACATATCAAAAAAGAATGTTTACTTTTTCCTCCAGCAAGAGACAAAATAAATTCACTTATGTTGGTTTGTTAGTGAAAAAGTGATAGAAATTATTTTTTCTTTTACTTTTTACTGTGTCTTCATGATCTTAGTGGTACATGCTTGTGGTTTATTTTTATTGAATTTATTTCCTAAAGAATGTTCTGGTAAAGCTTTTAACGGCCACAGTTATTTGTTGAAATAGAAGGAATGGTGTCCTTCAGTGGCCACAGTTCCTTTATTATACTTGCCAAAACAGTTTTTCTAAGATGTTGATTTTAAACATAAACCCACAGTGGAGCGTTAGTCTCGATTGTCACCATATTGTTAGAGACCCAGGGCTGTTGACCTGCCTGACCTCCGGGTGTCCATGGAGTGGATCCTGGACCACTTGAAAACTCGTGGCTCATCGGTGCTCTGCCTCCCCACTCCGCTTTCACGCCCGGATCCTACGTACAGCCGTCGGTATTACGGCAGAACCGCTGCTTGCCGTGACGACCATGGCTGCCTCGGTTTCATAGGGAAGATTTTTTTCAGCACTTTGATTCTAAAAATACATATGTCTTGTTTTTAGGCACCCTCATGTCTGATTATTCAGATGCCTCGATTTGGAAAAGACTTTAAACTCTTTAAAAAAATTTTTCCTTCTCTGGAGTTAAATATAACAGATTTGCTTGAAGACAGTAAGTATACGATTTTTTAGTTGGTTTTGTTTGTTTTTCGCAAATAGGCCAGTCTCATTAATTATGAGTCAGAGTCTAACAGGATATATGGTTCTTCTAAAAGGCAATTCGGTCTCTGAAGAGCCTGGAAATAGTAAGGTGGTACTTTCAGTTCTAGGTATTCTGAGAAAAGAATCAGAGATGCAAATAAATATTCTATATGCAAATGTATTTATTGGCACATGATTAAGAAATTAGGCACAGTCTGTATGAGAGAAGAGTAGTTAAATGAATTATGGTGTATCTGTACAATGAAACTCCTGCCGCTAAAATTCATGTTTGCGAAGACCGAACTGTACGAAGGTGGTTATGACTTAAGTGCAGAGGTAAGTTGGTCCTTTCTATAGGAGGAGCCCCCCAACACACACGCGCGCGCACACACACAGGGTTACGTAAATCCGTAGATAGAGAATTATTGGAGAAAATTCACAGAAGTGAAGTGGTTATCTCTTGCTAATTGAAATTGTAGATGCTTACAGTTTTCTTTTTTATATTTTTTTGATTCTTTGAATTTTCATCAGTAGACATTTCATAATTGTGTGAAAACACTCTAGAATACACTGTTTTTAAAAAATTGTCACTTGGGGCGCCTGGGTGGCTCAGTTGATTAAGTGTCTGCCTTCGGCTCAGGTCATGATCCCAGGGTGCTGGGATGGTGCCCTGCTCAGCGGGAAGCCTGCTTCTCCCTCTCCCTCTCCCCGCCCCCTGCTCTCTCTCACATGCTCTCTCTCTCTCTCAAATAAATCTTTAAAAAAATTGTCACTTGATCAGAGAAAATATCTTTTTAAAGATATCCCGAGTCCAAGGAAATACAACATAACATTTATGGGGACAGGGAGGGGTGGACTTGTTGAGTCTGTCTTCAATAAAGCTTACCTTTTCCTTTTAGTTTTTTTAATGGAAGAATGCATGTTTAAAGGCCCCATAACCTCTCTCCCACCCCTACCGTTTTAGCCCCGAGGCAGTGCCGGATATGCGGGGGGCTCGCAATGTACGAGTGTAGAGAGTGTTATGACGACCCTGACATCTCCGCTGGAAACATCAAGCAGTTTTGTAAAACCTGCAACACTCAAGTAAGCTTGACATCACTTAATGGAAATTATTTCTTGTTGGAAACGTTTCAGGTTTGAAAAGTTTTCAAAACCGTTATTCACTTGAATTCATTATTAAGTGGTATTGCTCACGTGTCTTCTGTTTCCGTGGTGGACTGTTGAAAAGTACTCAGTTGCTGTTCATAGGCTTGAATTCAGTCATAGTGAGGGGGGCCCATTTGCTGGAAACACTGAGTGTGGCTCATGAGGGACATTCTCTTCATGCTCCATTTCAGGTCCACCTTCATCCCAAGAGACTGAACCATAAATACAACCCGGTGTCACTTCCCAAAGATTTACCTGACTGGGACTGGAGGCACGGCTGCATCCCCTGCCAGAAGATGGAATTGTTCGCTGTTCTCTGCATAGAAACAAGCCACTATGTCGCTTTCGTGAAGTATGGGAAGGACGACTCTGCCTGGCTCTTCTTTGACAGCATGGCTGATCGGGATGGTATTTTATTTTGTTTTGCTTTGTTTTGTTTTTAAGATTTTATTTATTTATTTGGGGGGGAGGAGAGAGAGAGCGCGCGCGTGCATGTGCGCTAGTGAGGGGAGGGGCAGAGCGAGAGGGAGAAGCAGACTCCCCACCGAGCAGGGAACCTGATGTGGGGCTCGATCCCAGGACCCTGGGATCGTAACCTGAGCTGAAGTCAGATGTTTAACCGACTGAGCCCCTCACGTGCCCCCGGGATGGTATTTGAAGAACTTTTCTTCTCCATGTGGCACTGTTTGAGTTTGTAGTGGGATAGTTCATAGCGGATAGTCTGTTCTGAGTCATAGAACAGTGTACGTGGAAAGCCTCTCAGGAGTATTTTGGTGATGTAGTCTTTATATTTTGAAATGCATATGCAGCCATGTTACTAAATTAAGGAATAATATCGTTGTGATATTATTTGACACACACGTGGTTTTTATTAAAAGAAGAATCCTAAAATTCTTATTTTAGGGCTGAGAGGTTTTCCTTCCAGCTTCGTCTGCTTTTACTCGCAGGCTCCTCTCCTTTTCTATACACGCCACAGTCACCATTTCTGAAGTGCCCACGCACGAGCTCGCTGGGAAGTACGTTGAGTCATTATACGGAAATCCCTGCGAGATGGGGATTACTCCTCTTTTTCCGTTACTAAAGCTGAAGTTAAGGTGCCTGAGGTCACATAGCTTGTATTTAACTCCATCTTTCTGACCTCATAGCTTATGTCTTTTTTACTACATTCATTGTCTTCTAAACGACGAAGCAAAGAAGAGAAATAAATACCTTCTTTGGCAAAGTAAGCCTATTCTGCATGTAATGTGTTTCTTCCTGAAATGCTGCACCTTCTAGGCCATGTTTGATGACGCTTAGGCGTTATTCAACAAGTACGTAACCAGCACGTGTGCGGTACCAGGGGCTCTCGTGTAACTGAAAAGCAGCCGGGGGTCGGACATTTGGAAAAGCCTTTGAGAGGCTGGGCCAGGGGAGTCTTTCCGGGAGCCCCTAAAACCACCCCAGCGCCTCATTCAGTCTGATGATGCTTGAAGCAAAGCCTTGCAAGACTGGCACAAAGACGTATTTACAACTTAGGGGAGTGCAGTGGTCTTCATTTGGCTAGATATGCTCCAAACTGGGCGATCTCGGGGGGGAGCGTGCGGGGGTCCTTCTGTCTGGGAGGGCCACGGCACGTGAGCAGTTGGGTGTTGTGTGATTACGGAGAGGGGACACTGTGCCCTCACTGAGTACAGAGAAGCCTCTCAAGTGGGTTTGGACTTTGCTCAGGATATGCTTCCTTTTACCAATTTTATTCCATTGGCTCCGGAATCCTTCCAGAAATCAAGAAGTGAGAACACTGTCAGGACTTAAAAGGAGGCTTGAACGTCTAGGAATCAGAAGTAAAATAAGGTCCTTCCGATCTTGGAAATCGGCCTCCGCTACACCGAGAGTTGTAAAGTCGCCTCGGTGGGTCAGGGTGGCCAAAGGGGTTAGAACTCGACCGCCCTAAACAGAGCTCTCCCTCTTTCCCGCAGGCGGCCAGAACGGCTTCAACATTCCTCAGGTCACCCCGTGCCCGGAGGTGGGAGAGTACCTGAAAATGTCTCCAGAGGACCTGCACTCCTTGGACTCTAGAAGAATCCAGGGCTGCGCACGAAGACTGCTCTGTGACGCATACATGTGCATGTACCAGAGCCCGACCATGAGTCTGTACAAGTAACCGGGGTCGTCCGGGCGGGGGCGGCGGCCGAAGGCAAGACCGTAGCGTCTGTCGCATCTTACCCGAGCTGGCGGTTCTGTTCCGCGTCCGTTGCCGGCAATGGACGTCTGTCTGGTGGTGATCCTGCCGAAAAGGATTCCTGTGTTTAAAAAACAAATTGCTTTTGTGTTACTGAAGTATTTAATAAGAAGCATTTTGCACTCTAGAAAGTACGTTTGTGTTGGTTTTTTAAGAAGTCTAAATGAAGTTATTAATACCTGAAGCTTTAAGTTAAGTGCATTGATCATATGATATTTTTGGAAGCATAAAATTTTAATTGTGACAGTTTAAAACCTCTTTTAGTCCATTGAGAATGTAAATAAATGTGTCTTCTTTATGGACCAAGGATATGAAAGCATTTTTCCTTTTAGCTAATGGTTGCCTTGAGGAACAAATATGTTGGTTTTATTAAGAGTCTACTTTCAATCCAGTTACGAGAATTGTACCAAGTTTGATTTGTTAACCTCTATAGTGCTGAGCCCTGCATGCCCGCACCCCGCTGAGCTTCTGTGTCTCCCCCTTAGTGGCCAGAAAAGTACTTAAATCCCTTTAATGGTGTGGTTTTCTATTTGTTCTGGTTTTGAGATATCTCAGTGATTTTTGTCATAAAACGTCTATTTTTGATGTAATTTTCCTGGGGGATTCGAATATACAGCAATTGAAGCTCTTCATTTACACCAGTAACTGTCAGCTGAGAGTTGGTTTTTGCTTGTTTGTTTGTTTGTTTGTTTTGGGGGTTTTTTTTTGTTTTGTTTTGTTTTGTTGTTTTTTTGTTAAGGCTCTCTATTTTATGGAACAGGGCACAATGAATTTTATTAAAGGTTGGGATGATGAATAGATTTCTACACCAATATATGGCCCCTCAGAAAATAAATTTGAATCTGGAATACTCATTAAAATCTCCCTGAAGAGATGTGTTGGCTTTCTAAACCTTTCCTGTTGTGAGGAAGACCTTGCAGAACGTAAGTGAGGTCCCAGTCTGCTCGCTAAATCCAGCTTAATTCACGGGAGATCGTGGCAGTTACGAGTCAGACATGTTCCTGAAACGTTTGCAGCAGCTTCGTCCTCCTTCTGACGAAACAAGTAGAACACAGATGTGTTCTTATCCCATGTCCACAGCGCGTGTCTAGGCCACAAGTGGCTGTTGTAGACTAGAACCACAGATAACAAACGTCAGTGCCGTGGAACGTGCTGTGGTCTGTGTTTTCTCCGACTGTCCTTTTGTGGTATTGTTTTCCTAACCGTGCAGAAAGAAGACTTGTCGTGTGTATATAGCATATGACTTCATGAAACATTTAATGTCCAAAAAAGTGGAAGGAGTCCTTACAAACCCTGCCATTAGTTTTTTAAAAGTCACGTTTACTTTTGGTTTGGTCGTTCCATTTTGCGAATATTGATTAGCTTTATAAATTGTAGCAAGGTACAAAAACTCTTTCATCTTGTAATCTTTTCATTTTTGAAATGAAAAAGCACATACCTTTTGCATGAGGTTTTGCTAAATGCTTGGGTGGGGCAGGGGGCTGGATACTGGGTTGGGTTGGGGGTGAGGAACCCCGGCTCTGGGGCTGGCACCACTCCTGTCCCCCTCGGGTAACAAGGGAGGGGCCCAGGGTGCATGATATTTGCAGTCTCTTCCGGCCCCCACCTTCTTCAAGACCAGTCACCCTTTAGTAAAGGGGTATTGAGTAAATGAATGCATGAATGAGCTTATCTCTGTAATTTTTAAAAAGATTAGCTGGAGGGATGGCCGGGAATCTCTATCTAGGTGAGAATGGATTTAACAGTTAAAAAAGAGGAGACAGTTCCTTTTCTTTGAAACAAACAAAATACACGTTCAAGAAGGTCTGTCCTGCCCGGCCTCTTGTGGCAGGAGGCTTGAAGCAGAGCCATCCGGATGCATGTACGGG